>NC_083227.1:145816136-146122348 GCF_032191835.1 Heteronotia binoei | reverse complement strand
TAATAAAAAGTAGAGACATCACCCTGCCGACAAAAGTTCGTATAGTCAAAGCGATGGTATTCTCAGTAGTAATGTATGGCTGTGAGAGCTGGACCAACTGTGCGACTGAACAACAACAACAACAACTTACTGCTCATTTTAAAAACAAGATAATACCTTCCCACATACACTTTCAAGAGCTCTGACATATTTGTGCATTTGGCTGGCCAGGAATGCTTTTTCCACATTTTATCTGCTGTCCTTAGTAGGGCTAAAATATGGCATACACACACACACACACACACTGTGTGGTAGGAGAGTTAAGTAGTTAAGTTTATGATTCACTGAGTTGTTCTTTTGTTGTTGTTAAGCCATATGTATGAGCTTTGAACAAGTATGGTGTTTTATTCAGTTATTAATTTACGGTATTCATCCAAGATCCCTGAACGCTGAAAATATTTTTTTCCCTAAGAGTTAATCTGTTAACTGCCCTGACCAGGATGGTCCAGGCTAACCCATTCTCATCAAATCTCAGAAGTTAAACAGGGTCAACCCTGGTTAGTATTTGGGTGGGAGACCACCAAGGAAGTCCAGGATCACTATGCAGAAGTGGGAATAGCAAACATCTCTTGCCTTGAAAATTCTGTGGAGTTGCCATAGGTTGGATGCGACTTGACAATACTTTCCACTACAACCAATCTGTTAACCTCAGTGTTCAATCAGTTTGGGGCAGAATTTGCCTCCATTCAGTTCCATTGTGAATAGGATATGTTGCTTGTGCCTTCGCTGTCACCGAAAAGCACGCAGCACCCTTTTGTTTAGGAAAAGTTGATTTTCTCTGAGAAAAAGTTCATACAAAAAAAAATTAAACTGGTATGGCATTACGTGATACTGCCTTAGGTTTGCATACTCTTTTGTCATAGTCTGCACTCGAACTGTAAATTGTTGTTGCATTCAAACTAGCAAACTATGACTTGTGTGTTGTAGCTTTCCCATAAATCAGGACTTCAGTCTAGCTTCAACTGAAATCCTGGTATATAGTGCAAGTTCGAATCATAGTTTGCCCGTTCAGACGTAAACTATGAATGGTGCATTGGTGAGAGGGAGGAACATTCAAGTCTATAGTTTGGCATTTTTGTATTAATAAGCCTGAAGAGTTACCTTGGGAGAGTACAATTAAAGAAATCTGTCTGTATTTCTGTCATCCTCCTGACACTTATCCTTTGATACAGGTCAACCAAAAACATTGCTCACATGTTTTCTTTTTACCTCTTACCTAGTGGTGATCTCCAAGTCTCAGGAAGTGCACACTGTACATTCAGTACAGCTCAGAAGGCAATTGGAAAAGACAACTTCACAGCAATCCCAGAGGGTACCAATGGTATTGAGGAACGGATGTCTGTCATCTGGGATAAAGCAGTGGTAAGAGAGAGAAGATAATGGAGAAGATGACGCACATGAATTTATAGTAGAGCTCAATAGCAGACTTTTGTTCCGAGTGCTGAGTTTCTCCAGTATAAAGGAGTTAATGAAATGTGGAGAAGAGTTGATTCTTAGGAAGCAGAATTTAGTAAAGCGTGTCTCTAAAGGGAGTGAAAGATTTCTCCCACCCAGTGGCACTGGTGGAACTGTGGCACAGCAATAGGGCACGTACTTTGTATGGAGGAGGCCCAGATTATGTTCCCTGAAACTCCAGTTAAAGGATCAGGTAATGTGAAAGACTCTTAACTGAGCCTTTTTATAGCCACTACCAGTCAGAGAAACTAGATCAAGAGCAACTTCTTGTGTTCCTGCTGCATTAACACATTTGGCTGTTCAGTGTCTGTACTTAACTTCTTTTGCATGATTCCTACTTAACAGGCTTCTGGGAAAATGGATGAAAATCAGTTTGTGGCTGTGACAAGCACCAATGCTGCAAAGATCTTCAATATGTACCCAAGGAAGGGGAGAATCGCTGTGGGATCAGACAGTGATCTGGTGATATGGGATCCTGATGCAGTGAAAATTGTATCTGCCAAAAGTCATCAGTCAGTAAGTCTTTGTCTTCTCAGGGGGTTCATTTGTTAAAACATCCAAGTTTAGAAAGCTATTTAACATGTTCCCACAGCACTGTTGTAACATGGACTCCTGTGAATTTGAATTGTCAGATAGTTTTTTTCAACATTGTGAAACCTCATCTTCGTCTTGTGGCATATAGAAAAAAGTTTTTTAAAAGTGTAACTTTAGAAGGAGCTGTGCTTCATGTTAAATAATAGATTATCTACATGAAAATTTTTTTTAAAAAGGTGAGGACAGACAATTCTAATATAGAAAACAAAATTGGGTCTTTCGCTTATAACTTGAACTATGGCACACAGGACATTGTACAGAACATTTTTCAGAAGAACAGATTGCTTCCATACATGATCAGGCCGAGGAGTGACAAAAGGTCAATCTGGAATCTTTGTATTCTCTTTATTTTTGGCTTTGAAGTTCCTCACTTCAGAATGCTTTTCAAAGTCTGAACCAGTTATATAATACAAACAGTACCTAGTTCTTCCAGATGTTCTTACATCAGTCTCTTTCCATACAGGGTTGCCACTTTCTGGAAGTCAGGGAAATGGAAATTGGTCAGGGAAAGTCATGGAAATTGTGGTTAAAATATATTCAAACTGTGGATTTTTGACCCGCTGCTGCAAGAACATGATCTGTTCTTGTGGCAACTGGAATAGAGAAGTAGCAGAATACAAGTAAAACTTAATGATGCCCTTTCCCAGCTCCACCTTTTCCTTAGTTCCACCCCCAGCAACCAGCCTAATGCGTTTGTTGAGCTCTGTCGCTGCATGATTTCCAAGGTCTGCCTGTAGCATTTGCAAAGCAAGGCTAGTTTAAACGTTTAGCAATATCCAAACTTTAAACATCTGTTTTCATCCCTACTTGCTGGTACTGCATTTAACTTTCATAGAAAGATAAGCATGTTTTTGGGTATGGAATGGACGTCTCCTGCTAAACCCAGCACAGAGTTGCAAATAAGTTTTGCCACTGTTGGATTTCACAGGAAACTAGCACTTTCTACTCTGCACCATGCAAAGTAAATTTTGCAAATGTGATTGCTTGTTCCTGTTGGAGTTTACAGAGTAACAGCACTCTCGCCCTCTTTCCTGACTTCTCCCATGCATAAAGGTTGCCAATGAGGGTTGTCTGCCTCTCTAGATTGCAGAAATTCCACCTCCTTTCTTGCTGCTTGATCTGCTCATTGAAAAGTTCCTACTTGTTAGTATTCAGAGTTTACTTGAATTGAAGTTTGTATCTTGGTGTAATTTTTGGTGCAATTGCAAAACAGATGTTGCTGCAGTTAATGTTGAAAGAAGCTGATATTAAATCTCTTACCTTGACAAATATTTTTGCAGTTGAGATTTGTGTAGTTGAAGAGTGGAACATTTCATTAAGCCTTTCATTTATGCAACACGACCTATTCATTTTTAAACTTGTGGTTATCTTTGAATGATGGTCAGGGAAATTGACAAATGTTGGTCAAGGAAATGAAAAATAAAATTTTTGTGGCAACCCTGCCATAGCACTGTTGTCACAGTCCTCTCACCCATTCCTTTCCTAACCTCTTGGGTACTCAACAGTGCCACAAAGCTTCCATGGTTATATTTAGTGATGGTCATTGTATTGAATGGGCCAGTGACTTCATTAATGTACCTGTTAACTTTATGTTGTAGGCAGCTGAATACAATATTTTTGAAGGAATGGAGCTGCGTGGAGCCCCACTGGTTGTTATATGCCAGGGGAAAGTAATGATGGAGGATGGGAACCTTCATGTGACACAAGGGACAGGGCGTTTTATTCCTTGTGCTCCTTTCTCAGATTATGTCTACAAGCGCATCAAAGCAAGAAGGAAGGTAAGATGGAGAATCCTTGAGGAACAAAGAATGTTAATGAAAGATGATCCATACATTTATTTATAAGCCTCTTCTCATATGGCATGGGCACCACTGCAACACAATTCCTTTCCATGCTGTGAAGGTAGCATCAGAAATCTTGGCCATATGGAGAACCCACAAAGCTGCTATTCCCCAAGCCCATTTCTGGGAGGAGCAATATTAATGTAGGGTGACTATCCCCCACTTGCCTGTAGGTATCTGGTTATGCCCCCCCCTACCCTCAATACTCTTTCTCACTCTTTTTCTCAAATTGCCTTACATATTTAGTAAACCATTCTCTGTGGTTCTATTAGTGCCAGATGTGTGAGAGACCAAGCTAAGCAAACAGCCACCTTCACCCATTGGTGGATGAATTGTTACAGAAAAATCTTGGTAATGGTCTTGGAAATTGAATATAATAATTTCAGAGACCTAGCTTGCAATCATTAATATTGCATTTCTTTGTTTCTTCCAATGACAGATGGCTGAAATGCATGCTGTGCCAAGAGGGATGTATGATGGGCCTGTGTTTGATTTGACCACTACACCTAAAGGAGGCACTCCTGCAGGCTCTACCCGTGGATCCCCCACCCGGCAAACACCTCCTGTCAGGAACCTCCATCAGTCTGGATTTAGTTTATCAGGTAAGCATAAGAACGTGGTGCCATGGTTGAAATCTGTAGGACCTCTACCCCATTTGAAAGGATGTTGCTTATATTTGGTACAGTACGAAGCACTTTTCAGAATTTCCCTGACAACTTCAGAAGCAGCAGCACCTCACCTAGGTGATAGGGGAAGCTTTTCAGGTAAAGATCAATAATGAAACAGGGAAACTGAAGCCACCACTAGCTGCAGCAGTGGGGTAACTGCCTTTTACCTCCTATGAAATTTACCACTGACTTTCGTTGTAGATGGAAAGCATAACATTTCAGGAGCTAGCTAGTGAAATTACTGCCAAATTAAATGTTACGAAAAGATTTACAATTGAAAGAAAAAAGAGAAGGTAAACGATCTCTTAAAAGAACCATGGGAAGATATTCATGGCAGGCCTTTTCCCATGTGACTGTGAAGAAAAGCTAATTTTTCTTTCTTGTTCTGTTTCTTCTCCCCATTTTGAACATATACTGCAGGTACCCAGATTGATGAAGGGGTTCGCTCAGCAAGCAAGCGCATAGTAGCACCCCCAGGAGGCCGTTCTAATATAACATCTCTGAGTTAAGCATCCCAGTAATCAGGGAACGGGAGGGGAACTTGTTATTTGATAGACTAAGCAATGGTACATTAATATTTAAGAATGAAAGAGCAATGGAAAAGTGTTCAAATTTGGAAGAATCAATAAGCCTCAAGCCTTATGTTTCATAAATGCTACTCGCTACCTAGCTTTAAAAAATACTGCGGGTTTCTTTTACGTTTATTCATAGCCTTAATATTTTCCCAATTTTTTTACATGCATGCAAATCTGACTGGTGACTAAGTTAAGAGTATGTAATTGTACATGGTGAGTGCTTGTGTGATGACCCATTGTAAGAAGGGGATTGGAGCAAGATGGGAGATCCATGACATGAACAAGCTGTTTAGTCAGGTGACTTGGGCAGGTCAGCCCAGGAGTTTAGTGTTGGGGATGGGTGGGAGCAGGAGGAGGTGGGAGGGTAGAGGGAGATGGATGTGGGGACCAAGTAGACCTGTGTATTGTGTCCATGTTTTTTGTTTCCCTCAATGCTGACAAGACAGTTGCCTCTGAGCACTACGTGAGGCCATTGGGAAGCTCAGCCATCTTTGTAATGGCTTCGTTGCATCACTTACTCCTGTTAGAGATTTTATTACTTCGTACATTTTACTGAATAAAAAAAATTGAAAGTAACATTTTTCTGTCTGCCTTATTCTGACACATTAACTGGATTTTCCATCTCTTTTAAATTAATTCTGGTAGTTTCTCTTCCTTTAGGGGAAGGTAAACAGAAAGAATGCAAGAATCCTGGATTTCAAGGAAACAAATATTCTGGACTTGCATAAATCTGAGCTTCTCACTCCCATCATCTAAACTTGTTTTCACATAAAACCCCCCCAGATAATTGTCCTGCTCAGCAAAGTTGTAGTGAGCGTTTCTTTTAGCCTTGTGGAGACATGCATTGATTCTTGAGGTTCTTTTTTTACTTCATGATCTTTGGAAGGGTAAAGGATGCTAGCTAAATCTTTTTGAGTCTACACAATTCTCTGATATCCACGGTCCATGCCCCGTGGTAATTTTGAGTGTGGGCATAGTGCACCACAGCCATCACGAAACCCACACATTTATAATGCCAGTCATTGCCTGTGCAGTCCATTGCCAGTTATCACTGTGGAGTCCCAACTGTGGGACTAGCATAACCTGCACAGCCTACAAAGTGGGTTCATGATGCATTTGATTTCATGCACTGAATGGGGAGCATGGCATACTGCTGTCTAGACATATCCTTACTTATGCCAAATTTGTTTACTGCCAATCTGTGATGTACATTAAAAAAATAATTTTGAAAATATTTTTGTCAAATGTAAAAATAACTATTTCAGTGGATTTTGCAGATGAACATTGTTTTTACCAGTAAGGAACCTTTTGTTGCAGATAAAGCTATAAGCTTCTCTTTAGCTGCCAACAGGCAGTTTGGGGTGCACAGGAGGCGTCCCAAATTGGGCCGGCTCAGAAAGAAGTGTCCTAAACCATCCATGCGCTCCCCCGCAAGCCATCCCCATCCCGTCCGTGGGGCGACTTGGCGTGATTGGACGGCTGTTGTGCACCATCCTCTGTAGCTTGGTTTGGGCTTCTTTTTCCCATTTTTTTTTATTATGTGCATGTGCCTATCTGCTTGAAATAAATATCTTTTTTTAACAAAAAAAGGCCAGAAGCCGCTTGGGGTGGTTTGTCAGGTTCACACCGTCAAGGTGCCTCACTTGCACGCCCAGATGCTGAAGAGGCGACTGGTGTGCAGCTCAGAAATTTGCTACCACTAATAAAGTGGTAGCTTTTTGAGAGACTCTGAGGACTCCAGATGGGTTGAGTACAGGATGGGGGGGGGGGTGGCAGATGTGCTCGTTTGGTTGGGTTTTTCTAGGCAGCTTCTGAGGTGTCTCTGGGTTGGCTCAAACTGTCTGTCTTTAAGCAGCCTGTGTGTCTTACTGGTTCATACAAGACAAAATTGGTGTCAGTGATTTATTTCAGCAGACATTATGAGCTTATAATTCTCTTGTTCTGAGGCCTGGTATCTGCGGATGAGAGAGACAGACAGCCCAACAGAAGAAGCTGGTACCCCCTAAATCATTAAATTAATTTAAAAAAAATCCATGCACAAGGGGCTACAGTTTATTTTCAGGAAAAAGAGAGGTATTGTATCCCAGGACAGTTATGCAAAAGCCTTAGGGCTTGTTTCTTTTCTGAACAGCTTGAGATTTACTCATGGAGAAAGAATGCTGGATAGTTTTCAGGATTTCCTGGGGCAAGGATGAATGGAGCTTACAGATTCTTCAAATTTTGTGACTGGGCCCTGAACTGGATAGCCCAGGCAGTCACGATCTCGTCAGATCACAAAAGCTCAACAGGGTCAACTCTGGCAAGTACTTGGATGGGAGACCTTCTTGGAATACCAGAGCTGGAGGCAGGGACAGGGCTTATTTAGCTGCCTCCTTGAATATCTTCCATGCCCCCAGTAGGTGTCAGTGATCAGAGGTCATCATGACTTTCAGGTGTGCACACACAAAAAAATAAAAATAAAATTGTGACTGGTATTTGTTGTACTTCCATTTTGCCACAAATTGGTGCCAAATTCCCAAAATAGAGGGCCATACGTTGTCTATAAGGGAATTAGATATGAGTAAAAAGCATTTAAAACAATCTTATAAGGGATTGATTGCATTCTCAATATTAGTTCAGAAACCAGATGAATTACGGTAGTTTCTCATCCTCAGCTAGATTGACAGAAAGCAGTCTGTTCTCATACAGAAAGCTGGATACCACTGGTTTCTAAGTCCTGCTGGTTCCAGTGAAAGAAAGCTAAGCACATGTACATGTGTTTGTTTAGATACTTACAGTCTTGCCTTTCTCCACAATGGGTATATAAGGCAATTTATGACAGCAGTCTCCCCTTCTCCAGTTTGTGCTTTCAGTAACAGCTATGTGAGCTAGATCAAGCTGACAGAGTGAATGGTCTAGGTCACCCAATGAGTTCCCATGACACAGTGGGAATTTGAACTTGGGTCTTCCAGAACCTTTGACCAGATTAGTATGCCCAACATGATTAGACATTTTGCGTCTTCCATGAACCTGATTTGTGTATCTTCATACTTGCAATTTCCTTAACAGGGTCTGTGTGGTTATTCCATCAGCTAATCAACAAGTTACCTGTTCAGATAGAGAAAATCTTGGCTGCTTTTTGCTGTACCAGTTGGATGGTCCAATGCAAATCCCCAGGTTTAGTTTTATCGTAGAGGTAGTGGTCCTTCCATAATTTACAAGTGCAAATCAATTTGAAATACATTGCTTCTTTATTCCTTGCTGTTGGGTTGTTTTTTGTTTTTTTTTAAACACATGGTATCTTTATTACCAGCACTTGGTAGACAGCAGAAAAAAGGTCTTTGTGAAGGTCATTGTTCTGATAAAATATGGATAATGGTCATGGGTTGGTCCAGCTTCAGATGTCTGATTTCTTAAAAGTAGATATTGGGGGGGGGGGGGGGTTGGGGGGGTGTTCCCCATCTTTCAAGGTTGGCAAGCCCCAGCTGAAATACTATGTCTACTTTTTTCTGTAACATTTAACAGTAATGTTTAGCAGTGCAGAAATATGTGTTGTGTTTTGGGTTCCTCTGTCCTCACAAATAGCAACCAGTGAAGTGTGGAAGGGTAAGGAAACATCCACATCACTTATTCTGCATAAACATTTACATGGGGAAAAGATGCTGTTTCTGCCTCAATGAGAAGATAAACTTAATTACTAACACTTCTGCATCCTTCCTGTGATTAACAAGGAAATTAAAATCACTGGTGAATAACTCTAGAGCAGGGGTGTCAAAAACGCAACCCTGGGGCTGAATCAGGCCCTCAAAGGGCTCCTATCGGGCCCCCGAGCAATTGGCTGACATCTGTTTCCTTCTTCCTCTCTCTTGCTTCCTTCTGCATCACAGCTTGCTTTGCAAGGCTTGCTCAATCGCACAGGAGCTACAGAGCAAAGTCTCTTTCCATTGGCTGAAACTCCTCCCTTGGGGAGGGAGAGCTTGCTTTGTCAGGGTCTCTCAATTGCACAGCAGAGCTACTGAGCCAAGCCTCTCTTCCTTCTATTGGCTGAGACTCCTCCCCTCCCTGGCCCCCTGGGGAAGGAAGGAAAGAGCCAGAGCTTCCTTGCCCTGGATCCCATGAGATACAAAGAAAGCACCTTTAAGACCAAGTGCTAATGTTTTAAGGGTTTTTTTTTAATTAATTTTGTTTGTGTCAGGAGGTCCATCAGTGGGGCTAAAAGCCCTCCCACTGTGCCTCCCCCAAGCACTAAGAACACAGAACATCACTGCCCCAGACAGAGTTCCAATAATATACTGTGGCTAAGAGCCACTGATGGACCTCTGCTCCATATTTTTATCTTAACCCCTCTTGAAGGTGGCTACGCTTGTGGCCGCCACCACCTCCTGTGGCAGTGAATTCCACATGTTAATCACCCTTTGGGTGAAGAAGTACTTCCTTTTATCCGTTTTAACCTGTCTGCTCAGCAATTTCATCGAATGCCCACGACTTCTTGTATTGTGAGAAAGGGAGAAAAGTACTTCTTTCTCTACTTTCTCCATCCCATGCATTATCTTGTAAACCTCTATCATGTCACCCCGCAGTCGACATTTCTCCAAGCTAGAGTCCCAAGCGTTTCAACCTTTCTTCATAGGGAAAGTGTTCCAGCCCTTTAATCATTCTAGTTGCCCTTTTCTGGACTTTCTCCAATGCTATAATATCCTTTTTGAGGTGCGGCGACCAGAACTGCACACAGTACTCCAAATGAGACCGCACCATCGATTTATACAGGGGCATTATGATACTGGCTGATTTGTTTTCAATTCCCTTCCTAATAATTCCCAGCATGGCGTTGGCCTTTTTTATTGCAAACGCACACTGTCTTGACATTTTCAGTGAGTTATCTACCACGACCCCAAGATCTCTCTCTTGGTCAGTCTCTGCCAGTTCACACCCCATCAACTTGTATTTGTAGCTGGGATTCTTGGCCCCAATGTGCATTACTTTGCACTTGGCCACATTGAACCGCATCTGCCACGTTGACGCCCACTCACCCAGCCTCAACAGATCCCTTTGGAGTTCCTCACAATCCTCTCTGGTTCTCACCACCCTGAACGATTTATAGTGTCATCCGCAAACTTGGCCACTTCACTGCTCACTCCCAACTCTAAATCATTTATGAACAAGTTAAAGAGCATGGGACCCAGTACTAAGCCCTGCGGCACCCCACTGCTTACCGTCCTCCACTGTGAAGACTGCCCATTTATACTCACTCTCTGCTTCCTATTACTCAGCCAGTTTTTGATCCACAAGAGGACCTATCCTTTTACTCCATGACTCTCAAGCTTTCTAAGGAGCCTTTGATGAGGAACTTCATCAAAAGCTTTCTGGAAGTCAAGATAAACAACATCTATCAGGTCTCCTTTGTCAACATGTTTGTTCACCCCCTCAAAGAAATGTAACAGGTTAGTGAGGCAAGATCTTCCCTTACAGAACCCATGCTGAGTCTTCCTCAATAACCCGTGTTCATCAATGTGCCTACTCATTCTGTCCTTGATAATGCGTTCTATCAACTTTCCTGGTATTGAAGTCAGACTGACTGGCCTGTAATTTCCCGGATCTCCTCTGGAACCCTTTTTAAAGATGGGGGTGACATTTGCTACCTTCCAGTCCTCAGGAACGGAGGCAGATTTCAATGAAAGATTACAGATTTTTGTTAGAAGATCCACAAGCTCAACTTTGAGTTCTTTCAGAACTCTTGGATGTATGCCATCCGGACCCGGTGACTTATTAGTTTTTAATTCGTCCATCAGTTGTAGGATCTCCTCTTTTGTCACCTCAATCTGACTCAGGTCTTTCAACACCCCTTCCAAAATTAGTGGTTCTGGGGCGGGCAAAGAGTTCTCATCTTCCTCAGTGAAGACAGAGGCAAAAAAATTCATGTGTTACTTTGTATGCAGGTGTGCGGTTTGTAGTAAAAGACATCCTGTAGTATTCATTAACATGCCATATATTTCTGACTATCTGGAAATGTAGATTGGATTGTGCAGTATAGTACAAGCCTTCTCAGTTCAGCCTTCTCTATAACAGAATATCTCTTTAGTCCACTGGTTTCTTGCACTTGCCTCACTTGAAATGAAGGGATGCTATGTGAGAACATGTATTGTGTCCTAGATTTATTTAGATATTTATACCCCATTCTCCCCCTCCCCAAAGTGGTCCCAAAGCACCCCTCTGTCCTCCTTCATTTTATGTATAGGCAGTCTTTAAAAAAATGGTTCCTTTTGTTATTACAGCAAAAAGAGCTGGTCTTCTAAATGATCTCATATTTCTACTGCTACTTCTCCATAGTCTTAGGTGCTGTGTAATGGTCTCCCTGGACAGTGACTATAGCCCACACTGGAAGAAGAAGACGAAGAAGACGACATTGGATTTATATTCCGCCCTCCACTCAAGAGTCTCAGAGCGGCTCACAATCTCCTTTATCTCCCTCCCCCACAACAGGCACCCTGTGAGGTGGGTGGGGCTGGAGAGGGCTCTCACAGCAGCTGCCCTTTCAAGGACAGAGGCTCAGAGCAGCCTGCAATCTCCTTTACCTTCCTCCCCCACAACAGACACCCTGTGAGGTGGGTGGGGCTGGAGAGGGCTCTCACAGCAGCTGCCCTTTCAAGGACAGAGGCTCAGAGCAGCCTACAATCTCCTTTACCTTCCTCCCCCACAACAGACACCCTGTGAGGTGGGTGGGGCTGGAGAGGGCTCTCACAGCAGCTGCCCTTTCAAGGACAGAGGCTCAGAGCAGCCTACAATCTCCTTTACCTTCCTCCCCCACAACAGGCACCCTGTGAGGTGGGTGGGGCTGGAGAGGGCTCTCACAGCAGCTGCCCTTTCAAGGACAGAGGCTCAGAGCAGCCTACAATCTCCTTTACCTTCCTCCCCCACAACAGACACCCTGTGAGGTGGGTGGGGCTGGAGAGGGCTCTCACAGCTGCTGCCCTTTCAAGGACAACCTCTTCCAGAGCTATGGCTGACCCAAGGCCATTCCAGCAGGTGCAAGTGGAGTAGTGGGGAATCAAACCTGGTTCTCCCAGATAAGAGTCCGCACACTTAACCACTACACCAAACTGGCTCTCTCTGCCAGTTTGTATGTTTGGATGTAGAGGTCAGGGGCTAATACTGGCAGGAATGCAAAGGGGACAATCCAGGTTGGCAGAGTGGCTAATTCCCCTCTGCAGAGGAAGTCAGTGGCAACTCAGCTGTTTCTCACTTGCCTTGAAAGCTCATTGCTGGGATCACCAGAAGTTGGCTGCAACTTGACAGCACTTCATACATACCATTAGAGGGCAGAAGTGCACCCATAAATCCTGCAATCCGTTTATCCAAAACGTTTATGATTTCTTTTCCAACATCCCAGATAGCAGTACCCAAACAGCCAGTAGTATAGACGCTCTTTTAAATCCAAAGATTTTCCCTCGCTCAGATTGTAGTGTGGTGTTGCTGTAAACAGCTAATTTTAAGCCATAAGTAACTGGCCTGTTGTTAGCAAGTTCTGAGTTTAACTGCATGTCTTGGGCGGGCACCTACTTGATATAGAGGTGGAACATTTGACACTGCCACTCAAATATAGTAGCTTTTCATGCAACCTTTTGAAAAAAAAAAGCAAAATCTCTATACCCTGTCCAGTATCCTTTTTGTAAAAACTCCCCCCCCCCCCAAATTAATTGGCTTGTTTCTAATTATCTGTCTTCTCAGATCAGGAGGAGCTAGCTAACTGCTGGAAGTAGGCTGTCCTTCTCACACATCACTCCAATAGAACTGGAGTTAGTCTGGTAGTTTTACACAGTGCTAAGGCTTACAAGGTAGTATCTGATAAGTGAGATAAAAACCGACATAGGTATTTCTCTTGAGACTGTAGAGCAACGGGGACCAATTTATTTACTTTGTTATAATATTTGTGAACCGTGGATCTTGATTTTCCACTGATGGCTGGGCACCTGCCAGGTAAGAAACAATATGTGAATATTCACTTATTCTTTCTCGACCTTTGCATCAACAGAGAACAATTAAAGCTGGTACTGTCGGCTAGGTGTCCCTACAATATGAGATGGACAAAATACAGTCCAGATTGAAAAAATCAGTTCGTATAGTTATCCATTATAGTAACTGTGTCAGGACTGAAGTAAGACCATCTTTTGAACAGGATATTGCCGTATGGTGAATTCTGATGAAATCCCTGCTTACGGGGCTACAGCAGAGACTCAAATGAAAGATCACTATAAAGCAGCACCTTTTCTTGGGTGTAAGGGGCCCATAAACTGTTGGTGGCACTAGCAAACTTCAGCATACACAAAAAAAGCAGGGATAGCAAAAGGACAGGAAAGTTAGAGCGGCTTCTCCAGTTGCAAATTGTCTCTCCCCACCTTTGTGTGCCACCTCCCTTTCCTCTTTGCCTTTCATGCCTCCAAGTTAATACTTATTGAGAGAGCCGGCCCACAGGAGAAAAAAGACAAATAGCTAAGAGATAATTAAGGGGGAAAGTTCAGTCAAAAATGAAGGGTGGGGGGGGACCGCCTCAGTTTCTTCTGTGCCCATCAGTTTGAGATTGTAAGGTTGGTAGAGTTTTTCCCATTTCTTATTAGGGCTAATTCACTGCCAATTTACTGATAGGGAGAGTCACAATTTTGGAGAAATGTCTCAGGAAATGTTCAGCTTCAATGTCTCAGTGCTCGCAGCTTGGTTGTCATTATGGCATCCGGACAGCTAGTGCCTCAGAGCAGACTCAACGGGTCTCTACCTTCCAGCTTCCACTCGAAGAGAGACCCAAAGTCATGCTCTCTGTGGGGTGACCCTTAGCCTTAGGGTCCCATCAGGTTTGGAGTCTCCGAACCTTGCCAAAACTGCCCAGTTCAGTAACTCTCCAGGGAGGAACCTCTGAGGAGCGTCTGATGCTGTCACAGCGGAAACCAGAAGTTGGCCTCATTGTTGATCTCAAAATAAAGCCAATGGGGAGCCTGGACCATAACTTGGGAGTGCATTATTAAAACAGTGATTGAATGTTTGCTTCAAAACTAACGTATTATTTCCTATATACATAAGACTGGTGTATGATACAGTCAATGGGACTTAAATAATATATATTTTATTTCCTGTTACACTCAAGAGGGTTATTCTACTTCAACATCCAGTAGTTTGGTTTATTTTTAAAAAGGGGGACCTTATCACCCTGTTCTTCCAGTGTGGATACTTAATGCATACAGATGAAGTACATTTTCTAGAAGCACATACAGGAGAAGCCTGAGATTAACAGAATGCAGCTTATGGCTGTAGAAAGCTGCAATGTGTGTATAGAAAAAGTCTGGATTGCTTGCTAGGTTGTACAAAATGAACAATGACTCCAAGTCCGCCTTCAAAAATGTGCCCAGCTTCTTTTAATCAGCACTGAGGCACAGTTAAACACATTTGTGAAATACTCCTCTATTAATTTTAATGGGAGGGGCTTAATTCTCCTTTTGAAGTCAGTGGGACTTTAAAATGATGGCTGCTAGTTTCTGAGAAAGTTCATTGCACTATATAGGACATACCTGAAAGTGAAAGGCCATTTGTTACCATTTTACCATGTTGGCCTACAGTTGAACAATTATTTACCCCATTTTAACTAAAATTGCAAAAGCCTGGGAAAAGAACCAATTTTGAGATCCTGGCTTTGTTTCCACGTCAATAGTGAGACTCGTGATGAATTGTCAGCCTTTAATGGCTACACACTATATTTTCCTAAGTAGAAGTCTTAATTATGTGAGGTTCACCTAACGTTTGATACGCTCACACCAGACCTCAGATTTTTGGCAGCTCCTAGGAAATCTGAATTTATATTGGCTCAGATAGCAACCTAATCCTACAAAGCTTCATATAACACTTAACAACATGGAAAAGATACAAATTACCTTATGGTCACCAACCAACCACAGGAGTCAATCTTTAGCAGGTAAGTTGAGTAAACAGCACTCTGGTTTTTCGTAGTAGTTGCCCTTATTAAAAATGCTTACAATCATCCTTCTTGCCCAACATTATGGCTGAAGTATGCTACTGAACTTGCTGGTGCATTCCATCTATAAGCAAGTCTTAAGTGGTAGACCTTATATCAATTAAGTCCCAACAAATCTGTTTGGCTTCAAGGTGCTCTAAAGCCTTTGCTACAGCAGACTAATAAGGCTCAGTACCATTCTGGAATCTGATCACTGATTTGCTTTCTGGCTCACGTAGAAGTTCTAAGGCCTTATTCACATACTCTGTCAGAAGTTGCACTGAATTAATCTTTTGATTGCTAGTTAATACATATATTGCCAGTGTCAGAAAGAGCCTATAACAAAAGACTACTTCTCTCCGTATATTTTAAGGTGGTGCATTGAATATAAGCTGTAGGACAGGGCAGCTGCTATTACAACATTTGATATTGCCACTGGAATCCACTGCACTGCATTTGTGCAGTTGTGGTTCTAGCCCTTCTTTCTGAAACATCTGTTAAAATATGCAGTCACCCAACAAGCAAACCCTTAATAAATATCTTATGTTTTCCTATAAACAGCTGACTGTTGTCTGATACCACTATCCCAACGTCTTGCCAAAAGAATTGCTACATAAAGGAAATGTGAAATAGACCTTCCACCATTTTGTTTACTTGCAGGGGGGAGCATTCTTTTTTTTTTTTAACTTGGTCATAGGCAGCAAAGGCATAAAATGAGTATCTATGCCTTATTTACTGAGGCAAGATACTAGAGCTTAACTCCTTACGGCAGAAGGAGATACCCAGCTTCAGGTTAGGAAGCCTCAGAGCAAGGCCTCTGCCTTGACATGACAGCAGTTTCTGATGCTCCATGAAGCAGGGTTTCAAACCAGGACTTCAAAAGTATCACCAGAGCTGAAGCTAAATAGATTTCACAAATTATTATTCTGGTCGTCTTCTTCGTGGTCATCTTTGGTTTGTGCCACTGTCAGGTTCTCTTGCATTTCGTTATGTTGTTTCCTCATCCTAAGGGGAAAAAAGAGAAACCAAAGTCCCTAATAATGCAACAATGAGATCCAGCAATCCAAGAGATGTCTATTTGCCATCTGCATTATCAATATATCTAATTCTCAACATGACCAAATCTGTAGATGCTTAAATCCAGAGACTGCAATCATGAACAGACCAGACAGTTGTTTTTTTTTTTTTTTTGCTGTCAAGTCACAGTTGACTTTTAGTGATCCCTTAGGGTTTCCAAGGCAACAGATGTTCAGAGGTGGTTTGCCCTTGCCTGTCTCTGAGTAGCAACCCTGGACTTTCTTGGTGCTCTCCCATCCAAGTACTAACCAGGGCTGACCCTACTTAGCTTCTAAGATCTGACAAGATCAGGCTAGCTTGGACAAAGTCCCAGGTTTGCAGAAAATCTAAATAAATACTTTTTTAAAAAGGTGGTTAATAACCCCACAAGTAATAGAAGCAACACCTGTACTTTGAAGAAAGAAGATCCCACTAGTATTTATACAGGTTGCTGGGCAAACACAACAGTGATGTCAATTGCTTGTTTTCTGTTAGCAAAAGGCAGATAGATGCGACCCGGTTCCTTGCAGGGCTGTTTTAGCCTTTAAGGGAAGACTCATCGAGCATGGTGCATCCAGGCCCAGCTGTTTGCTATTGTTCAACAGCAGCCGCCCTGCAAAAGTCAGTGTAATGTAGTGGATACTTTCAGACTAAGATCTGGGAGACCCAGGGTTGAATCCCTCCCCACTTTGGGTGGAAGCTCACTGGGTAATCATGCTCTTAGCCTAACCTACCTCACAGAGCTGTTCTGAAGACAGAAGAGAATAATGCCAGCTATTTCGGGTCTCCATCATGGTGAAAGGCAGGATATAAGTGAAGTAAATAATAAATATAGCTGGAGGTAGGGGCAGATAAAAGGTTGTTCAGTTGGTGGGTGGGAAAGAGAAGGGAAAGCTGATATAGGGGCTACCAAGAGGAGGAAATAGTGTGGGAAGGGGGATACTAGGGAAAGTGAGTCCCCCTCCTCCGCAAGTCCTTGCAGGTTTCCCATTGCGTAATTGGACCCAGCACTTTGGCTGACACCACACTATTGGGCTGGCCTGCCACCTGGCAAGACACACCTGAGTCCAACCTACCTGGAACCACTTAGAGTTTCCCCATGGAGAGGCTGCCAGGAGGAAGGAAGGAGGGAAAGCTTTAGATACGGGAGGTAAAGGTAGATTGGCTAGTGGACAGGAAGGAGAGAAGGAAGCAGGACAAGGAAATGGCTCTAGCAGCTTTCAGGGAAAGGAAACAAGAAATAGCATGAGGGGAAATGAGATGCCCCTGCAAGTCCTTGCCATTCCCCACATGCACTGTTTATTTCCAGCATATGCCATCGTATCTCTTAATACCAGCAACAGAACAAAAATGCACTCTTTAATGTTACAGCAAACACTTATAGATGATGATATATGCAAAAATATGAAATGTAATATACGTAATGTAATGAAATTCTAAATGACTTTTATATAGAAATTATTGTCCAGTTCAAAGCTGCCCCGTGATGCAGAGTGGTAAAACTGCAGTACTGTGGTCTGAACTCTGCTCACAATCTGAGTTCGATTCTGGCAGAAGCTGGATTCAGGTAGCTGGCCCAAGGTTGACTCAGCCTTCCATCCTTCCGAGGTTGGTAAAATGAGTATCCAGCTTGCTGGCGAGAAAGTGTAAAAGATCGGGGAAGGCAATGGCAAACAACCCCGTAAAAAGTCTGCCGTGAAAACGTTGTGAAAGCAACGTCACCCCAGAGTCGGAAACGACTGGTGCTTGCACAGGGGATCTTTCCTTTCCTTTCCTTTCCAGTTCATTCAATACATAAGACAGTCCACGTGCAGACAATTTCTATATAAAATTCATTTAGAATTTCATCACGTTACATATGTTAAATTTTTGCATATATCATTGTCAATAAGAGTGTTCGATATAACATTACAGTGTATTTTCATTGTTGGCACTTTGACACTGTGTTCCCTTGAAGTTTATTTATCTCTTAATACAGCACTATATTTACTAGTACTGAAACTGACAACTGGAAAAATTGCATTTTTCATTCAGTTTCTCGAACCCACCAACTGATAACTAGAGGTGTGGGCATAACACCCAGTGTTTTCCAGAACACTTTATGCAGCACAACTACACTACCACTGGAGCTGGAAAATTAATATTGCTGGATTATCCAAAAGTAGTAGTAGTAGAAGAAGAAGAATTGTATACCCCACCCTTCTCTCTGAGACTCAGAGCGGCTTACAATCTCCTTTGTCTTCTCCCCCCACAACAGACACCCTGTAAGGTGAGTGGGACTGAGTGGGCTCTCACAGCAGCTGCCCTTTCAAGGACAACCTCTGCGATGGCTAACCCAAGGCCATTCCAGCAGCTGCAAGCGGAGGAGTGGGGAATCAGACCCAGTTCTCCCAGATAAGAGTCAACACACTTAACCACTACACCAAACTGGCTAAGACATCACTAGGCAAGACTAGAGTCACTAGTGGGCTCTGAAAGTGTGAAGGGAATGAAATGGCCACCTTTGTCAAAAAGTCTCAATAATAGATTATTTCTGCTCAGAGAACATTTACCTGTTATTGCTGGAACCGAACAATCATACTCTAACTACATAATTTCTTCCCTAAAGGACATACAAACCCACTTTTTCTATGTTGTATTTTATCACGTGAAAAGTCTTCATAATTCAGCAGGACTGACTGCTTAGGTGAAGTTTTCTGGTTTTGGCTTTAAGATGCATACATCTGAACAGCAAGCCATTGCACACTGCCCAATCTTCAATACTTTCCTACAGACCGTGCCAAACTTACTTCTTATTTCTCTGAGGAACACTAATCAGACTTCATTAAAACTGGAGAGTTTCCGATGTGGTGGTGCAGATTTGCCAAGACAAAGTCTACTTTTTCAGGTCAATACTTACTTTTCTCTGTTGAAAATGAGGAAGTCCCTTTGGAGTGACTCCAGGTTTCTCTGAAGGTGGTATGCCTATCATTATGGAAGCAAGAAAAAAAAATCAGGTGATTAGAAATTTTCAGTATACCATTTAAAAAAGTTATTTTTATTTTATATCCCACCCGTCCCGCAAAGCAGGCTCAGGGTGGGTTCCATCAAAAAAACAAACATTTAAAACAATTAGAACAGATTAAATTTACAATAAAACCAGCTGAAAATACAGCTAAACTTATGAGGGGGAGGGGGGGCCAAATGACAGGTGACATCTGCTGTCTCAACTGAAGGCCTCATGGAAGAGCTCTGTTTTGCAGGCTCTGCAAAACTGAAGCAGGGCCCACAGGGCCCGAATTTCCAAGGGGAGCTCATTCCATCAGGTAGGGTTGCCAAGTCCAATTTAAGAAATATCTGGGGACTTGAGGGTGGAGCCAGGAGACATTAGGGGTGGAGCCAAGATCAAGGCTGTGACAAGCATAATTGAACTCCAAGGGAGTTCTGGCCATCACATTTAAAGGGACAGCACACCTTTTCAATGCCTTCCTTCCATAGGAAATAATGAAGGATAGGAGCACCTTCTTTTGGGCTCATAGAATTGGACCCCCTGGTCCATTTTTTTTGAAACTAGGGGGGTATTTTGGGGAGAGGCACTAGATGCTATACTGAAAATTTGGTACCTCTATCTCAAAAAACAGCCCCCCCCCCCGAGCCCCAGATACCCGCGGATCAATTCTCCATTATTTTCTATGGGAATAAATCTCCATAGGGAATAACAGAGTTCCCAGCAGACATTTCCCTCCCCTCCCCCTTGCTTTCTGACGACCCTGAAGCGGGGGGAGGGCCTCCAAACCGGGGGATCCCTTGCCCCCACCTGGGGATTGGCAACCCTACCATCAGGAAAGGGCCTGGTCAAGGCAAGTCAGATGTCTCTGGGACCAGGGACCAGCAGAAGATGTTGGGTGGCTGATTGTAGAGACCTGCAGGGCTTATACGAGGAGAGGCAGTCCCGAAGGAATGCTGGCCCCTGGCCGTATAGGGCTTTGAAGGTAAATACTTGAACCGGATCCGGTACTCAACAGGCAGCCAGTGCAGTTCACGCAGCACAAGATGGATTCGCGCCCATATAGGCATTGGTGGCAACATCCATGCAGCTGCATTCTGCACCAGCTGGAGTTTCCGGAACAGAGCCAAGGGCAGCCCCATGTAGAGACAGTTAAAATAATTCAGCCTGGAAGTGACTGTTAGTTGGGTCACTGCGGCCGGGAAGGCACTCAAGGTACCATAATACAGGTTTCGCTGGCAAGTAAAGAAATGATAGGAAAAGAAAGTAAACCAAGGGGCACCAGTAACTGGGATATTGGGATCTAATACACTTTTCTCTTTGGTAAAAAAAGAATGGTAAAATTCTCATCTTGTGGCAGATTAATTATTAAGTGTTTAGAGACCTATTATGATGAATTGCTCTTTCCTAAATGGTTATCAGCATGCAGTCACGCAGGCCCGTAGCGCCCTATGGTGCCCAGAGGGCCCAGCCTCCTTGTGGATTTTACAGGCCCCCCTCCCCAAGCCTTGGCTCCCCCCTTCCCCTCTGGACCCCTCACCCTGACCGCCTCAGCACACGAAGCAGGTAGTGGCACCGGCAAGCTCTCCCCTGAAGCACTCTGAGCAAAGTTGAGTGGGTGGGCAGGCAGATTCTGAAAGTTGGGTGGGCAGGTGGGCAGTCAGTCCCACCCCCTGCTCCCAGCAGCTCTTAGTCCGGCCATGAAGAGCTGGGGGTCCCTTGTGCTGCCTTGTTTTCCACTCCCATGAGCCTGAACAGTAAGTTCTTGGGTGGGTGGGAGGAGAGGCCCCTAGACTGCACAGGCTGCAAGGGCAGCTAGAGTCCTTTCAGGGGGGAGGAAGGAGGGCAGCTAGGACATGTCTCCCCCGGTCAGTGTGTACGAGCTGCACACACTCCCTGCTGCTTCCAGTTGGGGAAGGGCACAGAAAAGCAGGGAAATGGGGAGGGAGCACAAAGATGCAAATCAGCCGCCTTTTGAACTTTGGAATCAGAGGTTGATCACTGCAGGCTGAGCTCCAGGAAAGGTAGAAGGGGACTCAGAGCTCACATGCAATTTAAATCACACTAGAGGGGGGGAGGGAGAGGGGTAGTCCCCAGCCTCTCTTGCTCTCACCCCATGCCCCCCCTTCTATGCCCCCCCCCTCTGGCTCCCTCCTTCTGTGACTCTTAGCTACAGAGTCACAGTTTTCCACTTTATCCCAGATATCCCAATTAGGCCCCTTCATATGCTAAAAACAGTGCCATGGAAGCCACTGTAATACGGCTGCTTAAGCAATGTGATTACAAGAGCAAGGGTAGTGACAGGGTTTCTTCCCATTCCAGCATTCCCAGTAGCAGTCAGCAACACATAAACCATCCCCACAAAATGGCTGTAGCACGGCAGCCATGAATGCTAGGTATCACATGCCCTTCAGCAAGTCCCACATTGGCAATATTATATGCAAACCACTTCTCAAAATAAGATAAGGCTGAAAAATAACATCACTGGCATTTTGAACATGAGAGAAAGGATTATTGAGAGGAAAGGGTACAAAATGGGGTCAGGGGATGTGTGTGTGTGTGTCTTTTCTGTCTCAGGTAAGCATTTAACCGTCCTCTGTCATTTACTTCCACTGCTGATTTACTTCCATTAGTAATTATTCTAAGATCAGACCTGCGAGCACAACGTTATATTCACCATCACTATACAATACAACATACCAACCAATTAATGTATAAATTCCTTTTGTTATTCCACTATGCAGAGGTGAACGGTATGCAGACCTTTCTAATCCTGAACCTGTCCCCCATGCAGATCAATTGACTCAGAGAATGGGGGAATTCTGCAGATCTGGAGGACAAAACGGAGGAGGGTTTAAATCCCTCCAAAACAGAGAGGAACATTGTGAGCCAGCTGTGAGCAGGGGAAAAGAGTCAGTCAAATGAAGCTCCGGGAGAGTCCACTGAGGGTGCCAGCCTATCCACTATGCCCCTCCTCCATAGGCAGGCAGTGGAATGGGAAGTGATGACTGCCAGTCATACCTCTGCTGCCTTTTTTCTGTGGCCAAGGAAGAAGTAGGAGCCACATGCCCCCCTGCCACCCACTCTGCCACTGTGATGGCACCACTGGAGGCAGGTGGGGAAGGCAAAGCAGGAGCTGCAACTGCACAGCCACTCCACTGGCAAGATTGCCAATGCTGCTTATTATCTGCAGGCAGGCAGGAGGAATGGGATTTGGCACCAAACTCCATTGGATGGACCACGTAGATAGGCAGAGGAAGGGGCAGCAGGAAGCGGTGCTGGACGGCAGGCTGACTGGCAAGTGGTTGGTCCAGTGGGCAAACAGGAGAAGGATGCGATTTGCCCCCCCCCCCCCCACAAGGGTATCTGTTGAGTCCCATTTGTCTTGCCTATTTGCATGCACTTCTGGAGAACTGCCACATGAATAAGCAGGTGTTAAAATGTTGGCTTCTTAAATTGGCAAGGAATCCATTGGTAAGTGCAAAGAATAGAAAAATAATTGGAAGCTGTCTCACCTCCATGGAATCATCTTTACTGCTTTCCTTTTCCTTCTTGGCCAAGCGTTTCTTTTTCTTATGAAGTGGTTTGGACTCCAGAATCATTTCTTCAAGTTCAAAGGTTGGGTCACAGTTCAACTTGCCTTTCTACAAAAACATAGAGAAACCATTCTAAATACAGCTGAATGTGGCTTACAGTGTGGTTGATATCCCAAACCCTTCAATGAACTCTTCCCTAAAAGGACTGGACTTTTAGCTAACATAGCTACTAGAGAATGAGTAGTCACTATATCTTTTATATTTGAGAGTAGACTCCACCAGTTTTTCCATTTATATGTCTCTTTCAGAAGTTTATATATTCCATAAACTCTCTTTCTACTATGGTATGGAATTCCCACAAACATATCTTGAACAGCATTCAAGGCTTTCTGTACCAAAAGCATTACAATCATCATCATAATCTATGACTTCTGACATAAAAAACAGTAGCGACATAACACATTGTCTTACTGTTGGAATGAATCCAGGCATTATTCTCTTCTGTAAAACCGCATCCCAGTTGATATCAGCCAAATAGGAAATGTCCTGGATATCACTCAATTGAGAATACCGTTCATCTTGATTTACCTCCATCAACTAGAAAGGGAATTAAGCGGTATTATAAACATGATAAAGACTGGGGGCACGAGGTGTCAAAAATGGAAAAGAACACACAAGTAGGAAATTGGACAGGATATAGACAGAACCATGGATGATTTATACTGTAAAAGATAAAAAGGTAACAGTAGTCCCCTGTGCAAGCACCAGTCATTTCCAACTCTGGAGTGACATTGCATCATGACGTTTTCACAGCAGACTTTTTACGGGGTGGTTTGCCTTTGCCTTCCCCAGTCATCTACACTCCCCCCCCCCCCCCCAGCAAACTGAGTACTCATTTTACCAACCTTGGAAGGCTGAGTCAACCTTGAGCCAGCTACCTGAATCCAGCTTCCGCAAGGATCAAGCTGAGGTCGTGAGCAGAGCTTGGACTGCAGTACTGCATCTGACCACTCTGCACCAAAGAGCTCCCTGATTTATACTGTACTCCAGTTTAAAATGAGTTCTGACTAATCCCCACTGAAAGGGATGATGATGATATTGGATGATGATATTGGATTTATATCCCGCTCTCCACTCCAAAGAGTCTCAGAGCGGCTCACAATCTCCTTTACCTTCCTCCCCCACAACAGACACCCTGTGAGGTAGATGAAGATATTGGATTTATATCCCGCCCTCCACTCCGAAGAGTCTCAGAGCGGCTCACAATCTCCTTCACCTTCCTCCCCCACAACAGACACCCTGTGAGGTGGGTGGGGCTGGAGAGGGCTCTCACAGCAGCTGCCCTTTCAAGGTCAACCTCTGCCAGGGCTATGGCTGACCCAAGGCCATGCTAGCAGGTGCAAGTGGAGGAGTGGGGAATCAAACCCGGTTCTCCCAGATAAGAGTCCGCACACTTAACCACTACACCAAACTGGCAAACATTACTAGCTTGCTCCATTGGTATAAAAGTGGGACTGACAGAGCAACTCTGTGAAGACTCAGTGCAGTCTACACCCAATGAAATAAATGAATGCAGACTGGAGTAACTCTGCATAGATTTGCACTATTAGTCATGAGGATTGTGACCCACTTAAGTGCAACATGCAAAAAAATGTGATTTTATATCTTGCTTTTAAAAGACAATGGGTTTTCCAGGAATATAAAAAGTTGTTATCCAACTTCTTAATAAAACATCTCAGTAAAAGAGTACTACATAAGAAATCACTAATTAAATGGAAAAGACAGGACTTAATGCAGTATTGACAAATAAATAAATGGTTACGGGAACAAGATAATTGATTAATATAACCATGATTTTCATTTGGAAATGTAAGCTAATTGAAATGAAGCTCAATTAGATGGTCTAAATCAGGGGTCCTCAACCTTTTTAAATAGGGGGCCAGTTCACTGTCCCTCAGACTGTTGGAGGGCCGGACTGCCGTTACTGTACAAGGCCGCGGGCCGTCAGTTCTCCGTCTTCTGCATCTCTCTCCCTTCCCCACACCACACACCCTGGCCTGGGAACTCACCTCACCTCGGTATCACCTCACACTCTGTCTCCGCCGCCTCAGCCCAGTGCCGGAAGTGTGCGTTGCTAACGCAAGTTTAGGTCGAACGTCACTTCCGGTCTGATTTTTCCATAACCCGGCGGGCCGCATAAACGTCCTCAGCGGGCCGCATCTGGCCCGCGGGCCGTAGGTTGAGGACCCCTGGTCTAAATACTGCGAACAACACATCTGACACTTACTACACAAACCACAAAAATCTGAATTATCCAAGGACACAACACCATTATTCACTGGACCCTTTCCAACAATCAGGGTGTTGGCTTTGCAGAGTGGGAGCCAGTGCAATATTGCTCTTTTCTGTGCTAGTCAAGTTAGAAACTTTGGGCCACATCAGAGGAGACCATGCTGTGTAGAGGAGACCATCCTTTGTACCATAATAATGTACAAGTTTCCAGGAAGAAAAATGCTGGCACAGGAAGGAAACCATGTTATGGGCCCTTCCCATGTAATCTGAGGTTTCTAATGTTACCTTTGTGGTGTGATATGGCAATACTTATGCAGGCACTTTGCCACAAAAGTAATGTTAGAGGATCCCATAAAGTCTCACCTATATGGTTTTTCCAAGGAAGTATTAGCTTTTCCTTGTTTGAATCCACAGAAAAGTTTGTACGGCAAGAACGTTTTACAGATGGAGATATGTTATCATTGTTTTTCAAGTTTGTCAAGCATTAGTTACAATACTTCCAAAGAACAACGTGTTGATGAAATTTATCATAGGGAATTGATGACCTGTGTTGTATTCCATACCTCTTTCAACTGTCTGTATTGCTTTACAATTTTCTGTTAGTGCCATGACAGAAGTGGATGCAAAGTAGTTATGACCATTGTGGCAGAATGGGCTTGCTCAGGCCTGCAAACCCTCTTCCAGAGCCAGTTTGGTGTAGTGGTTAAGTGTGCGGACTCTTAACTGGGAGAACCGGGTTTGATTCCCCACTCCTCCACTTGCACCTGCTGGCATGGCCTTGGGTCAGCCATAGCTCTGGCAGAGGTTGTCCTTGAAAGGGCAGCTGCTGTGAGAGCCCTCTCTAGCCCCACCCACCTCGCAGGGTGTCTGTTGTGGGGGAGGAAGGTAAAGGAGATTGTGAGCCGCTCTGAGACTCTTTGGAGTGGAGGGTGGGATATAAATCCAATATCATCATCATCATCTTTCCAAGATTTTCCCAACACTGAAGTGGCTTTTCTCTCTCTCCAGTATAGCACCACCACCACCACCACCTGACCTTTGTAAGGAATTGCCCACTATGAGGGTCAGGACTCCTAGCTTCCTTTCCAAGCTCTGAGGCCTTGCCCTTGTGTCTCCTGCTGTCCAGTGTCTGGTCACCACGGGGACAGTTTACTTCCTTGTGTACCCCTGGAGGAACAGCCACTTGTAAACTGCCAGCCTTCCCCCTCGTAGGGCTCTTTTTAAAATAGCATGCTAGAGATGGTACTGGTCTATGTGGTACAGAGAACCACTGCCAGCATCTTAAAGTTATATTTATTTAAAAGTTCACAAGCATATTTTTAGCATAGCACCAGACTGAGCAAGGGATCCTCTGTCCTTCTCTCTATATATGCCCTATCAATAGTTAAGATATAGAACAGGAGTTGCAAATCTCTAGTGTTCCCTTGCCTTGAAGCTTTCTGTAGCTCTCCAAGCAAGCACATGATCAATGGCTGCCTGCTTCTGACCCCTGTTGAGAGTTTAGAATCAGAATCATAGAGTTGGAAGGGGCCATTCAGGCCATCTAGTCCAGGGATGTCAAACTCATCTTATGAGGGCCAGATTTGACACAAATGGGACTTTGTGGGGCCGAGTCGTGTGTGTCATAAAATGAATTGCCAGGTAGTGGAGATACAAACTTTATAAAGGATACAGATATACATAATTAATTAATATTATTTTACATTTAAAACATGCTTAAAACTCTTTTTGATGTTTAAAATGGAAAGATGGGGGAATACTGGGATTTGGCAATGCAATTTTTAAAATAAAACATGAAGAAAAGGCACAAAGATCACAGCAGAAATTAAAAATATAAAATGCTCTGAGACTGGGAAAACATGAAATGCTTAGGTATTGCAAGCTTCTCTCCCCACACTCCCTCCCGAGTCTACTCAAATTGACAACGGCACTCTCCACTATAATATCCCCCTTCAGATGTGGGTTCCCAGGTTAGAGTACTCACTAAGCACCAGTTCATTCCTCAGAGACAAACTGGCTCAAAGGAGCAACCTTTTATTTTCAAGGAGCTTCAACTGGCCATAAATGCTGCAAAAAGCTGCCTTAGCTCCAGTCCATTGAAATACATTGCAGCACAAAGTTGCAAGAAAAACACAGAATGGATTTTCTGTTAAGAACAGTGGAATGGATTTTCTGTTAAGATCAGTGGGTGCAGAGATCTCAAAATGAAATCCATTCTGTGTTTTGCTTTCAGCTTTGCAAGCCCAGAAGTCAGCAAAGACAAGGCAGAAGGAGCTGAAAATGGCATCTGCAGCATCAGGGCTTCAAAGGGTGAGGACAGAAGGAGGAAGAGGGGGAGAAAAGAACCCCACGGGCCTGATTAAAGCCCTGGGCAGGCCGGGTGTTTGACAGCCCTGATTTAGTCTAACCTCCGCTCAATGCAGGATCAGCCTAGATCATCCCTGACAAGTGTTCTTCCAGCTGCTGCTTAAAGACTGCCAGTGAGGGGGAGCTCACCACCTCCCTCGGTAGCTGATTCCACTGTTGAACAACTCTTACTGTAAAAAAGCCTTTCCCAATAAACACATTACTGCAAGACCTCTCCTCTACTGCCAACAGGAACTCCTTGTCCTCCTCTAAGAGGCAGCCCTTCAAAAAAAAAAAAGCAATCATGTCCCCCTCAACCTCCTCTTCTCCAGACTGAATATTCCCAAGTCCCTCAGCCTTTCCTCATGCTCAATTAAAAAAGAGAGAGAGAGAACCAAGTACAGCTCAGACTGCCTTTTAGAGAAGGGGGAGATGATTGGTGGAGATGTCTGCAAATATGTGGAATTTTTAAAAAGGCTTTTCTAAAAGGTATTGTGTTATTACTATTTTATCCATGTTCCTTAAAAAACAATCCTGAAGATCACATGAAAGAGAGAAGGGGGACTTCAATGAAAATCAGGTGTGAAAGAGAAACCACTGCTAAAAATGGAGATAAAATTGATTACCGTCGGATGTCTGGAATCTCACTGCAAGAGCAATTTCATATGGAACTATATCAGCAAACAGACTACCATCCTGGTGTGGAAGGTCTCTAAACTGCTGTGAGAGAGTGGTGGCAGAGTGCCTTCGTTGATGACAGATCTGCTCTAGGCCCCTTTTAGCTGGGCTTCAGATCCAGCAATAAATGGCATTGTTTTTTACTAAATAATTAATGGGGGTTTATTTTAATTGCCTGTGAAATTTTTAGGCAGCTTTTCCCCTCCCCCTCACTCTTGTATGGAACTGTTATTGGATGTATTACACTGTTTGTACTTCCAACACTTCTCTAGCAGTGAAATTCAATTTATTGGAATATATTAATTTATTGGAATTTTGTTTATTGTGAAATCAATTTTATATGATATAATATTCTTATAAATTTCATTGTTCTTTCATTTGTATGGTCTTGTATCATTCCACTGTTCACTGTATATAAGACTGTATATAAGGCTGTTCAGTGTATATAAGACAGCTCTGTAGTCTGCCCACAGTTTCTAGAAAAAGGCAGACAAGAAATGAAGTAAACTAAATTCCATATGAATATGGAATTCCATATGAATCTCACTGAATGATGTCATATGAGGGGCACCATATTCTTTAGACATTCTAAAGAATATGACGCTTTAGACATTCCAAGACTTATACTGATGGCCACATCTGTCTTATTAATGTGGTACTCCATAAAGGGGTTTGTCAAGCTGATGCCCTCGTAATCCAGTACTGAAGAAGACCTTTGCATTCCGTAGGGCCTTTAAAAAGCTGGGTCTGTGGCTGTTCATTTCTACTGCTGCTACCAGGAGCAGTCCAAGGGCGCATGGTGCCCTAGGCCAGGGCTGGCCAATGGTAGCTCTCCAGATGTTTTTTGCCTACAAATCCCATCAGCCCCAGCCATTGGCCATGCTGGCTGGGGCTGATGGGAGTTGTAGGCAAAAAAACATCTGGAGAGCTACCATTGGCCACCCCTGTGCTAGGCAAAGCCCCTCCCCGCCAGCCTCCTCCGCAGTGCCTGCCCCACCACCCACACCCTTCCCGTCGTCGCAGGCTATGGGCAAAGCTGGAGGAAGGCAGGGAGGGTGCCCAGCCGGCGCCCAGCCTCTGTGGCAGTCTCTGAAGGGGGCAGGGAGGAGGGTAGGGAGAGCCCTCTGAGACGGTGGGGAGGGCAACCAGCTGGTGCACAGCCTCTGCATGCTCTCTAATGTTGCAGAGGTTGCGTGCCAGCTGGGCACCCTCCCCACCCTCCTCTGGCTTTGATTGCAGCTTGGTGGGGGGGGCGGAAGTGTGGGAGCAGAGGTGCAGGCACCACAGGGGAGGGCAGCGGGCAGTGCAGCAGGGCAGGCATTTGTCTATGGCACTGGGCTGGGAGGGGGTGCCTAATTTGGCACCCTCCTGACCCAATGCCCTAGGCAAATGCCTAATTTGCCTAGTGGCAGGGCCACCATTGGCTACTACTGCTGGTGTTGGTTATATCTTATAGTTTAGTGACAGTTTATACACTGTTTTATTTTAAGTGAGTTGCTTGAGGGCCTCTGGTGAGTGAAAATGTGGCAAATAAATTAACAAAAAAAGCAAAAAATAGGAGTGGGAAAAAATCATCTGAAACTGTCTGGAGAATCTTTCAAAGGAAATCAGTTTTAGTAGTATAGTTTTGACAAGGTTTGGGTACAGGTTTTTGACAATGAAAAACACTCTACCTTCTTTTCCCCCCCTTAAACCAGTGTAAGTGAACCTCTGGAGTATGCATTTTATTCCACCTGTCGAGCAATTTAATTTATGCTGGTCGAAAAGCCATTGCCACTGCCACAGAACTTTCTCTTTCTCATTCCCATACATCACGTTATCTATGGCAGGATACAGAACCACATTCCGTTCTTTACTAATGACTTTTCTACTTTACTTATTTGGCTGAAAATTGGAAAGCACTCTGTTTTAAGCAATAATTTTCTGAGCTCCTTATTATAAGTTGAGCTAAATCATCCTATTGGTACTTTCTGAATTTGAACAAATCATTCAAAGTCTCCTGCTGTGACAAACTGCTTACAAAAAAAGATTTTGCAGAAGTTAATTCTTTTATTATACTGTTACTATCTGTTTGATGCAAAGAAAATCACATTTAAATGTCATAATTAGTGAATTGCAAATCATTCAGGGAAATTAAAACCTAGAAAAGTAAAAGAATAAAGAACATAAAGATATCCTACTATAAGCCAAAATTCATAACTGGCTATCACCACTTTATTTCGGGGTTGTATGGACATGCACACATGAACTTTGGTGCAGGTGTGTTTTCTGAAGCTTTGTAGTACAGCATTTTAAATGATGAAAAGAGCTAAGCTGAACTTTTGTACAAGATGCAATGTACATGACTTTTAAATGGCTGAAAGGTTGGGGTTTTTTGTTAGATACATCTAATGAAAAAAGCTTGTTCTTCAGAATGTGCATATATAAGACATAAAAAGTAGAGCCATTTGGCTTTAAGTACTATGACCTTGTTTTTCCTTTGTGCAAAAAATGTGACAATTATTATAATTGGATTCTGTTATTTAGTTCCACATTTGGTGCCAAGCACTGCAAACAAGATAAGAAACACTTCCTTAAATGTCATATATTTAATATAATGGCTTGGCACATCATTTGAGTATCAAGGGTTACAAGGAGTATGTGTGTGGCATTCATCCTAGGTGCCAAAGATATCAAGTCAGCACCTGAATGTTACGTAAGTGAACAGATAATGTCAAATACAATTACCTTTTGCTGTAATATACCCTGGCTCTGATCCAGGTAGAACTGAACAGAGCTAGTCACATGCAACAGCAGTCCCATATGGAGGTACTTAAATCCATCTGTATTAAAAGATGCAACCAAATCAGTTCAGTGAATGACATTATTTGGGACTTGGGAATGACATTATTTTTAAACCTGCTGGTAAAGGAGGTGCAATTGTTTTAAATAAAGAGGACTAAATGAAGGAGGTTTATAGGCACCTGAGATATATTTTCCAAGTGTATGCTCAATCCCACCCAATTGATAGAGAGGTTAATTTGACTCTTTTTTTGTCAATTTTTGTTTGTTTTTGCTCCTTGTCAGAAACAGTCTTGGGGAAAAAACCTTACAATTCTATATTTTTCGTTTAAAAATGTCTTTAGCAAGTGTATTAAAAGGTATTAAAATTTTAGATGATACTTTCATGATTTGGAAGAACCCTGAGGAGGTGTTAAATCAATTTGAGGAGTATATTAATTCAGTCAATGAATCTATCAAACGATATTAAATTTGATTGCCATCAAATTTGGTTTTTTGCAGATGTTCAGATCAGTTGCGTTGGTTCCTTTATTTGTACAGATGTGTACAAGAAGCCCACAGATGTCAAATCTTTGTTCTTATAGCTTTCAACCTTGACGTCTGAATTTACCTTATTCCTTTCACCATTTACAACCACTGACATCTTTTATCAGATATCCTGAAATGTAATCTTAAACTTCTGCCTTTAAACATAAGGGTCAGTTTTGTCCATAGTACAGAATTACATCTCTCAAACCACTTTCAACTGTAACAGAAGAGCTGGTTTGGTGTAGTGGTTAAGTGTGCGGACTCTTATCTGGGAGAACCGGGTTTGATTCCCCACTCCTCCACTTGCACCTGCTGGAATGGTCTTGGGTCAGCCATAGCTCTGGCAGAGGTTGTCCTTGAAAGGGCAGCTGCTGTGAGAGCTCTCTCCAGCCCCACCCACCTCACAGGGTGTCTGTTGTGGGGGAGGAAGGTAAAGGAGATTGTGAGCCGCTCTGAGACTCTTCGGAGTGGGGGGTGGGATATAAGTCCAATATCTTCATCTACCTCATCTGTTGTGGGGGAGGAAGGTAAAGGAGATTGTAGGCTGCTCTGAGCCTCTATCCTTGAAAGGGCAGCTGCTGTGAGAGCCCTCTCCAGCCCCACCCACCTCACAGGGTGTCTGTTGTGGGGGAGGAAGGTAAAGGAGATTGTGAGCCGCTCTGAGACTCTTCGGAGTGGAGGGCGGGATATAAATCCAATATCTTCTATCTTCTTCTTCTTGTAGGGGGAAAAACACTTTTACCAATTCCGCAGTTGCTGTTGCTGTGCCCCTAGGCTTGCTGCGCGGGTGCATTTTGACCCGTGGCTCCCTCCAGTTCTCCCCGCACCTTCCCAAACTTTTTTTTAGAGATCGGGGAGAATTGGAAGGAGCTGTGGGCACCGGTGGAGAATTGATTACTTGATCCAAGGAAAGCAGAAGCCCAGGAGCGGAGCAACAGTAACTGCAGAATTGGTATGAGAAGGTATTTCCCATTTCAACACTGTAGCGTTTACCAGAATTGTCTGAAGGTTAACTCAATTGAAAATTCTGTGTGTATTAAGAGATATTATATTAAAGGGTTTATGAATTGTAACACCAGAAGAGTAATATATGCAATACAATGTTCCTGTAAGCTTACGTATGTTGGGATGACTACAGGACCAGTTAAGACAAGGATTACAGAACCAAGAGCTACATTAGAACTGGCAAGACTTCAGCACAACTCGTGAAACAGTTATGTGCTGCAAAACATACTGACAAGGACCTTCATTTCTGGATTATTGAGAAAATTCCAGCCTCAGGACTTTAGTTTATCAACAACTGAAGAGAAGAGAGGCCTTTTGGATCTATACCCTGAAAACCATGGCTCCTATGGGTCTGAACAAGGAGCTTTACTGGACAAGATATTTTTTTTGTCCTTAATTGAGGTTTTGGTAACTGTTTGCCATTATATGTTATTTTTATATACTCCTTTAATTGATACCTGTGGTAACTGTGGGGTTATCTACTGTTACCACAGGGTGTTTTTATAAAGGTAATTAAGAGTCTTATCTATTTACTGTGTGCTAAAGTCTTAGCTATATTTGCTTAATGGAAGGACAGGAATACAACTATATGTTACTTGGAGCCAGTACTGGTTTGTATACATGTTTACATTTTGCCATCTCTTATTCATGTCTGGTTAATTATACACATTTAATAGAAACATGTTTCAACTTATTTACAGGACAATATATTAGATGCTTTTGAGATTTTTTTTTCCTGCTGAGGCAATTTGCTGCACTAACAGTGCCTATAAGATGAGGTAAATGTTCACTGATGACATGCAGCTATTTCTCTTGATGGGTGGTCAGCTGGTTGCCAAGGAATTGGAAGATGTGAATTTAGCTGAGGAATTGGAGGCCATGGTTGGGTGATTAAAACAGAGTCAGCTGAAATTGAATCTGAGTAAGATGAAGGTTCTGTGGCTGGGTAGGGGGGAGCTGAGGTTGACTGGGTTGCCAACTTCCGACACTCAATCATGTGCTCCTATCACCAGCACAGACTGTCAAGAGTCTGGGCATGACTCTGGATGCCACCCTATCTATGGAGGTCCAAATTGTGAAAGTTGCCAAGCTGGCATTCCTCCAACTGCACCAGATTAGGCAAATGGCCCTATACCTGTCTTGTCCCAACCTAGCTACAGAAATCCATGCAACAGTCACCTCCAGGATAGACTACCACCATTCACTTTACATGGGTCTATATTTGCACTTGACCCAGAAGCTCCAGCTGTTCCAGAACATGGCCATGTGGGTCCTCACTGGGACCCCTTGGACAGCACATTTTCAACCTGTGGTGCGTGAGCTGCACTGGCTCCCAGTGAGCACCAGGATCAGGTTCAAGGTCTTGGTCAAGGACCCACATCCCTTCAAAACAGTCTCTCTCAGTATGCCCCCAGAAGAATATTACGTTCTAGGAATAAGACCACCTGGTGGTCCCTGGCCTGAGAATGATCTGGCTGTCCTCAAACCAGGGCCAGGGCTTTTGTGGCCCTGGCCCTGCCTGGTGGACCACTCTGCTAGAAAATATCCATGCCCTGTGGGATTTACTACCTTTCCACAGGGCATGTAAGGCAGAGATGTTTTGCCAGGCATTTGGTTGAAGACAACAATGAGACAGTATAAAATCTGGCGCTCTCATACTTGCCCCACCCACTGTAACCCCTCCCTCCGAGCAGCTTCCAGAAACATCTTTCATCCACCATCTCAAGACATGTTTTAGATTTCGATACATTTTAGGTATTTTAAATTTGGATATGAGGGCAATTTGGCTGTGACATCTATCACCCCATTGATCGCCAGGGTTTATTTGGCTGATCTGGCTGGCTAGGCGGGTGTCCCCTGCCTCCCTCATCACTCCACGTGCGTCCCTCCCAAATCTGTGTGCTTGATGGAAGAGGACGACCATCCCAGATAGGAGGGTACCGTTCTTCAGTCAAAGGTATTTTAAATTTTTACCAAATTATTTCTTGTCTTTGATTGTTGTAAGTCACCCTGAGCCCTGCTTGCAGGGAAGGGCAACTAAGAAACCCAATTTAATAAATAAATACATTTTAAAAACAAATTTTACAAACTTTGAATTTGTAATTTATTGATTTTACATTTTACTTTTTTGTTTGTTTGCTTATGTTTTCTATGTTTCAGCAGCATAATATAAAGCAGACCTGGCTCTTTGCTTAGTATATATTCCTTGTATTTTTGTAATGTTCCATGGTTGTATATTGTTATTTCACGACCACTGAAGAAAATGTGTTTGATCTTTTAAGGTTTATGATCTTATAAGGTTTATACATTACTGTGTTATGTATAAAGGAGTATTTTGTACTCATTTTTTTATATTCTACACCTTTTTATTCTTGGGTTTGACGAAGACTTTTCATCAATAAATGTATAAACTTAGGAATAAGTTCTAACATATTTTACATTTTAGCTCAATAACTTTTCAATTTCACTCATTTAAATATTGTTCCTCTACAGCTTCTTTTCTGGTTTTGATCTCTGTTGCAGTTGTTTCCTTTTTGTTCAACTTTTCCTCTAATCCACCTGTAATGCAAGCATAAAGAATTACAGGTGGATTAGAGGAAAATCAAATGTTGACTGCGGCCAGTATAAGCTTACATTGGCAACAGTCAGCATTTGATTTCTATTCTCTTCCCTGTTCTGCCCTGAACTGACAACAGTTTTTTCCTTCCTATGCAGAAACTGCCTGACCTGATGCAATGAACCTTTATTCATGAAATTCACTAGACACACAAAAGCCAGGACAAAGCCTGACATCCCAGTTGGTTTCATCTATAATACATACTGCTGCAAAAACAAATGCAGTGGGCCAAAGCAGAAATTTTAAAAAGGTGACACTGTATCATTAATTCAAGAAGGCACAAAAGGGCACTTTTCAGAATGTCATGGTACATAGTTTTGAAAAAGGAGAACCTCAAGCACTAACCAACCCGCCTTTATTTGTTCTTTCTTCTGTCTTCCCTTTTTCCCTCTCCCTGGCAGCCTTTCCATGAGAAAAGTCTGACTGAGTAGCAAAGTGTCCAGTTGCTGGGGCTGGGCTAGGCTTGGCACAGTTGCAGAGTGGCTGCTGGGCAGGTAGGCAATGAGTTTCCAGTGGTTGCCCCTAGTGAGTTCTCCCCACTAGAAAAGAGACAGGACCCTTTCCAGGGCTGTTTTGGCTCCCTAGTCCACCCCATTGCCTCCCCCCCAAAAAACATTACGTTCCAAAACCCAATACATGGGACACTCAGAAATACGGTTGTGGTTGCCTAGCAATCTCTAAAATAGTAATTGAGAACTCAGTGGCCATTATTTTCTTAAAGCTACAGGCATTCTATTATTTTGAACAGTTTTAATCATCCACTGTTTTTTTAAAAAATTCTGCAATTTGTTTTGTAATTTGTTTGAAATACCTTTATCCAGGTGGTGGAACCAAGGAGAGAACTGTACCATGAGTTCTGAATAATTTTGAGGGATTCTGCCCACTGTTCAGCTCTTGAAAAAGAACAAGGCAGCCCATGGATATGTATACACTCAAGCCTCCTGCTTACAGCCTCTGTGTCCTTACACTTTTCACTGAAAATTGGTATCAGCTTTCATTAAATCATTTTTCCAATCATTGCCAATATATTCCCATTCCCCCAAAAAGGCTGAAAAAGTAGTTCTTGTAATTTGTAATTTTTTTGTCAACATCTGGTCCTCCAAGCAATTATGAAGTTGACCAATCCTTCAAAATTGCTCCTCTTTCCAATCTTTCCTTTCCCTCTAGTGAGACATGCCTTTTGGCATGTTATCTGAGAACTCTTACTCTGGCAAAAATACCATTGTTGGCGAACAGCCAGAGTAGTATTGCTATGTAAAAATGTCTGAACAGCTGTTATGAATAAATGATGTCAAGTGAACATCTCTATAGAGTTTATACTCTCACTTTCCCACAGGGTAAATGTGATATCTGGAAATTCCTACAGTGGAAAGCCTCTTGAGGTCCCCAAGATGTAACTAGATGTTTTTATATGCAAATAGAAGTGTCCAAGATAAAATGGAGGAGCTGGAATGCTTAGTGACCAAGGAAATCCTAGATACTGTGGGCATTTCAGAAACTTGGTGGGATGAGACCAATCAGTGGGATACAGTGATTCCTGGATATAAATTATATTGGAATAATGGGGAGGGGAGGGTCAGAGGTAGAGTGCTCTGTATGTCAGAGCGGGTATACAGTCCAGTAAAACTGAGAATAAACAGGTTGCTTACCTGTAACTGATGATCTTCGAGTGGTCATCTGTGCAGTCACACACATGGGTCTTGCCGCAGGCAATGGATCCATACCTCGGAGCTCCAATAGCTCGCCTATAACGTCTTTTGGCGCGCTTTCCTCCCGCTCTGGGGAGCAGGCAGCGACCGCGCATGCCTGGAGCGGGGGGAGAGCGCCCATTCCACTCAGTTTCTTCCAGCCGCCGCCGGCATTGACACTATACAAGGTTAAGCAACAATTACAAGAGGCCAGCAGCGGGGAAGGCTGGGTGGGCGTGTGTGACTGCACAGATGACCACTCGAAGATCATCAGTTACAGGTAAGCAACCTGTTTATCTTCTTCGTGGTCTCTGTGCAGTCCCACACATGGGTGACTAGCCAGCTAGATGACCTGGAGGAGGGTGCTGGTAAAGAAGAAAGTTAGTTACAGAAACCAATCAGATCACATGCAATCACCCATCATGCGACATGGTATGCAGCGTAAAGATGGAAGCGGATGCACTCACCCCTGGCTTCAGTGGAAGATGGATCTGAGGACCGCTTGACCGAAGGAGGCGTCACGTCTCGCACGAACGTCCAACGCATAATGGGAGACGAACGTGGATGGAGAGGACCAGGATGCAGCCGCACAAATGTCCTCTAGAGAAACGCCTTGTAGAAAGGCCGAAGACGTCGAGACCGCTCTAGTAGAGTGGGCCTTAAGGCCTTCGGGCAAAGGCTGTTTAGCCAGTTCGTAGCACAACCTGATGGCACTGACTACCCACTTCGACAGACGTTGGGTAGAAATTTTAAGACCCTTGTGAGGGTTTCCATAGGCCACAAACAGGTTAGGGTCCTTACGGAAAGGTTGTGTACGGTCAAGGTAGAAGGATAAAGCCCTTCTAACGTCCAAGGAATGTAGGGCCCGTTGACCCTGGTCGGATGGGTTGGAGAAAAAGGTTGGTAGGGAAGTTGAGGTTGATAGGTGGAACTGGGAGACAACCTTAGGCAGGAACGCAGGGTCCGGTCGCAAAACAACTTTGTCCTTGTGGAAAATGGTGTAGGGAGGATCGTAGCGGAAGGCGCACAAGTCACTTGCCCGTTTGCCCGAGGTAAGGGCTACGAGTAATGCTGTCTTCCAGGAAAGAAGGTTGAGGTCTATGGTAGCCATAGGCTCAAAGGGGGCTTTCATCAGGCAGGAAAGGACTAACGATAAACTCCAAGTCGGAACAAAGGGCTTAACAGGTGGGTTGAGGTGCAACATGCCCTTAAGAAAGGACTTTGATAAAGGATGGGAGAACACAGTCTTGCCATCAATCGGATTGTGGAAAGCAGAAACCGCAGAAAGGTGAACCTTCAAGGAGGAATAACAGAGACCCGATTTCTGTAGAGAAAGCAGGTAGTCCAGGATTAGGGGAAGTGGAGCCGTTTCCGGCTGTAGATGAGAAGATGTCGCAAAGGAACAGAAGCGCTTCCATTTACGCTGATAAGAAAGTCTCGTGGAAGGCTTTCTTGCGTTGAGTATGACATTGGCTACCTCTGTTGAGAGGTAGGTGGATGTATTCTCCAGGCAGCCAGGGCCAGGACTCGAGGGTTGTGATGAAGAACCTGACCGTTGGCTTGAGACGGGAGGTCGCCCGCAGGAGGAAGCCGGCAGTAAGTGTGGCGTGACAGTTGAAGCAGCCGCGTGAACCACGGTTGCCGAGGCCACCATGGCACAATGAGGATGCAGTCTGTGCCATCCCGAGCTATTTTCACCAACACACGTGTCAGAAGGGGGGTCGGTGGAAAGAAGTAGTGAAGGGGACCTGTCCAATTGTGCAGAAATGCGTCGTTGCCCCTCCTGCAATAAAACTGAGGACACTTGGCATTGTCCCTGGACGCAAAGGCGTCCACCTTGGGTGTTCCGAAGCAACGGAAGATGCGCCGAAGGTAGATCGGATTGATGGACCATTCGTGGTCGTCTATGCGAATCCTGCTGAGGGAGTCGGCCAAAATATTCTCCACCCCGGGAAGATGAATGGCAGTCATGAATATGTTGTGCTTGACACACCATTCCCAAAGCAGTACGGCTATACGGCAGAGACGGAGGGATCTGGTGCCCCCTTGCTTGTTTATGTAATAAACAGTTGCCATATTGTCCGTAGAGATCTGGACATGCTGGCCCTTTATTAGTGGAAGAAATGATTGAAGAGCTCTGTGCACCGCGATCAGTTCTAAGCAGTTTATATGCATGAGGCTCTCGGCGGTCGTCCAAAGCCCTCTGACAGTTTTGTCCTCTAGGTGGGCTCCCCATCCCCACTTGGAGGCATCTGTTGTTATTGTGGCCGTCGGGGAAGTCGGTAGAAACGGCTTGCCCTCGAGGAGATTGTTGGGTACAGTCCACCACGTGAGCGATAGAAGTGCTCTCTGTGGAACAGTGAGCAGAACAGCTTGGGGTTGCGTTTGAGGGTGGTAAGCTCGGACAAACCAGGTTTGTAGTTGTCGCATTCGCAGTCTGGCAAAATGAAGGACAGATGTAGTAGTGGCCATAAGGCCCAGCAGGCGTTGGATTGTGAACGCAGACTGACGAGGTTGTTGTTGAACTGACTTGGCTAGGGCAATAATAGTGTGTGCCCGATCCTCGGGAAGAAAGGCTCGATGCAGAGAGGTGCAGAGAAGGGCGCCTATAAACTTGAGGTCCTGGGTAGGTGTGAGGTGCGATTTTGATGCATTCACGCGAAGGCCCAGGGAGCTCAGAAGAGTGAGAGCTGTGTCGAGGTTGTGCTCCAATTGCTGTTGTGTCGGGGCCACAAGGAGCCAGTCGTCGATGTATGGGAAGACTGGGATGTTCCGAGTGCGAAGCGCAGCTGCCACAACCGCCATGCACTTGGTGAACACGCGCGGCGCAGTGGAAAGGCCGAAAGGTAGGGACACATATTGGTAGTGGTCCGGGCCCATGGCAAATCGCAGATACTTCCGATGTTGAGGTCGAATGGTCACATGGAAGTAAGCGTCCTGAAGGTCTAGGGAAGCCATCCAGGAATTCCTGGGAATAAGGGGCAAGATGGACTGCAGGGAGATCATTCTGAACTTCCTGTATGCGATGTGCTTGTTGAGCTTCCTTAGATCTAGAATGGGACGCCTTCCTCCATCCCTCTTGGGAACTAGGAAGTATCTTGAATAGAAGCCTGTCCCCCGATGTAGGGGGGGAATGGGCTCGATGGCTTCCTTGTGGAGCAAGTCCAGAATCTCCTGACGGAGGAGAGAGGACGGAGGGGTAGCTGTGAAATAGTGGTGGCGAGGTGGAGAAATGAACTCGATTGCGTAACTTAGACGCACGATGGTCAGCACCCAGGAATCGGTTGTTATCGAGTTCCAAGTGGGAAGGAATGGTGACAGACGTGTTTGGAAAAACGGTTCGGGAAAGTCAAAGAGACTGTTTAGAAGGAAGGGAGGACTTTTTAGGCTGTTGTGACCGCGGCCTCTGTTGAAACTGAGGTTTCTGCTGGCCAGTCTTTCTCTTCCAGAAATCAGGACGCTTAGGTGACCTTTGGCGCCTTTGAAATGATGGTCTCCAGGGCTTTGCACGGTTGGAATGCTGGGAGAACGGTTGGGAAACTCCCAAGCGCTTAGCACGCTTGCGGCCGTCATCCACCGAGGCTAGGACCTCGTCAGTAGAAGCATGGAAAAGGCCGAGGCCATCGAAGGGGAGGTCTTCGATCTTTTGTTTAATGTCCGGTTGTAAATTTGTGGACCTCAGCCAGGCGTGGCGACGTAGGGCAACAGAGGACGCAAAGACCCTGGAAGAGCAGGAGACAGCATGGCGTATGGTGTTGATCTGTTGCTTCGACACTCTAGAGAGCTCTGATACCAAGCCGGAGGCCGTTCTTTGGGAGGGTTCAGGAAGGGCGGGAATAAGAGGCGTAAATTGGTTGGCCAAGTTGAAGACATAAGCCGAAAAGTAGGCTAAATAATTGTTCAGTTTAGAATTTGTGGAGGCAAGGTTGAATATCTTTCTTGCCAGGGTGTCTAATTTCCTGCCTTCACGGTCAGGAGGTGTCGGATGTCTGGACGGCTTGGCCTTAGTGGCTGAGTGCACGATAATCGAGTTGGGTGCCGGATGAGAAGCAAGAAATTTAGCCTCAGGAGCGTGAACTCTGTAGAGAGAGTCAAAGCGTTTAGCGGTTGGTGGGACCGAGGCAGGTTTGTCCCAGGTTTCGGAGGCCTTCGAGGTGCACCGGAAGCATAGGAAGCAATGAGCCAGGTGGAAAGTCCGTTTGCACGAGGTCGTGTACAACGTCAGAGACCTTAGGTGAGCCCGACGGAAGAGTAATGTTGAGGGCTTCGGCCATGGTGGTGATTAGATGGAGATAGGCCTTGGACGCATCTGATGGAGAGAGTCGGGGCTGTGGTACCGAGTCCGAGGCTACCGAGTCAGGGCGGTCCTCAGAGTCTGACGATGCTGACGATTCAGGGTCGGAGCGGGAATCCTCACCGGAGGGAGGATGTGGAGGCCGGATCGGGTCCGAAGGAACGGTCTTAGGTTTCACTGTCTGAGCAGGTTGGTCTGTAGGAGTGGAGACCGGAGGGGCAATCGAGGCCGAGGCTGATGGAGTGCGCGGTCTAGCGTCCTCTGCCTGGTGGTGGTCCTGGGATCGCTGTAGATCGGAGAGACGTACGCATTCCCGAAGCCTATCACGGAGTCGAGGGGAGTAGCGAGAGTAATCAGGCTCTCGGATCCGAGCCCGAGGATAGTCATGTTCTCGGGTCCGATCTTGATCGCGGGATCGAGAAGAGAGGTCACGGTCGAAGCCACGGGGGCGTGGCTCTCGGATCCGATCTCGAGAGTAATCACGGGGTCAAGGAGAAGAGAAGTCACGGTCGAAACCACGAGCCCGTGGAGAGTCACGGAGTCGTCGGGAGAAGTCACGGAGTCGATCGCGGGGTCTAGGAGAGTCCTCGTAGCGGTATGGGGAATAAGCTGAACCCTCCAGAGATGGAGACCGAGAAGGACGATGGAAACGAGAGTAGTGACGGTCGTATCTGGGAGTGGCATAGTAGTCGCGATAATAATCCGAGGAGTCGGAGTCTCGGCGCCGACGTGGTGACCTGGAGCGGTCCTTGAGGAGCGGGGACCGGGATCGGGCTCGACGTGAGGGTGAGCGAGAGCGACCCTTGTTGGAGGCCTGAGCGGCCAAGTCCTTGTAGAGGGGAGAGATCCCGATGTCTCGGAAGTCCTTATACAGGGGAGAAATCCCGATGTCTCGGAAGGATCCGATTCGAAGCGGAGGTTTAAGGTAGGTCTGGGTAGACTCGGTGGTGAGATCGGGTTCAAGAAAGTCGGTCGGGACCACGCTGTGCACCGAAGGCGAACGAGAGTGGACTGGTATGACCTCCACTGCTGTGGATGTGTGAGGTGTCAGTTGGGGCATGTCGGTGATGACGTCCGACGGAACCGACAACTCAGGCGGAAGAGCAGGTTGTGTTGGAGTCGCAGGATCCATAGACGTCGAAGTCGAGATTGGAGCCTGAGGCTTCTTGGGAGCCGAGTGCGAGTGGAGTTTCCTCGGAGCCGAATCGGCCGATCCGGAAGGACGAGATTTTTTGTGCGCCGGATCCGTAGATTCCAAATGGCGCGATTTCTTCGAAGCCTTATGGCCGGTCTCGGCGTGCTTCGAAGACCTTTTATCGGACTTGTGTTTCTGTTTGGAGAGAGACACGTCCGTAGAAGCCGAATCTCCCGCTTGTTGTTGGGGAGGCGGCGAGTCCGATGCGGGCATAGCCCTTAAGGACAATTCAATCAGGAAACTCCGGAGCCTTGCCGCACGGTTTTTCCGGGCCTGCTTTCCGAAGTTCGCACAATGAGGGCAGGAATCAACTCGGTGAGATTCCCCCAAGCAAAAAAGGCAGTGGCTGTGGCCGTCTGAAGTAGGGATTTTGGTCCCACAGCGCGTGTACTTTTTGAAGGTAACTTTCCCTTCCATGCGCTCCGGACAAGGGAGGGGGGGAAGGGAGAAAAGGGGAAAGATAGCGCAGAAACGGTTTTTTTTTTTTTTTTTTTAGATTTTTCGGGACGAAAGCGAAGATATAAGAAAAGGAAAATACGATACCAGGAGGAAAAAGGTCGAAAGGATGAGGTAATGGACGAGCTAAGGAGGAACGCAGCGAGGAAGGTGTTGTCCGGGCGGCGGTAGGAAAGAAACTGGGTGGAATGGGCGCTCTCCCCCCGCTCCAGGCATGCGCGGTCGCTGCCTGCTCCCCAGAGCGGGAGGAAAGCGCGCCAAAAGATGTTATAGGCGAGCTATTGGAGCTCCGAGGTATGGATCCGTTGCCTGCGGCAAGACCCATGTGTGGGACTGCACAGAGACCACGAAGAAGATCTAAGAGAAATAGATTCTCTTACAGAAACATTATGGATGGAAATAGTGGGCTCAGCAGGAAGCTTAACTCTGAGAGTTTATTATTACCCATCAGATCAAAGTTTAGAGGATGATTTAAAAACAGCAAAAGGATTAAGAAAAGCAGCTAGATGAAATAACTGTGTCATAATTTATGATTTTAACTACCCATTGGATCAATATGTGTTCAAGTCAGTTTCTAGTTATTCCAGATCAGTTTCTAGACATTCTCAATGACTGCGCCATGGAGCAGATGGTCGCAGAACCATCTGCTCCATGGCACAGTTACTGAAAATACGGAGGGTGATATCCCTTTGGGAAGCTTGGAGACTGCTTCAAACTACAATACTGGAAGCTAAGATACAATGTATACCACAGATTAGGAAAGGTACAAATAGGCATTAAAAAGGCCTGCATGATTAATGAACAAAGTAATGGAAGCAGTAAAAGGTAAGAAGGATTCCTTTAAGTGATAGAAGACCAGTCTGCATGAGGTAAATACAGAGACGGCATGTCCATTAGGCAGCATTCAGCAGCTGCCTAGGGCACCGGCTCTTCGGGGCGCTCTTCGGGGGCCCGCTACCGCACAGACGAAGACACGGTCCGCGAGCTCTCCGCCAGTGTTCCATGTGGCTCCCTTTGAAGCTGGCTCCCTTTGAAGCAAGGGGCAGGAGGGCCGCGCAGAGCACTGGCGGGGAGCGTCTTTGGCTGGGCGGCGGCGCTCCCCACCAGTGCTCCGCGCGGCCCTCCCACCCCTTGCTTCAAAGGGAGCCACATGGAGTGCTGGCGGGGAGCGCGCACAGCCCGCTGCCGCTGCCACCCAGTCAAAGATGCTCCCCGCCAGTGCTCCGCGGCCCTCCCATCCCTTGCTTCAAAGGAAACCAGCTGGTTCCCTTTGAAGCAGGGGGCAAGAGGACCGCGTGGAGCACTGGCGGGGAGCGCACACCCTGATGACATCACTTTTAGTGATGTTTTCAGGCCGCGTGCACAGCGCACCAAAAAATTTTTTTAGCAGGGACCCGCTTTTGGCCTGGGGCGCTGGAAAGGCCAGCGCTAGACCTGGGTAAATAAAAGGGAGCACAGGTTCTGGCAAATAAACACGTCAGTGATTACGCTGGTGGAAAAGGGAACTATGAGTGATATATTGCAAAAAACATAGACCGACAATTACAATTTCCTCAAATACTTTAGCAGCAGAAAACTAGCTGGAGATGCAGTGGATTTGAGAGTAATCAGTGAAGTGTCTAAGTTTGCAGATGACACTAAGTTAGATGACACTAAGTGAGAACCAGGGAGGAGTGTGAGGAGCTCCAGAGGGATCTGTCAACGCTGGATGAGTGGAAATCAATGTGGCAAGTGAGGTTCAATGTGGGCAAGTGCACAGTAATGCACATTGGAGCCAAAACAGCTAACAATAAATGTATGTTGACGGGGTCCAAACTGATGGAGGCTGACCAGGATACAGACCTTGGAGTCCTGTTAGATAACTCTCTGAAGAAGTTGACTTAATGTGTGACTGCAATAAAAAAGGCAACTGCTATGCTGGGGATTATTAGGAAGGAGACTGAAAACAAATCAGCCAGTATCATTATGCCCCTGTATAAATCTATGGTGCAGCCTCATTTGGAATCCTGTGTACAGTTTTGGTCAGTGCACCTTATAAAAGATGTTATAGAAGAAGAAGAATTGCAGATTTATACCCCGCCCTTCTCTCTGAATCAGAGACTCAGAGCGGCTTACAATCTCCTTTATCTTCTCCTCCCACAATAGACATCCTGAGAGGTGGGTGGGGCTGAGAGGGCTCTCACAGCAGCTGCCCTTTCAAGGACAACCTCTGTGATAGCTATGGCTGACCCAAGGCCATTCCAGCAGGTGCAAGTGGAGGAGTGGGGAATCAAATCCGGTTCTCCCAGATAAGAGTCCACGCACTTAACCACTACACCAAATTGGCTCTCTTGGGAAAGGTATAGAGAAGGGCAACTAAAATGATTATGGGGATGGAACACCTTCGCTATGATGAAAGTTCCAAGATCTAGCTAGGGCTCTTTAGCTTGGAGAAATGATGACTGCAAGATGACATAATAGGGGTTTACAAAATTATGCATGGGATATTTCTCACAATTTAAGAACTCACAGGCACTCAATGAAATTAATGAATAGTTATATTAGAACAGATAAAAAGAAGTATTTCTTCATTCAAAGAATAACTAATGCCCTTCAGTTATCAAATTTTGGAATGAAGTTCTTCACTCAACTGAACTTATCGCTTCCCACTGGATACCCCTTAATCCCTCTCTGATCTTTCTGAATTATTGGGGGTCTCTCTCTATCCCTAAAGCTCGCCAAGAACTGATTACTAGCCTACTAGTTGGTGCCAAGGCTTCAATTGCCTCTTTCTGGAAAGCCTCTACCGACATTGACTACCTGCTTTGCCAAAGTGTGGGATCGCTGCACAATGGAAAACAATTCACTCCAATCTGCAGCACTCCAATTCTTCTGATTTCTATTCTAAATGGTTTCCCTTTGTTGACTATGTTACTTCTCAGGAAATTCCTCCTTACAACCCCTTTTGTATGTCTGTGCTCCTCTTTTAACTCCTAGCTGCATAGCCTTTGGGCGCTGTTTTTGTTTTATGGCAAAATTTTTGTTCACTCTAAATCCTCTAATTTTTTTTCTATATTCTTCTTTAGCTCTCAACTCATCTAGTCTCCCCACCCCCTTCTTCCTTTCCTTCTTTTTCTGTATATATGTGTTTGGACTGATATTTGAATATGGCCTCCTTATAACTTTAAGCATGCTTTCTCATGTTAGAATTGTTTATAATATTACAAGCAGTAGTTTTTACTTATTTATGTATCTTTAATTCTGTACTGCAGAATGACATGTACTCTGTACCAAAGCCTTATACTCATTTATCTATTTTCATCAAGTTCAACTTGTTGTATTTTATTGAGATTTCAATAAACTTTTGAAAAGTTAAAAAAAGAGTAACGAACACATGGAATTCATTGCTGCAGGAATGCAGCCTGAAGTGATGGAAGTGATAGCAGCTACAAACTTAGGGCGTTTTCCCACAGAGCTTACCTCGGAGCGACGTCCCTCTTCACCGCGCAGCGTCTGCGCGGATTTCCCACCAACTGCTCTGCATAACCAGGAAGTGCCGGACCTTTTGCGTCGCAGATGTAAACCGCTAAAAACCAGTTTACGTTAGCGACGCAAAAGTCGCGGCTCTTCCTGGTTATGTGGAGCAGTTGGTGGGAAATCCGCGCAGACGCTGCGCGGTGAAGAGGGACGTCGCTCCGAGGTAAGCTCTGTGGGAAAACACCCATAGACAGCTTCAAGAGGAGACTGGATAAACATATGGAGCAGAGATCCATTAGTCACAAGGTATAGATGAAACACTATGTCTAACATGTCTCATTCCTGCCTTACTGGACTTCCATTAAAGTACACAATTCTTACCTGTGTCTGGGTTAACCTGCCTCCACAGTACACTCACCTTTTGGATTAATGACACCATATCCTTTGACCAAGCAGCAGGATACATTACTGTGGCTGTCTTGAACACATGGGCAATTTCCATAGCAGTAGTACTGGAGCGGATATGATATGGCCTCTGGGGGGGGTGAGGAAGCAAAAAAACAATTTTGAACCTTACCTTCTGTCCAGCAACACAAATCTAATCTCTCAGTTTTAGAGCTATTATGGAAAGAAGTCTCCAAACAGACACTCACTGGCGTTTTCCAGATTGTAGCTGCCTTTCAGATTTTCATGGACGTCATGGCAATTTTGATGATTGCACTATTTGTGTGTTCAGTTCACCCTTACATGTTCCCCCCAACATCCCCCCCCCCCATCATGGTTCTGTTTGTTTACCTCCACATTGACAACTGATTATCTGGGGAGGTCTGTTTTTTTTCTTTGCACAGGTGCTGAAGCACTGCAGTGTTTCAGGCAGCCTCAAGAGGGCTGCATAATCCTCACTGAAGTACATTCCCTGCCTATCACACACCACCACAATTTCAGGATGATCCTGCCCCAGAACACATGAGCAGGGCATGATCCCCTGACATGAGAGTAGCCCCATTAGCTTCCGTACATCTACTCTAGGTGAGAACGGGATCCAAGGCATTCAAAGTAGCCAAAATATTGCTTTCCCCTCCCTCCCTTCCCCAGCTGAGGCTTATGCTTAATATGTGCATCTTCTTCAGTCTCTCTCTGATAAACTTAACAAGAACTGGTTTTTAAGGAACTTGAGTTGCAGAATTTTTCTTTCTTCAAGGTCACCTTTTAAGACTGACTCAGAATCACCAAGCAAACCAAGCAATTTCTCTCAGATTGCTTGGGTGAACTTAGTAGAGATCAAAGCAGTACTAGGGGTGTGCAGAAACAAATTCTTTCCCCCAACGGAAGTCTATTGGACCGAAAAATATTGGTATTCCCAAATATCAGTATTGGTTTTGTATTGATATTTGGATAAATATTCAGGAAACCAGAATTTAGTCAGCTCCATTATACCCTATGGCAACCCTCCCCTGCTAAATTTAAATGCCTTCTGAGTTTACTCACCAAGTCGAGTTTATATTTAAATGCCTTCTGAGAATTTAAATATAAATGCCTTCTGAGCTTAAATTTAATTTCAATGTCTTCTGAGTTCAATTGTCAAGTTGAGATGCAGTGGTGCTGCGACTCTGCAAGTGAACTAAAAGCATTTAAACTTTGCCTTCAGTTCACTTGCCAAGTTTTGCTACCACAGCAGCACAAGCTGGCGAGTGAACTCAAGGTATTTAAACTTTCTAATCTAACTATTCAGTTCACTTGCTGAGTCACACCGTCTCAACAGCACAACTCAGTGAGTGAACTCAGAAGGCATTTAAATAGACTGTGGTCTCTTTAAATAGCTTCTAGGCATGCCTGAATAAAAGCCAAAGATCAGTTTTCATTTGGACATGGGTATATCAGTAGCCGAATCAGATTGACTAATCTATATTCGGTTGAATAAATACAGCTCAGTATATACCAAATGCATTGTCATTGTATGAGTGAGCAGATGTGTGACTGCCTAGTCTTACCACCACCAGTCCACATAAAGCACCAACAGTCCACGTAGGTGAGCTGCTATAGTAAGACACAGTCCAACAACACTCTGTGTACTTAACTATATACAGGTTTATTTACATATATACAGACTCTCCATCAAAGTGCTCCGCCAGACAATCATAGAGTAGTAGGGGTAGTTATGTATAGCATAGCCTTACATATATACAAATGCCAGTAGTCACTGTACCAATGAGCTTCCAGTGCTGAGTCATTCTGCACTCATCACCTTATTGCATCATCCACCCGGTTAGAACCAGTTCTTACTTGGCAGAGCCTTACTAGAATACCGATGTCATCTATTATGACATTAGCTGACAGATCAGCATGCTTCACTTGCCTCATGCCTTACTGAGCATTTCATATGCTAACACTCCCCCTAAAGCATAGGCAATGAAACCTCCGAGGTCCATCAGTACTCTGTACACTCTCAGATACACTAGGTGAACTTATTTCTTGTTTTATGGTAGGGCATTCTCCCTCCACTGTTATGGGTAGTGCCACCTGCTCAGACAAATCATTAGCATGTATCTTGTTCCACCCATGGTTCCACCCATTTCATATGCTAACCTGCACACCTCTAAGAGTACCTTTCTAGTCAGTGATTTCTATTTCTGAGGAAGTATGGGAAAGATTCTGCAATGATCTCTAGCTTCCTGTATAAGTTGAGCTACAGGAGCTGGTTTCAGGCCTCTCAATGGGACTGTTTGTTTCAGCCAGGGCCATAGCCAGGATTTTAAAAGTTGGGGAGCACCCTTTTCTATCCACTGTAGGGCTTGCTGCTTCTCAGAAGCTTTTGGGGGGTAGGGGCAAAAACTGGAGGCTCTGAAAGTTGCCAAGTTGCAGCCAACCCTAAAACAATGGCTACCAATAGTGTACCGGATTTGTTACAAAGTGCTGGTTATTACCTTTAAAGATCTATATGGCTGAGGACCCATTTACCGTCTGTCCCCACACATTCCCCAGAGAGTGCTGAGATCTGAATCCCAACATCTCCTAGTGATTCCCGGACTGAAAGAGGCGAGACTGTCAACCACCAGGGATCAGGCCTTTTCAATGGCAGTCCCCTCTTGGTGGAACCAATTGCTGGAAGAGGTTAGGGCCTTGCGGGACATCGCTCAGTTCCGCAAGGCCTGTAAGACCGTTCTCTTCCGGCAAGCTTTCAGTTGACTGTAGGAGAATCCTGAAACAACTGTCATCTTGAGAATGAGCAACATCTAATTTAGCACCAACTGTATACTGTTTTTAATTTATATTGTTTAATGATTTTATTGATTTTATGATTGCAATCATTGTTCTATGATCTGTTGTAAGCCGCCCTGAGCCCGCCTTGGCAGGGAGGGCAGGGTATAAATCAAATTAAACTTAAACTTTGGCAGTTCAGCCATGGCAAAAAAAAGCAGGCAGCCCCACTGGAAGTCAGGGGGCCCTGCCTGGAAGTGGGGGGGGGACAGTACCTCCACAGTCCCTCCGGTAGCTACAGGCCTGGTTTCAGCGCAGGTACCCTTCAGCACTGGAATGTTTCAATGCTAGCATACAAATATTTTTAAAAGTTCGCCACCCAAATATTTTTAAAAGTTTGCCACCTTTCTGAGCAGGCTATGGGTGGCAGTCCATGAGGTGGGAAAAAATGTTCAGTTTCTGAACAAAAGGCAATGGAAAACAGAAAGTATGGGAAAAGCTAGTTTAGGGGAGAAAGGGGGGGGGAGGAAAGACTGGGGCAGCAAGTTGTCTAGACACAAGGGGGGAAATGGTAACATCAGGGGATGAAAATGGAACATTAAGGCAATCTGGAAAAGCTGTGCTGTTTTACACAGAGCTCACACTCTCCCACCCTCAACTCCCCAGGCCCTTCCTTTCTCAATTAAATTACTGTCACTGGGGAGCCTAATTCAACGGAAGCAACTAGATCAGTGCAGGAAAGGCTGGCAACAAAAACAGAGTTACATTTAAAAAACAAAACTGAATGGAACAGCAGAGATCAAGGGTTTGCACAGGTGTCTAACTGGCACTTCACTAACAGCCTGCATTCATAAGAAATCAATTTATTGCTGAGGTTATTTTTCAGAACAAAACAAACCCCTTCTCATATGCCTTGAAATATTTAAATATTTTATTTCTAATTTATTTTCTGGAGTTGGAACTAGTGCAGAGATATGCTGCCACTTTTATCTCTGAGGAGGTGGCTGACCCCTGAATATATATGATTCTCACCATGAAAATGTGAGACCTGTCCAAACGAAATGCAGAATTGCAGCAGCATCACTTACTCTATTGTGGTTGTTGTCAGCAGTTTCTGGAAGAGCAAGTTAAATTATTAAGGCCACAGATGACCATCTAAGCACCACAAGAAGACCTAGTTATAGGAATTTGTGGCAGGAGCAACAGCACTTTCAATAGGCATTCAGGCCCTCCTACCCTGTGCTTGTCTAATGCTCTCTTCGTAAACTACATGCATACAACACTGTAAATGCAAGACGCTTTGTATGTAATGTAATATGCAACAGGGCAATACTCCCTCATGTTTTGGTCTTGACTTGTGGGCTAGGGTTGCCAATCCCCAGGTGGGGGCAGGGGTCCCCCGGTTTGGAGGCCCTCCCCCTGCTTTAGGGTCGTCAGAAAGTGGGGGGAGGGGAGGGAAATGTCTGCTGGGAACTCTATTATTCCCTATGGAGATTTATTCCCATAGAAAATCATGGAGAATTGATCCGCGGGTATCTGGGGCTCTGGGGGGGCTGTTTTTTGGGGTAGAGGCATCAAATTTTCAGTATAGCATCTAGTGCATCTCCCCAAAATACCCCCCAAGTTTCAAAAAGTTTGGACCAGGGGGTCCAATTCTGTGAGCCCCAAAAGAAGGTGCCCCTATCCATTATTTCCTATGGAAGGAAGGAATTGAAAAGGTGTGCTGTCCCTTTAAATGTTATGGCCAGCACTCCCTTTGGTGTTCAATGATTCTGGTCACAGCCTTGATCTTGGCTCCACCCCTAATGTTTCCTGGCTCCACCCCCAAAGTCTCCTGGCTCCACCCCCAAAGTTCCCAGATATTTCTTGAATTTGACTTGGCAATTGTGGGCCCATTTGCCAAAGAGGTTGGCTACTACATCTCTAGATCACTGGGAATGTTAGAAAGCATACCAAAAGAGTCTGGGGAGAGGGAAAATGTTTTATTGGTATTCGGATTTCAGAATAAGCCATCTTTATTTCCAAGATCTTTTGTTTAATACAGAGAAGAATGCTGAATACCTTATAATTCCTGTACAGAGGGTAGTTGTGAACGTTTGAGTTTTGTATTATACCAAGCCCTGAGACTGTTAATGTTTTTAAGTAGTCCATATCTGACAGATGCTGCTGCACTAGACGGCCATTTACTATTAAATGTTTGTACTTTAGTTAACAACTTTATCAAGAGGCAATTAATAATGCTTATGTGTATCAGAAAAGACACTAAAGTAAGCAATTAAAAAAAAACCCTGAGGACATATTGGGTTGAATGCTGTGACATATCTCTGTCACTGGAAGGGATTCATCAGCAGAAGGGATTTCCTTGCCTTCTTTTTATAAGCCAAAACATTTCACAAAACGTTGCTTGTGGGGGAAGACAGGGAACCAATGTTTTGCCTGAGATCTTATTCCATTAGTGCTTCTGGAATGAACATCATTGGGTGGCATTTACTCTCAATGGAGGGTGTTGTTCTGCCTCAAAATTAATTGTTTATAGATACATTTATTTATATCAAGCAAACATACACACAAATACCCTCCATCTATTAAAAATGGCTAGAAGACAGACCAAGCTACAATCCTGGATGGCCACATGCAGAAGCAGAGGAGAAGCCTGCACAGTCGGAAGCATGTTGGAAGTTTTTTCTACTGCGGTTGCTCATCCAGCTGACTATCAACTCGCAATTTGTGCTGGTTGACAGCTTGAGCAAAACATGTGCTTCTCCCACCCTTGCAAACTTGGCTCTCTGAGACCCCAAAGGAACTACCTTTGCATACATCATCACAAAATCACCACAAACATTGTAGAGTAACAGAATTTCAATGTGACACTACAGTCAACAAAAAAAATCTACTCCCTCTTCTGGGAGCCTGCAGGAAAAGAAATTCACCAACTGGTTACCTGCCAGACAACATACAGCAAACTTTGCAAAAGAGTTACTACCCACAAGCAAGACATGTCAGAGCATGAAATGTGTTAGATTATTAATTCACACACTGTGGTCCATTTCTTTCTCAAACCACAGGGTCAATTCTATGACTGTATTTTTAAGGACATATTCTACCCACCACCACCACCCCCCCCTTGCAATTTCTAAACTGAAAGTTCATGATAACTCCAATGTTAGAAATTCACATTTATCAGACAGATAATTTGCCTGCTAGACTGAAGTGAATCTGTCTGGAATTTTAATGAGTACGTTACAAAATGGATACTGATTTTGATGTAGATGATTTCTAGACATTTTAAAAATGACATGAATGGTACAGTACCCGGCCTCTAAGAAGTTCGTAGGCTGTGACACCCAGTGACCACCAGTCAACGGCATAGGAGTAGCCAATAGGTTTTGTGGAGCTGAACATCTCAGGTGCTGGGGGAAAAAACGTTCTACTTTAAATTGCAATCTTATACCAGTTCTACAGGCTCTGTTGTCCCTTGTGGAAATAAAATCATTCTGTAGTGTAAGCATACAACTGTTAAGAACATAAGAGAAGCCATGTTGGATTAGGCCAATGGCCTATCCAGTCCAACACACTGTCACACAATGGCCAAAAAAAAAAGGAGGTTCACAAGTGGGGCTAGAAGCCCTTCCACTTTGCACCCCATCTCCAAGCACCAGGAATACAGAGCATCACTGCCCCAGATAGTTCCAATAATATGCTGTGGCTAATAGCCACTGATGGACCTCTGCTCCATATTTTTATCCAAACCCCTCTTGAAGCTGGCTATGCTTGTAGCCACCACCACCTCCTGTGGCAGTGAATTCCACATGTTAATCACTCTTTGGGTGAAGAAGTACTTCCTTTTATCCGTTCTAACCCGACTACTCAGCAATTTCATTGAATGCCCACAAGTTCTTGTATTGTGAGAAAGGGAGAAAAGTACTTCTTTCTCTACTTTCTCCATCCCATGCATAATCTTGTAAACCTCTATCATGTCACCCTGCAGTCAACGTTTCTCCAGGCTAAAGAGCCCCAAGCGTTTTAATCTTTCTTCATAGGGAAAGTGTTCCAAACCTTTAATCATTCTTATCCGGACTTTTTCCAATGCTATAATATCCTTTTTGAGGTGCAGTGACCAGAATTTTACACAGTATTCCAAATGAGACCGCACCATCGATTTATACAGTGGCATTATGATACTGGCTGATTTGTTTTCAATTCCCTTCCTAATAATTCCCAGCATAGCGTTGGCCTTTTTTATTGCAATCGGACACTGTATTGACATTTTCAGTGAGTTATCTACAACAACCCCAAGATCTCTCTCTTGGTCAGTCTCTGCCAGTTCACACCCCATCAACTTGTATTTGTAGCTGGGATTTTTGGCCCCAATGTGCATTACTTTGCTCTTAGCCACATTGAACCTCATCTGCCACGTTGACACCTATTCACCCAGCCTCAACAAATCCCTTTGGAGTGCCTCACAGTTTTCTCTGGTTCTTACCACCCTGAACAATTTAGTGTCGTCTGCAAACTTAGCCACTTCACTGCCTACTCTCAACTCCAAATCATTTATGAACAAGTTAAAGAGCATGGGACCCAGTACCGAGCCCTGCGGCACCCCACTGCTTACCGTCTTCCATTGCGAAGATTGGCCATTTATACTCACTCTCTGTTTCATATTAATTAGTCAGTTTTTTATGCACAAGAGGACTTGTCCTTTTACTCCATGACTCTCAAGCTTACTAAGGAGCCTTTGATGAAGGGCTGTAGCCAGGATTTTAAAAGTCGGGGGGCTTTTTTAAAAGTCAGGGGGCACCCTTTCCCATCCACTGCAGGGCTTACAGCTTCTCAGAATCTTTCTTGGGTAGGGGTGCAAAAGCTGGAGGCTTTGAAAGTGGCCAAGTTGAAGAAGCCAACCCTAAAACTTTGTGGAGTTGAGAAGAGAACACACCTTGCATGCAAGCAGAGGGTTTTCATTCCACCTCCCTCTCCCCCACCCTAACACTTTGCAGCCAGCAGCTCCATCTGTCCCCCCATCAGCTCTCCAAGCTCTGGCTGCCGGTGATGGTACTTCAGTGGCTTGGCCATGGCAAAAAGAAAGACAGAGCAGACTGCCCCCCCCCAAAAGTAAGGGGGCCCTGCCTGGAAGTCAGGGGGCAGTGCCCCGACAGCCCCCCCCCCCCTGTGGATACAGGCCTGCTTTGATGAGGAACTTTATCAAAAGCTTTCTGGAAGTTAAGGTAAACAACATCTGTTGGGTCCCCTTTGTTCTTATTTACCTGATATAGTTTTCATTTTTCTGTTGTATGTATGTGATATTCATTCATTTATTTTATTAGTTTATAGTACATTACTGCTACTCTTTTGGTTTCTGCTTTGTCTTTTGAGAAGATGTTGGAGAATGGAGTTACCCTTCAAATATGTTGTTAGTGTTGGATTCTCTGGACTTGCTGCCTCCAGAGAATCACATAAAAGTAGCACAGCGCTCAAGGCTTTAAGGCAGCAGTGCTTGGGCTCGGTGTGGGTGCAGACTTAACAAAGTTACATGGAGTCAGCAATTAGTTCTGTTATGTATTGAACATAAGTGATCAGGCCACATGGCGATCGCGACTGAAGGCAACCCCTGGGTCCCCGGATGGAGCTCGCCATACGCCCCGCCCATCAAGATCTGTGGCGGGAAGTTTGACCGACCCGGATTGGCCTGGTCGGATGAGGGGGCTGTTCCGGGCAATGTATATAAGTGGGGCCCGGCCCGCGTGTTCTCTCTCTTGTAATGTGCTACTGAATAAACTATGTTGCCTTCAAACCGTCTCGGTTCTCAGTACATTACAAGTTCTAAGACTGATAAACAACTGTTATTAAAGGAAATACATGCATGAGTGTGCAAATAAGAGACAGGGACAGATGACCTATTCTTGCTAACTAGATGACGGAGCAAGATGGAGAGATCATGCACCTTCTTTTGTGTGTGTGAGAAAGAGGAAGTGTGAGAGTGGAAACAGAGGAAATTGCATCCCTAAGAATACCATCCTACTTCAAAGGAAAGTATCAGATAGGAAGGAAAGGATGCTCTGTGTGTCCTGACCCCTCTATCTGTCAAAACTCTTTGGTTCCATGACAGGAGACAGTGCAAAACCCTCCACTTCCAACAGTAAGTGGTTGCTGTCAGCAGTTACACACAAATATTTGGTCCCTTCTATTGACCTCTGGAAGTTACATTTCTCATGAGGGAGCAGGTGGGAGGAAAGCCCCTATAGTGTAGTAGGTCACTGAGTGACTGTGGGTCAGTCATTCTGTCTTAGTCTAGTAGTCATTTTCTCTCAGTCTCACGGAGTTGTTCCAAAAGTTAAATGGAGAAGGGGGTAATCTTATATGCTATCATGAGGTCCATGGAAGAAAAGCAGGATAAATATGTAACTGGCAAGAATGAATGCCCATCCCTCAGAGGTTCTGGAGAGTAGATATAACAAAGTATCATACACAAACAGAATGTGTAGATGTTCGTATGATAAAGTAGAAACCATTGAGCATGAGCGTAGAGTGCCCTATATACAATGAGCTGAGGGCTAGTCTGATCACCCCTTTGTCTGAAGATACCGGGCTTCTTGATGCAAAAGCCCAGGTGACATGGCAACTATCAGACACAAATGATCTTGTCACCCTTTCGGTGGCAATAATTTATAGAGCAGTAATTACCAGAGAAATAACATTAAATAAGGCTTTTTCTTTTATAATTTTTATTTTAATTTCTGCTTAGGACAATAGCTGTATGGGCAGAGTTAGACAGACAGACAGACAGACAGACAGACAGACAGATAGATAGATAAGAATGTAAAATAAATAATAAATCTTAGTAGTAAAGCATCTGCACTTAAATGCACATAACAGAGAATGTGAAAGAAACTATTTCTCACTTGAACATATGAAGCTGCCTTATACTGAATCAGACCCTTAGTCCATCAAAATCAGTATTGTCTACTCAGACTGGCAGCGGCTCTCCAGGGTCTCAAGCTGAGATTTTTCACATCAATTTGCTTGGACCCTTTTTTGGAGATGCCAGGGATTGAACCTGGGACCTTCTGCTTATCAAGCAGATGCTCTACCACTGAGCTACCGTCCCTCCCCACTTTTCACCCTTCTGTAATCTCTTGTCTGGGTAATAAATATTAACTGAATAGTCTTGCATGATTCTGTAGTAAATACGACAAGATCCACTGTAGGATTAAGCATTCATAAAATATTTGTTACAGTCTAGATAACTAATACACCTTTTTTCAGAAGTCACTGAAGGTCTGGCTTTTAAAAGCTGTGCATTCAAGTTTTGCTCATATGCTTAGTCGGCTTAAGAAAGCAAACTGGCTTGCAAATGAAAAAAACTGGAATCACCTTAACATAGGTGCTCTGTAATCACAGTTAATACCTTCTGAGTCACAAATATGGTAATCAAACCCTACATGTAAAAACAGAGCAGCACTGAGGCTTCATGCTTGGTTTGAGGACTACTCCCTCACCCTCTAAAACAAACTCATTTGTTATAAGGGTTGGATCTGACATAAATGTCACTTTGTTGGGCCAACCCATGTTTGCCATAAAATGTAACACAAGGAACCTGAGATACAAACTTTATAAAGGACCATCTCTCCCCATATGTGCCCCAGAGATCATTACAATCCATTTCACAACATCTTCTGATCGTGCCTGGTAGAATCAGCTCCCTGAAGATTTGGGCCCTACCTGACTTACTACCTTTTCGTAGGGGTCGTAAGATGGAGCTATTCCGCCAGGCCTTCAGTTGCGGCAGCAGGCGTCCATATTCCATCTACTTGGCCACCCTTGCTGCGATGTTGTTTTTCTGCTAATACCTATGCTGTCATGCTACTGTTTTAATGGTTTTACTATGTTGTTTTAATGGTTTTAATATGTATGTACTGACTGTGGCTCAAATTATGTTGTTCTCCATTCTGAGCCTGTTCATGGGAAAGGGCGGAATATAAGTCCATTAAAATAAATAAATAAATAAATAGCAGGTGAATGACCATAGCATATAAGAACATAAGAGAAGCCCTGTTGGATCAGTCCAATGGCCCATCCAGTCCAACACTCTGTCACACTGTAGCAAAAAAAACCCAGGTGCCATCAGGAGGTCCATGAGCAGGGCCAGGACACTTAAAAGCCCTTCCACTCTTGTCCTCCCAGGGACCAAGAATGCAGAGCATCACTGCCCCAGACAGAGAGTTCCATCTATACTCTGTGCCTAATAGCCACTGATGGACTTCTGCTTCATATGTTTATCTAATTCCCTTTTGAAGTCATTCATGCTTGCAGCCACCACCACCTTCTGCAGCAGTGAATTCCATGTGTTACTCTTTGGGTGAAGAAGTACTTTCTTTTATCTATCCTAACCCAACTGCTCAGTAATTTCATTGAGTGTCCATGAGTTCTTGTATTGTGAGAAAAGGATAAAAGTACTTCTTTCTCTACCTTCTCTATCCCATGCATAATCTTGTAGGATAGATTGGATTAGGTGTGATATGCAGAGGGGTGGTAGGCATGGAGTATTGGTAATAAGACAGGAAACCTAGGTCTCGATTCCATCCAGGAGGATTCATTTCAGGAGGATGCAAAGAATAAATGGATTTAAGTCTGACATTAGAAACCAGAGTGTTCATTTACTGACCTAAGAGTAGCAGTGCTCTTTCAAAGGAAATTTAAAGGGAGATTAGAACCTGCTGAATTGCAACTGATAATGAAGCTCAAGGCAATGCATCCTCCTGAACTGAACTGAGAGCTAATTTTCCAGTCTCAATACCAAAGTATATTATCATTTGGCATCTAAAATCACTCCATTCTCCAAGATACAAGAACCAATCCAAGTGTTCTAATTCCTAATCTAAGTCTTTCTGAAAGAAAACAAATCCAGATAGAAACAGAGAAATCCAATCTTAAAAAAAAAAAAATCATAATTTTTCAGAATAATCCAAAATAATTTCCTCAATGTGCATTATGCTTGTCAAAAGAATCCACCCGCCCACCCGCCATCTGAAGAAGTGTGCTTGCAGAGAAAAGCTTATACCTGGAATAAAACATTGTTGGTCTGAAGCCGCCATTATGGGACTCCAAATTTGTTTTCCCCCCCCTCTCTCTTTCCTCCCCAAAAGAGGAGAAGCAGCCCCAAAGAAGGAAGCAAAAGCTCTGTGTGTGTGTGTGAGAGAGAGAGACAGAGAGAGAGAGAGAGAGAGAGAGGCTTGTCTTCCTACCTCTCCCGCACAAAGCAAGAAGTAGCCTCAGAGCTCTGTGTGTCTATGTGAGAGAGCGGGGGGGGGGAGGGGAAGGAGGGAGGGAGGCTAGAGGCAGTACACAGGAAGCAAAGAGCCACTGAGGGAGCTGAGGAAAAGAAAGCAGCCATGCAGTTGCAGCACCAGCCCTGGAAATGGAAGCAGGAGAGGGAAGTTGCTCAGGGGCCAGATTGGAGTCCTGTGCGGGACGAATGCAGCCCATGGGCTGTATGTTTGACACCTCTGCTCTAAAAGATGCCTCCAAGTGTTCACCTAAGTTGTCCTGCATGTCTACTCAAACAACTTTTCCCATACCACTACTGCCATGGGGGGAGAGTGACCAATGACCTATATATAGCCTTTCCCTACCCCTACCCTGATGAAGCAAGTAGGAGGAGGCAGTATGACTTCTCTCCCCTCTCACGGCCACAGCAAAGCCCACCCCTTCCCCCTACTTCTACAAGAGAGGTATATAGAACAGCCTTTCCATGTCTGTGAGTGGGATTAGACTGCAGGAATGACATATCTACTCTCTAAAGTATCTTTTTTGTTGTTGTTAATACCAGGGCTTTGTGGTTTACATTTGTGAAACATTTCACAATATTTTTTTTCTGTTGATTTCCCCACTGGTACACCTTGAAACTAGTTTCCATTATTTCAATTTTTATGCCCAGGTAGGGTTGCCAATCCCCAGTTTGGGGCAGGAGATTCCCTGGTTTGGAGGACCAAACTGAATTAAAGTGACCTGAAGCGATAGCATTTGAACTGTAAAGTATTTCTTGAAAGCTCATAGAAGCTAATGCGAAATATGGGATAAAGTACAACCGTGTCGCGTATCACTATATGTGCCTGCATCAGGAGCACTGGTCTCCGTGGAGAACTTCACCATTGGAATTGCTACCTACACCCATCTGATAAGAAATTCTGGACATTGTTTAGCTTTTTGAAGTGACTTCGGGTGGGGTATCTACCATTCCTTACATGATCTTTTATACGGTGTTACACTGTTTATGACTGAGACATCTTTAAACATTATAATTTTGTAATACATTTTGTACATTCTTGAGGCTGGTCTTTGCCGAGGGGTTTCCAACCTTTTTTCCTGCTCTATTATTCGCATTGCTCTTTGTGGGTTGCACAGTCCCCAGTTGGGGGCAGGGGATTCCCTAGTTTGGAGGCCCTCCCCCCGATTCAGGGTTAGCAGAAAGCAGGGGAGGGGGATGTCCTCTGAGCACTCCATTATACCCTATGGAGATTGGTTCCCCATAGGGTACAATGGAGAATTGATCTGTGGGTATCTGGGGCTCGGGGGAGGATGTTTTTTGAGATAGAGGAAACAGCATTTCAGCATAACATCTGATGCCTCTCCTCAACACCCCCCCCCCGCCAAAGTTTCAAAAAGATTGGGCCAAGAGGTCCAATTCTATGAGCCCCAAAAGAAGATGCCCCCTTCCTCCATTATTTCCAATAGATGGAAGGCATTTAAAAGGAATGTGATGGCCAGGACTGTGTCTGGAGTTCAATCATGCTTGTCACAACCTTGTTTTTGGCTCTATCCTCAAAGTCTCCTGGCTCCACCCCCAAAGTCCTCAGTTATTTCCTGAGTTGGACCTGGCAACACTATATACAGGGGAAGTTATTCATGGACAGAGAGGGAATCTGAGCCCGCCAAAACCTGCCTGATCTAATACCAACATTCTTTTAACAGGTTGCAGGACTGCTAACTGTTTAATCAGAGACCAGACAGAACAATGGCGTCATTAGCAATTTACTTCTAAAAATATGTAGTAATTTGTTTGCAACTGGGGTTTTAAAAGGACTGAGGAAGTGTAGTGTGATGGTTGTGGATTAAAGAAGATGTATCAACACTCTATATCCTCAGTTAAGAACCAGAACTATATATGACAAGTCATACCCAAGTAAGTAACCTGAACGTCAGCTGTTAACTACTCACCCATGTATGGTTTTGTGCCAGCAATGGTGGAGACCTGCATGTCTTTGTTTAGGACTGTGGCAATATTGAAATCTGTGATATGCACATGTCCTAAAAGAGAAGAAAATAATGTACTGAATTTATTTAAAATATTTTTATTTCACTTTTCTCCCAATCCATGTGAATAAAGCAGTATCTTTCTTTCAATTTGTTTTTTTTTTTAAATGAACATTTCACTTTGTAGGTAATGTTCCATTCCAGTGCTGGTTATTAGCCATTATGATCACCTATGTTCTTTTGACTTTTCAAGCATTACAAATAATTATATGGGAAGAGGGAAGCAAAGGAGTTGATCAACACCATCAGTCATTTTTACAACATCTTTTAAATCTGCTCTCATCATTTTCTTAACTTTTCCTCTTCAATACTGTGGCCCACATTTCATTAAGAACTGTTCATATAAACAAGCACTTATCTGAACAGGCAATCATGGATCAGGACACAATGTTCCCTTTAAGCTGTCAACTCTTGTGAGTAAAAATTCTAATTTGGTGAGCAAAAAAAAATCTACTAGCATAAACATTGTGAGAAAGCCTATCTTTTTTTTTAAAAAAAAAATTCAGTTTACAAACATGAAATATAAAGTATTATTGTTTGTATTAGAAGTCATATATTTATATGGAACTTATATCAAGTCAAAATCATTACAAAAAATGTTTTAATTTAACTTCTTTCTTCTTCTCTTAAATCAAAGTTGGCAAAAATCCTCCATCTCTCTCCCTTTTTAAACTCATGCCCTAACTGGATAAAATGGATAAAACGGATAAAAGGAAGTACATCTTCACCCAAAGTGTGATTAACATGAGGAATTCACTGCCACCGAAGGTGGTGGTGGCTACAAGCATAGACATCTTCAAGAGGGGGGTTAGATAAAAATATGGAGCAGAGGTCCATCGGTGGCTATTAGCCACAGTGTGTATGTGTGTGTGTGTATAATTTTTTTGGCCACTGTGTGACACAGAGTGTTGGACAGGATGGGCCATTGGCCTGATCCAACATGGCTTCTCTTATGTTCTTATGGATGGTACACAGAGCAGGCACCTTACTTAGTTACAGTTGGATAGAATGACCACTCACTCTGGTCCAGGAGCAGAGCTCTGTCTACCTCCTTCTGTGACCAGCTCCAACCGATGAATGAACTTGAACTAAACTTTCCCACCCCATCCATCTCACAGGTAACACAAACAAAATGGCATTTCTCCTCAGGCTCAAAGACCAAAGAAAAGGTAAGAAATCACGGTGCTCAATAGGAATGCAGCCAGCAACATATATCTGACTGAAGGCAGGGCCGAAAACTGGAACCTGAGAGAGAAGCCCTTCCCCCTCCAGGAATTGCATAAAGATTGGCAACCCTGCCTGTCTATAGAGAGGAGCTTCTCCCAGAAGTTGAGACTGCTCCACTCTGGACTACTGGAGAAATAAGTTATACTGATCACACTTAGAAGACTAGCCAAAACCTTCTACTTTAATACTCTATTTTATTGTAACTTCAGATGCAGCTAAAAATGGAAGACCTTTTTTCCCCTGAATAGATTAAAAAATAATGCAAAATCTTCTTAATCCATCGGTTGCAAGAGCTTGCATTTCATAGCTGCATGACAGAAATTGTTCAGAAGTAGCTTTTCCAAGCCTTCAGTAATGGAAAGCTTCTCCGGTTGAATTTCATACATTTTGTGCAAATACTGGCACTCTAGTAGCAAGAAAAATGGCAGTCACAATCCTGTTCCCTCCGCAGCGTCTGGTCGGATTTCCCACCATCTGCGCCGGAGTTACAGGAAGTGCCGCAGCTTTTGCGTAGCAAACATAAACTGGGTTTTAGTGGTTTACGTTTGCTACACAAAAGCCACGGCACTTCCTGTAACTTCGGCGCAGATGGTGGGAAATCCGACTGGACGCTGCCAAGGAAACAGGATTGTGACTGCGTGGTAAGCTGTGTGCAAAAACGGTCATTGTGAAACCATTAGTAAAAACAATCTAGATGACTCAGATAAGTCAAGCAATTTACGTATCAGCCTACCCCTCACACAGTATAAGCAACCCTGGGAGACCAAGGAAGGTGGAGAGGACAAGGCAGAAAGTATGGAGATAATTTTTGGTGGGTAACCACATTGGTCTGCAGTAGAACAGCAAGATTCAAGTCCCAAAGAACCTTAAAGAAGAGCAAGTTTTCCAGGGTATAAGCTTTCAAGAGTCGAAGTTTGCTTTGTCAGATACCAAAGGATTGAGAGTAAGAATTAAGTGTGGGAACAGTTGGGGGAAAGCATATGCAAAAATTATCTCCTTTAATTCTGCATTCAACATGAAACACCTATTTTGTAAGAGGCATCCTGCCCTACCCCTTCTCACCCTAATGGGTGATCCCCTCTGAAAAGGAATGACGCTCCAGAAAATTCTTTAAAAAGAAAATTGTGAAAGGACAAGTCAATATCCCATCCTTGCTCGAGTTTTCATTTCCTCTGTATTGCTCATCTCCTTCAGAGAAATCACTATCACAAAATAATGAATTATAGATGCCAGTATTTTTCCTTAGCCTTTGCTATCTGAAGCAAAAAAAAAAAAAAAGCACTGGTGATCTGGATGTATCATTTATCAGAAGTTAATTATTCAAATACAATCCCAAGTTTCTTACAGAACTGAATTAACTAGCATGCTGAATTGAAAAGATCGACAAAACATCCAAGAATGTTACAGACACAGGATGGATCCCTGTGAAATCCTAAGAAATTGAGAGATGTTTAATGTTTCTTTAGGGAAGGATTGAAATGCTTCAACACAAGCCACAATAAGCTTTTTCAACGAGCACAAAAGCAGTTTTTTCAAAGCCCCACTATTGTATTGTAGCTTCTCCAGGTAATATTAAGTAGTTTGCAGGCAGCATTCATAAGGCTGGTAGAAGAAGTCAAAAGACTAGCAATATTGATAGCTGATTCTGCTGCTGTGCGAGAGCTGTAGTAGTAGGATATCCATTGTTGATGCTGCCAGCCATGCTCTTGGGTGTATGGATTCTGAACAGAAGCCATGCCACATCCATATGCTGTAAACTACCTAGTACACAAGATGCAGGAGGAGGAGACAGCAACGGCTGCAACTAGGTCTTCAGAACTCCAGTTCCCTGGAGAAAATGACAGCTTTGGAGGGTGACCTCTATGGCATCACATCCCTGCCAAACTCTGTTCCCTCCCCAAACTACACCCTTCCCAGGCTGTACCCCCCAAATCCCAGAAATTTCCCAACCCAGAGTTAGCAACCCAACAGGAGATCCATGATCAAACTCCTGTCTTTTTTAGACACAAGCTGAAGTGAAACTGCTTGAGGGGCCCAGTCTGTTTGGAGAAGGAACACACACGTGTCCTCTTCCTCATGCACAAGTTTCCCAATCAAAATCCCTCCACCAGTGCTGTTTGATTCAAATGGAAGGGTTTTAACTAATATGTAGGAGACGCATTCGTAGCCCTATGGCCAAACAGCAGGGGGGTGGGGGGAGGAGACTGTTTTGTTTGGGAAAACATGGCAGAGCAAAGGGTTAAACACTTCTGTTGTTTCTGGACCACCATTTTAGAAGCAAATGGACAAGTTGGAAGGGCAATCAAAATGGCCAACTTAAAGCTTACTAGTGTCTTACTAATTTTTTTAAAATAAAGCCACAACTGATGATTTAAGGGTAGATACCATCATATTCTGATTCTGGTTGGTGATTCCATTACAGTCATGTATGAATGTATATCAGAAATTTTGTTTTTAGATAATTTCAATTTTTCTTCTCCTGCTGGTTCCCACTTCCTGTTGCTGCTTTTCTGTCCCTGCATTTCTTCCTCTTGCTTAGGCATCCCAGGTCTGGATAAGTGATCTCCCAATTTTGCAGGTTTTTCCCCACTGCCAGCCAGCTATAATGAGAATCTGATTATGGGATGGAGGAAAATACCACCCCCTACAATTCTCTCTACCTTACTTTCATTTTCCTGCGTTAGTCTGAAGAAGTTGGTTGAAATAAAGCAGACTGTTACATTCAGCAACTCCTGTGAGTAAAGTGATTTATACCATTGCCCCAGTGAGATCACAAAAGTGAGGGATTGCAAACTGTGTTTGGGAAAGGATTCATTGTTTATTTTGGCTGCTTTGTGAGTGTGTGTGTGTGTGTGTTTCTGTTAATAAAGCCATGCTTGGGAATGTAACCAAAGCATGACAAGGGACTTGTGTGTGTATGGCAAAATACACTTTCATATAGGGAAAGTGTAGCTGCTGAGGAACTCCAAAGGGATCTGTCAAGGCTGGGCGAGTGGGCATCATCATGGCAAATGAGGTTCAACGTGAACAAGTTCAACGTAATTCATATTGGGGCCAAAAATCCTAGCTATAAATACAAGTTGGTAGGGTGTGAAGTGGCAGAAACTGACCAAGAGAGAGATCTTGGAGTTATGGTAGATAAATCACTGAAAATGTCGAGACAGTGTGCGATTGCAATAAAAAAGGCCAATGCCATGCTGAGAATCTTTAGGAAGGGAACTGAAAACAAATCAGCCAGTATCATAATGCCCCTGTATAAATTGATGGTGTGGCCTCATTTGGAATATTGTGTACAATTCTGGTCACTGCTCCTCAAAAAGGATATTATAGTATTGGAAAAGGTCCAGAAAAGAGCAACTAGAATGATTAAAGGGTTGGAACCAGCCCCATAGCCAGAAAATTTCAGGTAGGGGGGCACAGAATAAAATTTCAGGTGGAGGGGCCCCCCGCTCTGGTGGCTCCCACTCTCTCTGCTGCCATTGCTTTGGTGGCCCCCGATCTCCCAGCCACTCTGGTGGCCCCCGCCCCCCTCCATGACACCTCCCCCTCCCTCCCTCCAACCCACCTAGTGAAGCCCGGCTCCTGGGGCTCTTTCAAGGCACCCTCCACCAATCAGCTGATCAACAGGAAAAGCTGCACCTAGGGCGGCGGCTATGCTGCCTCCTCCCTACTTCCCTCCCACTTCCCCCCAATCCACTGGCCTTGGCATGGCTTTCCCCACTGATCACCTCTAGGAGCCAGCGCTTCACCAGGTGGGTGGGAGGGGGAGGTGCCATGGAGGAGAAGGGGCCACCAGAGCAGTGGGGAGATCAGGAGCCGCCAGAGAAGTGGCAGCGGAGAGAGCAGGGACTGCAAGAGCCGCAGGAGAGCGGGGCTGCCAGGAAGGGCATTGACTGGTCTCTTGGCTTTGTTATGATATATAGGAATGCTTCATTCTTTGGGTATGTGCCATGCGAGAACCAAGACAGGTTCCCAAGCTACTTGCTTTTAAAAAAAGATTAGAGGTGATATTCATGCAACTGATTGCCATGTACGTTAAGGTTCCCTTTGAGCAGCCTTGACTTCTCAGAAGTTTCTTTTAAAACCCAAGTGTCCTCTCCTGGTTTCTGAAATTTCCTTTCTTACAGCGCAGTGTTACAGAATTCCCCACAGATATTTCTTCTATAGGACTGTGGTTCTGTATGAAACTCCTTTGCATGAGGAAAGTGCATCTTTGCTGTTTGGCAACAGTGAGTTCAATAAGCTGGTTCTGTGCTGCAGTCCCTACACAAAGCCCCCAACCTAATTTTTAAATCTGAGTTATTCTCTAATGTGAACTAAGGTCCTACGCATTGCACTACCATTGCCAAAGTAGTACGTGTTCTGCTGGCAACTATGTTCCTTGCAAGCTAGCACCCTCAGCACAGTTGACGACTGCGGAGATTCTCAAGGAGATTCTCAAGGAGAATCTGACTGCTTCCTGAGGTACACTTTCCCATCATAGACGGTGCCCTAGAGTTGAACATAAGAACATAAGAGAAGCCATGTTGGATCAGGCCAACGGCCCATCAAGTCCAACACTCTGTGTCACACAGTGGCAAAAAATGTTATATACACACATATACTGTGGCTAATAGCCACTGATGGACCTGTGCTCCATATTTTTATCTAAACCCCTCTTGAAGGTGGCTATACTTGTGGCCGCCACCACCTCCTGTGGCAGTGAATTCCACATGTTAATCACCCTTTGGGTGAAGAAGTACTTCCTTTTATCCGTCTTAACCTGTCTGCTCAGCAATTTCATCGAATGCCCACGAGTTCTTGTATTGTGAGAAAGGGAGAAAAGTACTTCTTTCTCTACTTTCTCCATTCCATGCATTATCTTGTAAACCTCTATCATGTCACCCCGCAGTCGACGTTTCTCCAAGCTAAAGAGTCCCAAGCGTTTCAACCTTTCTTCATAGGGAAAGTGCTCCAGCCCTTTAATCATTCTAGTTGCCCTTCTCTGCACCTTCTCTAAAGCTATAATATCCTTTTTGAGGTGCGGCGACCAGAACTGCACACAGTACTCCAAATGAGACCGCACCATCGATTTATACAGGGGCATTATGATACTGGCTGATTTGTTTTCAATTCCCTTCCTAATAATTCCCAGCATGGCATTGGCCTTTTTTATTGCAAACGCACACTGTCTTGACACTTTCAGTGAGTTATCTATCATGACCCCAAGATCTCTCTCTTGATCAGTCTCTGCCAGTTCACACCCCATCAACTTGTATTTGTAGCTGGGATTCTTAGCCCCAATGTGCATTACTTTGCACTTGGCCACATTGAACCGCATCTGCCACGTTGACGCCCACTCACCCAGCCTCAACAGATCCCTTTGGAGTTCCTCACAATCCTCTCTGGTTGAACCCCTGGTCCAATCCTTTTGGAAGTTGGGGGTTCTGTGGGGGAGAGGCACTAAAAGCAGCCACACAAATGTGGAGCCTCTATTTCAAATTTGGTGCCTCTCACTCAAATCCCCCCCCCCCTCCCGAATCACTTTTTACAGTGATTACAGTGGGGAAAGTGACAGTACTTTTTTCCAAACTTAAGGGGGAAAAGCCTTCTTTGGGTACCTCGAGAATTGCACCCCCTGGTCCAATCCTTTTGAAAGTTGGGAGTGCTATGGGAGAGAGCTCCTGCAGCTGCCCTACACATTTCGAGCCTCTACTTCAAACCCCTCTCCCACATCTGCAATTCATTATATCCTTTTTTGCCATTGACTTCAATAGCCCATAGGGTATTATGGGGCCATATATTCAGGAACAGCTGAATATCTCCCGAATCAGATTAGGCTACTGAATCTGCTATTAGGAGATATCTCCCGCTCTGAATTTTTAAGCCCTGAATACCCCCAGAATCCTAATTTCTACACCCCTAGTTATGATCTCATGACATAAGGCTATTATAAGACAGTTATAAGACTGGCTGTAGATGTTTCTGCACAAGCACAGATGCTGTTTCTCTGGTTTCTAAAAGTCCCTGATTTTTATTGACATGTTTTTGGACTTTTCAGTATGCCTGGAGATTCCCTTGGGTTTTTTAAAAAATCCCCCTTCTGTGAAAATGGGCCTATCATGTGGGGGTTTGATCTGCATTCCAGGTCCATATTCAAAATTAAATATATGATAATTATTTTATCTCTTTCCCCCCTAGTTTATACTTTGCCTTCCTCCTCAATGGGGATTTATTATTATTTTTTAAATTAAGTTTCTTGACCACCCATCCCTCTAAAAACAAGGCTCAGGTAGTGTACAAAAACAAAACATTCATATAAAATGAATAATATATACAATGAATAAATGATACAATAATTAAAATATTCATATAAAATTCACAATAAAATGCAATAAAAATACAATTGCCTGGTTAGATGATGCTAAAACTTTGAATTTCACATCTTGGGGAAGGAAACTGGGATCCAAAATGACTTAAATTTCTTCTCCACTTTTTCCCTCATAACAACCCTGTGAGGCAGGTTAGGTAGAGAGTATAGGACTGGCCCAAGATCACCCAGCAAACTTCATGGGAGAGTGGGAGCTGAACTCAGGTCTCCAAGATCCTCATCTGACACTCCACTCCACTCCACTCGTCCTGTTTGTGAATGTTATAGCAAATGCCTAGAATATGGCTCATGGATATTCATTTGTTAATTTCAGTATTCAGACGGCTATGAAGACAACCACAAGCAAATTTCTGTGAATGTCAGAAACATTGGAGATAACAGCTGCCACCTAAATGGTGGCAGCCCCTAGTCCAAAACTTGGAAAAATACGTTTGAGGCAATTACAAAATAATAATCCAGGATTGCCAGCATTCACATTTGCATGTCTCAACATTAAGTGCATATTACTGAAATGTTTATTTAAGTAATTTTAAAATGTCTTTCTGCTATGATGGATTCAATGTGTTACTGAAGTTGACAAAAGTGTTTACCAAGCAAAAATTTAAAAAGAAAATCAGAAAAATTGCACGAGGCAAGTTTGCAAAAATTTATGAATTTTAAGGCAACACTCCTGCCCACCACTGGGCTACATAATTCCCAGTCAAGTCACTGCTAAGCTCTTCCGGTTCTCATACAGTCAGACATAAAGTTAGCTAAAGTGCAAGAGAATGGGGCAGATCTTGAAATACTATCCCGAAGGAGGGGAAGCCGCCGAAAAACAAGCACAGTCTAAATATAGATAGCAATACTGCAAAAACAATGGCTGGGGGGGGCGGGGAACTGAACTAAAGGTAAAAAGGTTCTTTGCATGCATGAATAGAATTGCACACCTCCCCTGCTACGGCTGGAGAAACACACAGGGAAATTGCAAAGAGGAAACGATCTGAAGGACGCTGACCTCAAGGACATATATAAAAAAGACAGCTCCAAATAAATTCTATCATCCCCCATAAACCACATCACAAATTAAAGGCCTAAAAGGAATTCTTATTTTTCAACAGAGACTGCTCTGAGCTCATGCCCATGATACTTCCAAAATGATTGCGCAAGCTCCAATGATCATAATGTTTGGATACATACTGTGGACTGCAAGCATGGATCCCAACTCACAATGAGTTTGTTAATATTAATGTTATCAAAATAAAGTCCACACTTCATTCCCTCTCAGAGTGCCTCAGAATAGTACAATAGAAATACTGAGAAGAGAACTTATAGGATAGTCACATCTTGGAAAAGGAAACTGGGTAATATGGCATGCAATCCTTGACTCAATAATCTAAGAAATTAAGGCTGTGCGCCTGTGCACCGAAGCATAAGACCCACTGAACTTAGTGGAACTTATTTTAAAATTAGCATTCTCAGAATCAGGCTGCACGGAACTTTCATGAGGTTTTGGAAAAAATAAGAACATAGAACGTAAGAACATAAAAGAAGCCATGTTGGATCAGGCCAATGGACCATCCAGTCCAACACACTGTCACACAGTGGCCAAAGAAACCAGCCGCCATCAGGAGGTGGAGCACCAAGAATACAGAGCAACACTGCCCCAGACAGAGTTGCAACAATACGGTGTGGCTAATAGCCACTGATGGACCTCTGCTCCATATGTTTATCCAATTCCCTCTTGAAGCTATCTATGCATGTAGCTGCCACCACCTCTTGTGGCAGTGAGTTCCATGTGTTAATCACCCGTTGGGTGAAGAATGACTTTTTTTTATCTGTTCTAACCCAACTACTCAGCAATTTCATGGAGTGTCCACCCAAGTTCCTTGGATGATGAAGGATTTTCTTTTATGTGTTCCAACACAACTGCTCAGCAATTTCATTGAGTGTCCACAAGTTCTTGTATTGTGAGAAAGGGAGAAAAGTATTTCTTTCTCTATCTTCTCTATTCCATGCATATTCTTGTAAACCTCTATCATTTCACCCCTCAGTCAATGTTTCTCCAAGCTAAAGAGCCTCAAGCGCTTTAACCTTTCTTCATATGGAAAGTATTCCAGCCCTTTAATCATTCCAGTTGCTCTTTTCTGGACCTTTTCCAATGCTATAATATCTTTTTTGAGGTGTGGTTACTAGAATTGTACACAGCACTCCAAATGAGGCTGCATCATTGATTTATACAGAGGCATTTTAATACCGGCTGATTTGTTTTCAATTCCCTTCCTAATTACCCCAACATAGCATTGGCCCTTTTAGCTGCAGTTGCACACACTGTCTCAATGAGTTATCTACCACGACCTCAAGATCTCTCTCTTGGTCAGTCTCTGCCATTGTGTATTTATAGTTAGAATTTTTAGCCTCAATGTGAATTACTTTGCACTTGGCTACGTTGAACCTCATGTGCCATGTTGACACCCACTCACCCAGCCTCAACAGATCCCTTTGGAGCGCCTCACAATCCTCCCTGGTTCTCACCACCTTGAACAATGTAGTGTCGTCCGCAAATGTAGCTACTTCGCTGCTTACTCCCAACTCTAAATCATAAATGAACAACTTAAAAAGCATCAGACCCAGTACTGAGCCCTGCAGTAGCCCACTGCTTACCACCCTCCACTGTGAAAACTGCCTATTTATACTCACTCTCTGTTTCCTATTAATTAGCCAGTTTTTTACCCACAAGAGGACTTCTCCTTTTACCCCATGACTATTGAGATTACTTAGGGGCCTTTGATGAGGAACTTTCTCAGAGACCATGAGCAGCTACCCTTCTGCACAGCCCAACACTCCAAATGGGATTATAGTGGAAAGCATTCTCTCTCTGGGGAGGGACGGTGGCTCAGTGGTAGAGCATCTGCTTGGTAAGCAGGTTCAATCCCCGGCATCCCCAACTAAAAAGGGTCCAGGCAAATATGTGTAAAAAACCTCAGCTTGAGAGCCTGGAGAGCCGCTGCCAGTCTGAGTAGACAATACTGACTTTGATGGACCGAGGGTCTGACTCAGTACAAGGCAGCTTCATATGTTCATATGACAGTTTTATAAACCAGCCAAATTACTTGGCAGTTTGTTTGCCTGTATAGTTGCCAACCTCTAGGTGGAGCTTAAAGATCTAGAATTACAGAGATCAGTCACCTTGGAGAAAATGGCAGCTTCGGAGGGTGGACTGTGACATTGGGCGTTTTCGCACTCACGTTCAGCCGGCACGACCCCCCTCTTCACCGCGCAGGATATGCGCGGATTTCGCACTAAATGCCGCGGAGCAGCCTTTTGCGCCGGACACTCCCAGCGCAAAAGCTGCTCAAACGTAACCGCCAAAAAGCAGTTTCCGTTTGCGCAGCTTTTGCGACGGGAATTTCCGGCTCTTCCGGCTGCTCTGCGGCATTTAGTGCGAAATCCGCACAGATCCTGCGCGGTGAAGAGGGGGGTCGCGCCGGCTGAACGTGAGTGCGAAAATGCCCATTATATTCCCAGACTCCATCTCCAAATCTCCAGCAATTTCCTAACATGGAACTGGGAACCCTATCTGCCCGGTTAGCTATGGCGCACAAGAATCTTAGCATGATGTTTCCAAAGTCCTCTGAGTACGAAGGTTACAGAGTAAATCTGACAGAATGCAACTGCCCTAAATTGTATAAGGGGGGAGGGGATAATGATTTTAAGGGAGTTTTGCCAAAGTGGAAATACAATACCCACCAATATCCCACCAAATAAGAGGTTATCTCAAAATTACACCCTGACCTGGATGGCCCAAGCTAGTCTGATCTTGTCAGATCTCAGAAGCTAAGCAAGATCAGCCCTGGTTATTATTTGGATTGGAGACCACTCAGAAGAAGAAGAAGAAAATATTGGATTTCTATCCCGCCCTCCACTCCGAAGAGTCTCAGAGCGGCTCACAATCTCCTTTACCTTCCTCCCCCACAACAGACACCCTGTGAGGTAGATGAAGATATTGGATTTATATCCCGCCCTCCACTCCGAAGAGTCTCAGAGCGGCTCACAATCTCCTTTCCCTTCCTCCCCCACAACAGACACCCTGTGAGGTAGATGAAGATATTGGATTTATATCCCGCCCTCCACTCTGAAGAGTCTCAGAGCGGCTCACAATCCCCTTTACCTTCCTCCCCCACAACAGATACCCTGTGAGGTGGGTGGGGCTGGAGAGGGCTCTCACAGCAGCTGCCCTTTCGAGGACAACCTCTGCCAGAGCTATGGCGGACCCAAGGCCATGCTAGCAGGTGCAAGTGGAGGAGTGGGGAATCAAACCCGGTTCTCCCAGATAAGAGTCCGCACACTTAACCATTACACCAAACTGGCTCTCCCACACCAAACTGGCTCTCAGAAAGTCAGGGGTTGCTATGAAGAGGGAGGCAGTGATAAATCACCTCTGAATGTCTCTTGCCTTGAAAACCCTATGGGGTCACCATAAGTTAGATGTGACTTTATGGCACTTCCCACCACCTCCTCAAAATTACAATAAAAATACAATATAAAATATCCTGAGGAGATTTTTATTGACATAAGCACCATGTCAAGTTTATAAAAGATACATTACAATTTATACAAAAGTCTTGGTTAAATGTAGACATAATACATACCTTTGCTGAACAGCACAAAGCTAAAGGTAAGTTTTTGTATTTGCTTGTTTTCCATAAAACACAGGTAAGGTTTCATTAAGCCTCTGACAAGCACCCAGGAGTCTGTTCCAAATACCTTCTGCTGCATGGCTTTATTTGTGTACACGTTACAATAGTCAAACAAAAAATGAGTGCTTACCATATTCATCCAGCAAGATGTTATCTGGCTTGATGTCCCTAAAGTAAAGGTTGGAAAGAGAGAAAAGAGACCAGAAGAAAACAAAGTCAGTATTGTGACTGTAAAAGACTACTGCTTCATGACTGCATCTTTCATACTGTTTAGATCACGGTTGTCAAACATGCGGCACAGGGGCCAAATCAGGTCTCCAGAGGGCTTCTATCAGGCTCCCAAGCAACTGGCTGTCATCTGCTTCCTTCTCCCTATCTCTTGCTTCCTTCTGCATAACAGCTTGCTTTGCAAGGCTTGCTCAATCACACAGGAGCTACAGAGCAAAACCTCTATTTTCTCCATTGGCTGAGGCTCCTCCCTTGGGGAGAAAGAGGGACAGGCTTCTTTTTTTCTAGGCTCTCTCAATCACACAGCAGAATTACTGAGCCAAGTCTTGCTTCCTTCCCCTCCTGGTCCCCTGGGGAAGGAAGACAGGGAGGGACGGAGGAAGGAAGGAACCAGAGCTTCCTTTGCTCAGTTTCCTGGATCTCATACAAAGAAAGCACCTTTAATATCAATGTGCTAACATTTTAAGCAATGTGCTAACATTTTAAGCATATTTTAAGTTTTTTTTAAAAAAAATATTTGATTGTGTTTGTCTGCTACCTAATTTTAAGTAGGTATATACATGGCCTGTCCCGACGTGGGTCGTCCCAACCTGATATGGCCCAGCCCAACAAGGTCCCATATATATCAGATCCAGCCTTCATAACAAATGAGTTCAACACCCTGGTTTAGATCTATTGTAGAGTCTCCAAGAGCTTTCCGCTTCATGTAGGGTTGTCATATCCTGCCTTGTTGATGGCAGGGGATTCTGTGGGGTATTCCTGGAAGGGATGAGGGATGCCCTCAATACAATGTCATGTAGAAGTGATGTTGTTACGTTAGGGACGCAAACACATGGGTAGCACTATTAACGCCAGCTTGCAAGATCCATTTAAAGGGAACCTTCCCTTTAAATTGCTTTTGCAAGTGGGCATACCTGCACCCCATGCACCTGAACTCCAAATGGTGAATGTCCTGCTTGGAGTTCAGGCATGTAGCTGGTGGCCACCTCTCTCCTTCCCCTCCTGCAAGGGCCCCCACTGTTGGTGCCATGCATGCAAATTCATCACTTGGAATTCAGGTGCATGCAGCCTCACTTGCAAATGGTTTTTTGCAAGCAGGGCCCATGTTAAGAACATAAGAACATAAGAGAAGCCATGTTAGATCAGGCCAATGGCCCATCCAGTCCAACATTCTGAGTCACACAGCGGCCAAATATATATATATATATATATATATATATATATATATATATATATATATATATATATATATATATATATATATATATATATATATATATATATATATATATATACACACACACACACACACACTGTGGCTAATAGCCACTGATGGACCTCTGCTCCATATTTTTATCTAACCCCTTCTTGAAGGTGGCTATGCTTGTGGACGCCACCACCTCCTGTGGCAGTGAATTCCACATGTTAATCACCCTTTGGGTGAAGAAGTACTTCCTTTTATCCGTTTTAACCTGTCTGCTCAGCAATTTCATCGAATGCCCACGAGTTCTTGTATTGTGAGAAAGGGAGAAAAGTACTTCTTTCTCTACTTTCTCCATCCCATGCATTATCTTGTAAACTTCTATCATGTCACCCCTCAGTCGACGTTTCTCCAAGCTAAAGAGCCCTAAGCGTTTCAACCTTTCTTCATAGGGAAGGTGTTCCAGCCCTTTAATCATTTTAGTTGCCCTTTTCTGAACTTTCTCCAATGCTATAATATCCTTTTTGAGGTGCGGCGACCAGAACTGCACACAGTACTCCAAATGAGACCGCACCATCGATTTATACAGAGGCATTATGATACTGGCTGATTTGTTTTCAATTCCCTTCCTAATAATTCCCAGCATGGCGTTGGCCTTTTTTATTGCAAACGCACACTGTCTTGACATTTTTAGTGAATTATCTACCATGACCCCAAGATCTCTCTCTTGGTCTGTCTCTGCCAGTTCACACCCCATCAACTTGTATTTGTAACTGGGATTCTTGGCCCCAATGTGCATTACTTTGCACTTGGCCACATTGAACCGCATCTGCCACGTTGACGCCCACTCACCCAGCCTCAACAGATCCCTTTGGAGTTCCTCACAATCCTCTCTGGTTCTCACCACCCTGAACAATTTAGTGTCATCCGCAAATTTGGCCACTTCACTGCTCACTCCCAACTCTAAATCATTTATGAACAAGTTAAAGAGGATGGGACCCAGTACCGAGCCCTGCGGCACCCCACTGCTTACCGTCCTCCACTGCGAAGACTGCCCATTTATACTCACTCTCTGCTTCCTATTACTCAGCCAGTTTTTGATCCACAAGAGGACCTGTCCTTTTACTCCATGACTCTCAAGCTTTCTAAGGAGCCTTTGATGAGGAACTTTATCAAAAGCTTTCTGGAAGTCAAGGTAAACAACATCTATCGGGTCTCCTTTGTCCACATGTTTGTTCACCCCCTCAAAGAAATGTAACAGGTTAGTGAGGCAAGATCTTCCCTTGCAGAACCCATGCTGAGTCTTCCTCAATAACCCGTGTTCATCAATGTGCCTACTCATTCTGTCCTTGATAATGGTTTCTACCAACTTTCCCGGTATTGAAGTCAGACTGACTGGCCTGTAATTTCCCGGATCTCCTCTGGAACCCTTTTTAAAGATGGGGGTGACATTTGCTACCTTCCAGTCCTCAGGAACGGAGGCAGATTTCAATGAAAGATTACAGATTTTTGTTAGAAGATCCACAAGTTCAACTTTGAGTTCTTTCAGAACTTCATGTTGCCTAAACTCCAAGCAGTGAATTTGCCACTTGGGGTTCAGGCGTGTGGCTGGTGGCTGCCCCCCTGCAAGATTTAAAGGGCCCTCCAGCTGATCGGTGGGCCATGTACCCATCAGCCGGAGCGCCCTTTAAATCTTGCAGGGGGGAGGGAGAGGGGTGGTTGCTGGTGGCTGCTGTTGGGATGAGTCTTGGGGCAGGGCTTCCCCTGCTGACCAGCAGGCTGGAGGCACACTGGAGCCTGCCATAACAGAGAATCCCGCACCTTCACTTGGCATCCCTAGTTCATGCTATTTACTGGTTGTAGTCTTTCCTGTAAACAGCAAACAAAAACCATTAGTCGACTAAGAGTTTAGATTAATGCTAGAATTAGATCTGATTAAATGCTTGCATTTATATTTTCAAAAGGAAGATTAGCCACAGTATTTTTGTCCCACTGTATTTTTGTTAGTCCTTTGTACTGAGCAAAATTTAACATAGCTGGTCTACACCAAACTTCTTCAAATATTATTTTAAAACTGTAATATATTGCAGACTGGGTTTGCACCATACCCTCTATCACCCCTCTTTCCTTCCTTCCTTCCTTCCTTCCTTCCTTCCTTCCTTCCTTCCTTCCTTCCTTCCTTCCTTCCTTCCTTCCTTCCTTCCTTCCTTCCTTCCTTCTTTCTTTGGTATTTAATAGATCATAGTAAGGGAACTGTGCTATTGCCCTGTTTGGACTTTCCCCCCCCTAAAGAACCAATATGGCTGTCATTTTTGGTTTTACCCACTGCGTTAATAAATGTCAAAGACCCCAAGAAATATGTGACTAATAATATTTTCAAAATAATTGAATTGAATTAAAGAGTTAAAACTTTGCAAATCTTTTTCCATATCAACATTTTCAACTTTTTATTAGAATATGTAAAGACCAGGGCTTTTTTTGAGCGCTCCACCACACGTAGCTCTCTCTCTCTGGCCATGGGGGGGCAAATCAAGGTCTCTCATTGTACTGTGTGAGAACACACATCCAGGAAATGCAGCTGATGGCACTGTACTGTTCTGTGTCAATATGCAGAAAGTAACCTACTGAATGGGTGATGTCACTTCTGGTGACACCAGGGCCTAATATGCAAATGAGTTCCTGCTAGGCTTTTTCTTCAGAAAAGCCAGAGTGAAGACAACTTTAACATACAAATCTATGCTGTGTTCTCTTGGCCAGAAAATTAAACTGGAAGAGATAGAAAATATTCTGGCCAAACATCCATCATCTATTTTAATCACCATAGTTATGTAAAGTATATTTTTAAAGCAAAACAAATTAACAACAGGAAAACAAATTATATTCCTCATCTCTGACTCAATCATAAAAATTTAAATCCAAGTCTGTCAAAGTTTTCGTTATGAATAAATGTGACAACTTATTACATAGCCACACCTTGCTCTCCAAGTTAACAAAGCTGGAATAATTATAATTTATGGTGGTGGCAGGTCCTATAATGTCACAGCCACCTATGAAGACCCCATAGGGGTTTTTAAGGAAAATTGATCTCCGGTAGACAGAGATCTTGCTGTTGTTGTTCAGTCGCACAGTCGAGTCCGACTCTTTGTGACCCCATGGACAAAGTCACGCCAGGCCCTCCTGTCTTCCACCATCCTCCGAAGTCTGCTCAAATTCGTGTTTGTTGCATTAGTAACATCTCATCTTTTGCCGTCCCCCTCTTCTTTTGCCTTCTGTCTTTCCTAGCATCAGGATCTTCTCCAGTGAGTGTTCCCTTCTCATTTGGTGGCCAAAGTATTTGAGCTTCAGCATCTGACCTTCCAGGGAACACTCTGGTTGATCTCCCTTAGGACTGACTGATTTGATCTTCTTGCAGTCCAAGGGACTCTCAAGATTCTTCTCCAGCACCACATCTCAAAAGCATCTATTCTTCTGCGCTCGGCCTTCCTTATGGTCCAGCTCTCACAGCCATACATTACTACTGGGAATACCATTGCTTTGACTATGCAGACTTTTGTTGGCAGGGTGATGCCTCTACTTTTTATTATACTGCCCAGGTTCGCCATAGCTGTCCTCCCAAGGAGCAAACGTCTTTTAATTTCATGGCTACATCCCCATCTACAGTGATCTTGGATCCCAGAAATGTGAAGTCTGTCACTACTTCCATGTCTTCCCCTTCTATTTGCCAAGGTATGTTGGGGCCAGATGCCATGATCTTAGTTTTTTGATGTTGAGTTTCAAGCCTACTTTTGTGCTGTCCTCTTTCACCCTCAACAAGAGGTTCTTTAGGTTCTCCTCACTTTAGCCATTAGAGTGGTGTCATCTGCATATCTGAGGTTGTTGATGTTTTTCCCGACAATCTTAATTCCAGCTTGTGCTTCATCCAGGCCAGTATTCCGCATGATGTACTCTGCATATAAATTAAATAAGCAGGGTGACAATATACATCTTTGTCGAACTCCTTTTCCTATTCTAAACCAATCAGTTGTTCCATATCCCGTTCTGACAGTTGCTTCTTGACCCTTATACAGGTTTCTCAGGAGACATGTGAGGTGGTCTGGTACTCCCATCTCCTAAAGGACTTGCCACAGTTTGTTGTGATCCACACAATCAAAGGCTTTAGCATAGTCAATGAAACAGAAGTAGATATTTTTCTGATACTCCCGTGCTTTCTCCATAATCCATTGAACGTTCGCAATTTGATCTCTAGTTCCTCTACCTCTTCGAAACCCAGCTTGAACTTCTGGTAGTTTCCGATTGACATACTGCTGAAGCCTAGCTTTAACATGACCTTGATGGCATGTAAAATGAGTGCAATGGTGCAATAGTTTGAACATTCTTTGGCATTACCCTTCCTTGAGACTGGAATATAAACCGATCTTTTCCAATCCTGTGGCCACTGTTGCGTTTTCCAAATTTGTTGACATAATGTGTGCATCACTTTAACAGCATCATCTTTTAGGACTCTGAATAGCTCAACTGGGATACCATCATCTCCTCTCGCTTTGTTGTTAGTAATGCTTTCTAAAGCCCATTTGATTTCACTCTCCAGGATGTCTGGCTCAAGGTCATTGATTTCACTGTCATGGCTGTCCGGGACATTGAGATCCTTCTTGTATAATTCTTCTGTGTATTCTTGCCACCTCTTCCTGATCTCTTCTGCTTCTGTTAGGTCCCTACCATTTTTGTCCTTTATCATGGCCATCTTTGCACGAAACGTTTCCTTGATTTCTCCAGTTTTCTTGAATAGATCTCTTGTCCTTTCTATTTTATTATTTTCCTCTATTGCTTTGCATTGTTCCTTCAGGAAGGCCTCCTTTCCTTGCTGTTCTCTGGAAAACTGCATTCAGTTGGGTGAATCTTTCCTTTTCACCTTTGCCTTTCGCTTTCCTTCTTTCCTCAGCTATTTGTAAAGCCTCATCAGACAGCCACTTTGCTTTCTTGCATTTCTTTTTCTTTGGGATGGTGCTGATTGCTGCCTTTGTACAAAGTTACAAACCTCCATCCATAGTTCTTCAGGCACTCTATCAACTCTAGTTCCTTAAACCTATTCTTCACCTCCACTGTATATTCATAAGGGATGTGATCAAGGTCAAACCTGAATGGCCTAATGGCTTCCCCGGTTTTCTTCAGTTTAAGCCTGAATTTTGTGATGAGTAGCTCATGATCTGAACTGCAGTCAGCTCCAGGTCTTGTTTTTGCTGACTGTAAGGAGTTTCTCCATCTTTGATTGCAGAGTATATAATCAATCTGATTTCTGTGTTGCCCATCAGGTGATGTCCACGTGTAGAGTTGCCTTTTAGTTGTAGGAAGAGGGTGTTCACTATGACAAGCTTGTTCTCTTGACAAAACTCTATTAGCCTTTGCCCGGCTTCATTTTGTTCTCCAAGGCCGAACTTGTCAGTTGTTCTGGTCACCTTTTGACTTCCTACTTTGGCATTCCAGTCCCCTATGATGAGGAGGACATCTTTTTTTGGTGTTAATTCTAGAAGGTGTTGTAGATCTTCATAGAACTGGTCCACTTCAGCCTCTTCTGTATCAGTGATTGGGGCATAGACTTGGATTACTTTGATATTGAATGGTTTGCCTTGGATACGGACTGAGATCATTCTGTCATTTTTGAGATTGTATCCCATTACTGCCTTCTTCACTCTCTTGTTAACTATAAAGGTCACACCATTTCTTCTACGGGACTCTTGCCCACAACAATAGATGTAGTGATCCTCTGAGTTAAATTCACCCATTCCCGTCCATTTTAGTTCACTGATTCCCAAGATGTCGATGTTCAGTCTTGCCATCTCTTGTTTGATCACATCTAGCTTACCTTGATTCATAGGTCTTACATTCCGCATTCCAATGCAGTTTTGTTTTTTGAAGCATCGGACTGTTCTTTCACCATCAGACACATCCACAGCTGAGCATCCTTTCAGCTTTGGCCCAGCTGCTTCACTCTTTCTGTGGTTACTTGAACGCTCTTCCCCAGTAGCATATTGGGCGCCTTCTGACCTGAGGGGCTCATCTTCCAGCACCATATCTTTTAGCCTTTTGTTTCTATTCATGGGGTTTTCTTGGCAAGGATACTGGAGTGGTCTGCCATTTCCTTCTCCAGTGGATCACATTTAGTCTGGGTTCTCACCTGTGGCCTGTCCATCTTGGGTGGCCCTGCATGGCATAGCCCACAGCCTCATTGAACCCCACAAGCCCTCTCGCCATGACAAGGTAGCAATCCATGAGAGGGAGAGATCAGTTAGCCTAGAGCAAATAGGTCTTTGGAAGCAGCTATGGTATGGTATTATAGCCCACTGAAGTTTCTCCCCTCTCCAAACCATACCCTCTGGCTCCACTTCCAAAATCTCCACGTATTTTCCCAACCTGGAGCTGGGAACCCTATATGTGTATGATATTTATTTAAAACATTTTAAGCTGCCTTCCCACCCAAATAAGGTCCCCAAGGTTTGGAACATTAAAACAGCATTTAAAATAATATCTATGATAATTAAGTAAAACACATCAACAAATGAACATAATCAGGGCTTTTTTTGCAGAAGAAGCCCAGCAGGAGCTCCCCTGTGCCTGCTGCAGTGGGCAGGTTGGGGAAGGCTGAAGCCATTGGGGAGGCATTTAAAGATGCCTCCTTGTGCCTTTCCCAGTTTGCCAGCTGGAGCCCTGGCCAGCCCTGTGCGCTCCTACCCTGTGTGCTCCCACCCCCCAAAAGCCCTGAACTTACTTAAAGGGGCTTAAGGGACAGTAAAGCTGCCACTGTTTTTGAAGTAAGCCTTACTTAAGCAAAGGCTAATGCTTTACATGAGTTTGCTTCAGGGACCCTACTATTAGGGTTACCAATCCCCAGTTGGGGGCATGGGATCCCCCAGGTTGGAGGCCCTCCCTCTGCTTCAGGGTTATCAGAAAATTGCAAGGGGGGGGGGAGGGAAATGTTTGCTGGGCACTCCATTATACCCTATGGAAATCAGTTCCCATAGGGTATAATGGAGAATCAATCTTTGGGTATCTGGAGATCTTGGGGCAAGGGGGCCCCCTGTTTTTTGAGATAGAGGCACCAAATTTCCAGCATAGCAGCTGATGCCTCTCCTCAAAACAACCCCTAAGTTTCAAAAGATTGGACCGGGGGTCCAGTTTTATGAGCCCCAAAAGACAGTGCCCCTATTTTCCATTATTTCCTAATGGAGGGAAGGCATTTAAAAGGTATGTGGTCCCTTTAAATGTGATGGCCAGAATTCCCTTCAGAGTTCAGTCATGCTTGTCACACCCTTGCTCCTGGCTCCACCCCCAAAGTCTCCTGGCTCCATCCCTAAGGTCCCCAGATATTTCTTGAGTTTGACCTGGCAACCCTACCTACTATAGTTGTGAATCCCAGCGGTAACTCCTGTAAAAAAGCACAGTGGGGGCTTGATTTGGATAAGCACCATATCATGAGGGGAAGGGCTCAGGCCTTCTTCCTGTGCCACTTTTGGGGAGCTGAAATAGCCCAGGGGCTGCATTTATTGTTATTTGCCTCCTTGCAGCTGCAGAATGGCTGTCAGTCCCTCTTGCAAACTCTTGTCAAGCTTAATGTGAACTTTGACCCCATATCTATCACCTTGCATGCTACTTGTAGCTGGGCAGGTTGAGCCCCTGGGAATGAATGGGCCTGCAGGGTGAAGGAGGAGAAAAGAACATAATATGAGAGGTCCCACCCTGTTTTCTCCTTTTCCTGCTGCTGGGAGGGGCCTAAAACCTCCTCTATGCGGAACTTCGTGATCTCTCCTGTGAGAGAACAACAACCTTAAGAATTAATCTCAAAGGCTCCCCATATATTATAGATTACTTCTCCCACCCATGTTTTCATAACTGAAAAACACATTTATTGTGACTTTCTCAGATATGAACATACAAACCAGCCTTATACTGAACCAGATTATTGGTCTATGAAATTATCAACTCGGTCTTGCAGCAGCTTTCCAGAGCCTTACACGTCACATCACTGATTTTTTTAACTGGAGATGCAAGGGATTGAATCCGAGACCTTCTGCAAGCCAAGCAGATCTCCTAATAGGGTTGCCAGCCTGGAGATCTTCCACTTTTACAAGTGATCTCCAGCTGGCAGAGATCAGCTCCTTTAGAGATAATGACTGCTTTGAAGGATGGATTGCATAGCATTATACCCCTCCCCCAAACCCCGCCCTCTTCCAGATCCACCCTCAAAGTCTCCAGGTATTTTCAAACACAGACTGGGCAACCCTACCGCAGAATTACAGCTACCCCATGCCAACATGTTATTAAAGAAGAAAAATCAGTTTGAGAAGAAAACATTGTAAATATATAATTTTTTAAAACAAAATGTCTATTTTCCCCCATGGCTTCAAAATGTCCAGAATATATACATACCTCATTGTTGTTGTTAAGTTTTCAGCAAATGAAACCCAATTGCAACAATTTCCTGGACCAAACACACACCACAGGAAATAACTTCCACTGTCTTTGACTTTCATGCTGTTTTCCTTAATGCATTGAACTCTTTCATCCAAAAGTGAAAAACCCTTAGGGAAGAATTTAGGACTTCTTTAGTCCATTGAAGGAGCTTTTTACAATTGGTAAAAAGCTTCCATCATGTAAGATGCAGTAAGGTACAATCACAGGAAGAATGTAATGGTAAAAAAGCTCCGCTTATTTTTTAGCTTATTGATTGGCACGTACCAGGCTGACTCCACAGAAACAAAACTAAGAGCAAAGGTAACTAAGTTTGAGCATCTTTTTCTTTTAGCCTTAATGCTTTCATACAAGCAACTTATGTACCTTTTGACGAAAATGATCATACTATATTAGAACTTGGAAAATGAAGGGCCAAAACAGATGTGATGGAGATCATCAGTCTGTAAAAAATAAATTGTGCATATATGCAGTCACAATTTGAATCAGGGCTATGTTGGAAGGGCGGGGGGGGTGTTAAACCTTCAGTCCCTGTTTGGTTTTGCTCACTGAAAATGAACTTCCCATACTGTTATTAGTGTTTTAAAGTGAAAAAGATTTTAAAAGGTATACTTTTTTTCCCCCTTTAAAACAACAGCAACACAGGGACTGGTTTCATTGAGCAAAACCAAGTGGAGATGGAATGGTTGAATCCCCTCTTCATTTTCTACATGGGTCCAGTCCAAGTCACTGCTTCACATGTGTGCAAATTTTATTTATTACATAAGAATAGATGTATTAATCTACTGAACCAAAGTAATCTGCAATTTAGTAGATCAACATTAAAACTCAACAACATTTCATTCTGGTATAAATTTTTGTAGAGTGAACTTTGCATCCCAAGAAATATGTTCCAGTCCATGAAAAGTTTATACTGGAATAAAAAAGGTTGGTCTTTAAGTACCAACTAGATTCCTATTATTTTTACTTGCTATAGACTCACAGCACAATCCAGAGGGGAGGTGGTAGGAAAGTCTTTTGGGAGCAGACAAGCCGCTATGTGGGTGCAGGAAGGGTGTGCACCAACGTACAACCAGCGCCACCACAGTGAAGGGGAGTTACATGGGCAGGGGGCCACCCAAGCACCGCTCCGCCTGAAGGCAGCGGCGCCTGAGGGCTGCACCCAAGCGCGGGTGGAAGTGAGGCGGAGCGCGGAGTTCAGGCGGAGAAGGGGGTGGAGTTGGGGGCGCAGCCAGGCTTAGGTGGCTTCCTGAGCAGTTTGGTCCATGACATGCCCCTCCTGAGAGGCACGTTACGCCTGCAAAAATAGCGCCATGTCCCATAGGCACTTGTTGAAACCAAAAACAAAGGTCGCCTCTGCCGCTGCAGAAGCTCGCAAATCCCTTAGGGAGTGGAGTGATTGCCTCATTAATCCCCTCATGGCTCGACCTGGCAAGCCCCCTCCCCGGCGCCCAATCGCACCCCCCCTCCCTAGAAATACTTCCACTCTGCCTCGCACAACTCAGTTGTTAGGGACAGGTTCGCATGGCAGGAAGCTCTGCCGGCGAGCTCCCGGCCATACAGACTTACAGTGAGAGACAGGCAGGCATGTTGGTGACGGGTTTTGCACCGCGCAGTTGCTTTGATAGTATCTTTGATTTGTGAGGGGGAAAGAGAGGTCTCTCCCCTGGAGCTAACTGCTCTTGTTTCCAGGTCTTCACAGGTTCCGGACTCCCGGAGGCTCTGCATGCGAGGACTGTTGCCCATGGCTGGGTAAGTTCCACAGTCCCCCCCCCCCCCCGGCCTCCTCCTCCCCTCGCTCTCGACCGCTCAGTGTGCCAGTGTCTCTTGCATTTGAACCCGACAGTGGGCTGCAGCAGGGGGCATTTGCTGAGCCCACTCCCCTGTGCTGCTGCCTGCTCCCTTCCCTTGGTCTGCTCTCTGCCACATTCCCAACCCCTGGAAGGGCATGCGGGGCCTGTGTGGCAGCTGCCACGATGCGGGGAGGTGGTCAGAGACTGTCCCTTTAAGAGAGCGCCCGGCTGAAATGCAGCCTACTCTTCCAGCTGCCGCTCCTGCAGGTGCTCTTGATCTCTGTCTCCGTTTTGCAGGTGGGACTCCAACACAGAGGCTTCTGCGTGTGTTGCTCCACTGCCCACCCACTCCCTCAGCTGCTTCTGCCTGCTGTTCGGAATGGAGCCGCGCCCACGGCAAGGCTGCCCAGCACACTTCAGGGAAACTGTTGCACTCTGTTCTGGAAAAATAAAGTCTGAGCTGCGCCCTCTGTTGTCTATCCTGTTTGGCATCTGCTGCACGTTCCTGGGGCAACTCCATCCCCCTTCAGTAGCCTCTCCGAGGGAATGCCTGTGAGGGTGGGCAGACTTGCTTCATGTGGGGAGGAATGGGCTATGAACCGCCACACTGCCCCCCGCGTGGCTGGATGGGGGGGGGGGTGCTGCCTCTCAGCCTGCCCGGGCTGATGGCCTACCTCACCACACAAGGTTGTTGTGCACTGGGCACTTTGGGGGGGCCACTGAAGTGGATACATGCCCAGTGGCTCGCACTCTCTGCGGCCCCGAGGGCAGGTGTTCCTTGCAAATAGCAGGGGGTGGCAGCAGGGCAAAGCCAGGGGGGGGGCTCCAAGTCTTTTGGACTTGGTCTGGCCTCTCCCAGAAACACATTCCAGCCGCTGTCTAGGACAGCGAACTCTTGTACTTGGCACTTCCTGCTTGTCCGCACATGCCTTTGCCCACCAGCCTGCCATTGGCAGAGTCTCTGACAGCGGGAGGGAGTGGGGGGATTGATGGCCTCTCAGGCACGGGCTTTCCGCCCCCTCGCCCAGTCATGTGCAACAGGCTGGTCAATCCCGTGGTCCCACGCAAGCCTGCGCCCCCCCCCCAGCCCCGCCTCAGCAGCAGGCCAAAGGCATGCGCCTGGGCAGAATCACCATGGTGACGGGTTTTCTCTCACTCGTCGAGCCGCTCTTCCCCCTCCAAGCCTGGCATAACGTCTCCTCTTTGGAAGCCAGCAAGTGGTGCCGTAGATCTGCCCACACCTGAGCAGCCGGCCGCCACGTATGTCTGGATTGGGCTGCCTGTGCTATAGACTCATTTTACCACAGAAAGTATACATCTGCCTCTCCATTGCTATGGCTGTTTCTGGCTCCTAGATGGATCAGGTCTGGGGCTACAGAATCCATGCAGAGGAATACTCATGCAATTTAAGGAGGGACAATTACATGTAGCTTTGCTGCAGGGAGTAAGCAATTGCAGTCCTTTGTCTCTCCTCTCTCCAGCAATAAGAGCCTCGTGACTGTTCCTCCACAACGATCCTGCAGCCCCAGGATTTTTTTTCAGGTACAATATGGGAAAACACCAATTCCCCCCCAGTGCCAATCATGATGCCGGTGTGGCTCTTGTTTCCTTGGAAGCCCAAGAAACTTGCAGCTGGTACCAGTTACATGAGAAGAACAGAAGAGAAAGAAGCCAGTTCAAAAGAGTGGAAGAGAGAGGAAAATGACACTGGAGGTGTTCTGGAAAATGGGTTGGGTCAACTCCCCACAAACGGCTAAAACCTCGCTGTACCCCTCACCTTTTTCTGTTGCTCCTTGCCATTTCTATCTTCCTCACTGATGAACAAAACGGTGGGGGGGGGGGGGGGAGTGCAGCTATGCCAGGCCCAGTGAGGTGGAAACATGGGGGTGGCCTTCAGTGACAATATGATTTCATTTTCAGGTTTCCCATGTCTTGCTTCTCTAGGAATATCTGAAAACTCTATGGTAACACTAGTGATTCCTAGAGATGCATGAGTCACTTCTGGTAACCAATGGCAAAAAACCCATTTCATTTAAAAACACATAGCAGGGAGAAACAGGTGAAGGAAAGAAGTGATAACAGCTACATAGTAAAGGGAAGGCAAGTATCATATTCCTGCTATTAGAAGCATTAAGCCAGTACATAAACTCAACAGAGAAACTGTTTAACAACCATACACCCAGATATAAATCCAGTCCTAGATGGAATAATCTCACTCTCTGCTAAATATTGCAGAATCAGGAGCCAGGTAATGATAAAGGTGCTGTTTGTATCATCACAGGGCTTATATCATCAGCAATCTTTCCCATCAAAAATTGTGTCCATAGTTTATCGAATCATAGTTCTAAAGTTGGCTTTCCTTTGGAAGCAATGGCTAACTTTGCTGCTGCCAGTAAGATAGAAATTATAACCTTCTTACCCTTATTTGGGAAGAAGTCATACGACAATTCTAATAGGGCTAGATCCAAGGTAGGAGGCATGACCTGGCCTGCTATTCTACCAATCCTAGCTAAGATATCTTGCCAGAATCCCTGGATGATGGGACAGTCCCACCAGCAGTGTTGGAATGTGCCAACTTGGCCACATCCCTTCCAACACAACAGGCTGATGCTCTTATTCATGTAACCTAGAGGGAGTGTAATATCACCTGGTCTGCATCTTAAGAGCTCGGAGCTGAATATGAAAATTTTTTGAGGAGTGAGCACCCAAGTTCCAAACCTGGTGCGATTCAGTAAGTGAAAGTTCCCTACCTAGGTCCAATTGCCATTTCTCCTGAATGAGTGTCTCCCTTCTTTGAAGACCTTTACGAGAATACTAGGCCCAAGGGAGCAGCAGGCAGCAGAACGTGTGGTGGTGGCAGTGGGGCCAGTAAAAGCAAAGTTCCTGAAGGGAGAATAGGGCTGAAAAGGCTTGTTCTACAGATATCCATTTATCAGAGGAATTTCCATGAATCATCTTTATAATATGAACTAAATTAGCAGCATAATAATACCCTTTAAGATTGGGGAACCCCATGCCACCATCAAATGAGGCCCTACGCATGGTCTTAAAGGGACTCTGGGCTTCCTATTAGACCACAAAAAATTGGTAAGAGTCTTTTGTCATTCCTTCAGTGACTGATCTGTAAGGTTTATGGGAAGTGTCCAAAATAAATATATAAACTTCAGTAGCAAAAAGTTTTTAACCAAGTGGAGCCTATCAGACTATGATGGTCTTAATTTGTTCCACCCTGCTATCTGTGCACAGATCTCCTTGTGAAACTCGTCAAAATTATATTGAATCAGTAATTTAAAATTGAAAGGTATAAAACCCCCTAGGTAGCTCCATACTTTATCTACCTAGACAACTTTAAAGAGAGGTTTTAAATTGGAGACAGTAGATGGCTTCAAATTAAGAGGCTATAACTCTGACTTGCTATGATTTTTTGCTAAGCCTGAGATTTGGCTGAAAACCTGGTTAGAGTGCAAGGCTTGTAGGGAATCCTCCGGATTTGTAAGATAAAGGACCAAATCATTGGCATGTTTCAAGTGATCATTCTCTTCCCTGGTGATATTTGAATCTTGTCTAATTAATTCCACCAAGGGCTCTATTTTTAGGGCAAAAAGTAGCAGCGATAATGGGCATCCCTGCCTAGTGCCCTGTAGATAAGAAAAGGGTCCGATGTGAGGCCACTGACTCTTACTGAGGCCAAGGAGGAATATTGGGCCTCAATTGCTGTCCTAAAAGTCTCTCCAAATCCCATTTTGAAAGAAGGGAGATTAGGTACCGCTCACCTTTTTCTGCTGCTCATTGACATTTCTATCTTCCTCATTTTGTAGAAAAATAGGTGGTGGAGCTCATCCAGGGATTGTTATGCAGCTGCACCTATTATTCAATGGACAAGGTGGGAAGGAGGAGGTGGAACTCTCAGAAAGGTTCAGGAGCTGTGCTCCTGTAAACTCCCACTGAATCCGAGGCCTGCTCATTGATGATCAAAGGTGTGGTACAGCTAGAGTTGCTAGGCCCAGCGAGGTGGAGACATTGGGGGGGGGGGGGGGGAGGCTTCAGTGACAACATGATGTCACTTACAGGAAAGCCTGAAAATGATGTCTTTCCTCTCTAGGAACCACTGAAAAAGCTATGGTAAAACCAGAGATTCCTAGAGAGACATGAAGTCACTTTTGGTAACTGATGGCAATTAAAAAAATAAATCTCTTGTTGCCAATCGGCATGGGCAGCTGACAATCCTAGCTGGGACACATACTGGTCCCTATATAGCCTTCTTTCCCCACCCCTTGTCACAAAGAGAGCAGCATCAGGTTAACTGGCTCTCCCTTTTGCCAGAGGTTTAAAACTCCATCCTCCCCCCGCACCTCTACAAGAGCAGGGGTCTGAGAATGGCCCAGCACACATTCTCTGTGGTTTCTCCTACCATGTGGAATGGTCTACTATTCAGGAGGGCATTCTTGTAGAAGGAACAAAGCTGTAGGAGCAAAGTTGGTTCAGTTCATAAGTTGATTTTAACTAGGGATAAAGGTTTTCCTACCCTTATATTGCCTTAAACAGATATTGTTTGTTCTGGACTTCCTCCTGTTCCACAATCCCAGTCCCAAAACATTATTTTGCCTTACTAAGAACCTTTGCTGTTATATTACAATTATATTATCTTGTTATCTATTAGATTATCTCCTGATATTATATTTTTTTAATCTGCTTACTGATTGACTGAAACGCCTTTTTTAAAAAAATCGTTTTAGGAATCTGACTTGGATCCCAGTGAAAATGGTAGACTACAAATAAAAAATAATAAAATAACATCCAGTGTGGAAGCATTTTCATTGTAAGCCACTACATAGAATTTTAGCTAGAGCTAAAACAAACTAGGAAGGACATTTTCACTCAAAATTCTTGATCTTTTGGATTTGTAAAAATTTACAATTTGGATGCATGCATGCTTTAGGTCTAAGTCATCCCCAAGGTGTGTGGTAACTAAAGGCCTCCATTTATAAAGTACCCAGGGCCTCCACACATCTAAATTCATGGCTAAGGCAAGGATTTCAAAGATTCACAGCACAGTTAAAAGTCCATGCATAGAGGTTTCAAGAGGGGATTGGATAAACATATGGAGCAGTGGTCCATCAGTGGCTATTAGCCACAAGATATAGATGGAACTCTCTCTCTCTCTGGGACAAGTGATGCTCTGTATTCTTGGTGCTTAGGGGGGACAGGAGTGGGAGGGCTTCTAGTGTCCTGGCCCCACTAGTGGACTTCCTGATGGCACCTAGGGTTTTTTTGGCCACTGTGTGACAGAGTGTTGGACCAGATGAGCCATTGGTCTGATCCAACATGGCTTCTCTTATGTTCTTATGTCCTGGTCTTGAATATATTCATGGCTGAGCTGCAAAATAAAAACCATAATCACTAGAGATACAGAGGACTCTGAGGTGTAACTGTGTATGGCCTAAATAGAGAATGGGTATAGAGTTGCCAAGTCTGATTCAGAAAATATTTGGGGACTTTGGGGGTGCAGCCAGGAGACTTGGGTGGAGCCTTTCCCAAAATAAATACATAAAAATACAGCAGTGCTGTTCACCTGAATAGTCATCATTTCCTCATCCCCCAATAGCTGCAATTCTAGTAAATGGAAGGGTAAATATACAAAAAGCAGCCAGAGTTTGCAAGCTCACATTTTTGTGATTTCATTGGGGCTTTACTCACAGGAACTGCTGTTCTTCAGGCTAACGCTGGCAAATAAAGAGAGAGAGGTGGAGTTTTCCTCCATCCCATAAGCAGGTTCCTATACGAAGACTCTGAAAACAATGCAAAACAAGCACACAAACACACACATTCTTACTGGCTCTGGTTCCTCTACAAAGACTTCTGAAAGTACAAGGGCTGTGCATGTCCTCTCTCTCTCTCTCTCTCTCTCTCTCTCTCTCACACACACACACACACACACACACTTACTGGCTCTGGTTCCTCCACAAAGACATCTGAAAAGTACAGGGGTTACGCTGCTCTCTTTCACACACACACACACACACACACACTCATACTTACTTGCTCTGAAACAAAAGCAAAACAAACTGAGGGACTGTGCTCTCAGGAGGCTCTGCTGCTGATCCTTCCCCATGAAGTACTTCCTGATCAAATTTAAAGGCACACACACACATTTTAAAATGGGACCTGTTTGCAGGTTTCTAAACCTGCCGGACATCTAGAGGTACATGATGGTTGTGGGGGCGGGGCTTCCCCTGCCGGCCAGTTGGCTGGGGGCGGGATGGAGCCTGTAAAACTAGGGGATCCCTCACTGGGACCTGAGGATTGGGAAGTCTACCTCATCTCCATGAAAATTCATTTGACAGCCTAATCATACGAGTTGTACTCACAGGGTCATGTGATGGGGCCAAGTCATCTCTGTTGCCAACTACTGCTTTAATGGTCACACCACCACCATCACCAGCAGCAGCTAAGCCATATAAAAGGTACTATTATAAAATGTACTTTCAGAGACAGCAGCATTGAGAAAACTCTTTTACATGGTATCTAAAGGGAACAGCTAGTTGTGTCTCCTCCCTGCCCTTCTTTCATGCAGCTGTTTAAGCAACATTCTGTTTGTTATACCACATAACCTAAAGCTACAGCCAAGGCCAGAATCATTATGCTTTTTTGTGCTACCATCAAATCCAAGGGGAAAACCTGATAGGACCTGGGAATTAAAGGAGAATGAGAGGCTACAGAAAATGACACTAGATTCATTACCATTCAGAGAAGTTTGTTATAGGCTGTTCGTCTCATGTAATTAATTACTTCACTGCCTAGGGTAGTTTTCAAAACTTAGCCCTTTCATATAATTTCAGATCATGAATTCTCTTCTTGTCTAGAGCCCTTTCCCCCCCTACAAAAGGATAGCCTAGACGCTTCATACATGTTTTATTCAGAGAAACAGCTGAAGGGGAATTTCCAACAGATGGCAAAAGAATTTTTCAGCAGTAAAAATAATTCTTCGTCATATTCTGTATGCTCAGGTTTGATGTGCAGGAAGAACTCTGATCTACAGGAGAGCTGAGGCTAAACATTAGTAAATGGCATTCATCCCACCCCACCTCATTCCAACACGTACACAGAAATATATTTTGGGGTGAATGGAATCTAAAAACATGATCATTTTCACAGGTATCTATTAGAGCTAGTTATCTACTGAATAAAAAAGTAAAGATAGTTCCCTGTGCAAGCACCAGTCATTTTCGACTCTGGGGTGACATTGCTTTCACTTTTCACGGCAGACTTTTTTTTACGGAGTAGTTTGCCATTGCCTTTCCTAATCATCTATGCTTTCCCCCCAGCAAGCTGGATACTCATTTTACCGACCTCGGAAGGATGGAAGACTAAGTCAACCTGGATAGACCTGAATAAATATAAGTATTGCTTCTTAAGATTTTCAAAAACGTTGAAGTAGTATTTTATTCATTTATTTACATTATTTATAATCCACCTTTCTCACTCAAGGGGTGTTACACAATGGAGACGAAATACAATCAACAGGATAGAATGATTGTTGAGGCTGGGTGAGTGGGCGTCAACATGGCAGATGAGGTTCAGTGTGGCCAAGTGCAAAGTAATGCACATTAGGGCCAAAAATCCTAGTTATAAATATAAGTTGATGGGGTGTGAACTGGCAGAGACTGACCAAGAGAGAGATCTTGGGGTCGTGGTAGATAACTCACTGAAAATGTCAAGACAGTGTGCAATTGCAAAAAAAAAAGGCCAACATCATGCTGGGAATTTTTAGGAAGGGAATTGAAAACAAATCAGACAGTACCATAATGTCCCTGTATAAATTGATGGTGCGGCCTCATTTGGAGTACTGTGTACAATTCTGGTCACTGCACCTCAAAAAAAAAGTGCTCTTTAGCTTGGAGAAACGTCGACTGCGGAGTGACATGATACAGTTTTACAATATTATGCATGGAATAGAGGAGGTAGAGAAAGAAGTACTTTTCTCCCTTTCTCACAATACGAGAACTCATGGACATTCAATAAAATTGGCCTGATCCTACATGGCTTCTCTTATGTTCTTATCGATAAGCAAAGCAATAAGGTTTGGACTGCAGAAATATGAAAATGAAGCTGAAACAAAGCATAAGCATAAACATATTAAACAATGCAGAAATTACATAGCGGGATTGTACTTGCATCAAAAGACAGTACGTACTTTACACAGCAGTACAGTCCGCAGTCCCTATCCCTTTACCACAGCATCTATCGGAAACATTTGTGTTACAGAACAGCCCTAATTACCTGTGTGAAAAATCTTTCTTGAATTATTCAGTTTTGCATAGTTTCTGGGAAACTAGGAGGGCATAAGCCTTCCTGACTCCAACAGGCAGGACATTCCATAAAGTGAAGGACACAATAGAGAATGCACACATATAGCTGCCAGTTTGGTGTAGTGGTTAAGAGTGGCAGACTCTAATCTGGGAGAACCGGGCTTGATTCCCCCACTTTTGCACATGCAGCTGCTGGGTGACTTTGGGTCAGTCACAGTTCTCTCAGAGCTGTTCCTCTCAAGAGCAGTTCTTGGAGAGCTCTCTCAGCCCCGCCTACTTCACATGGTGTCTGTTGTAGGGAGAGGAAGGAAAAGGGGATTGTAAGCCACTTTGAGATTCTGAGGGAAGGGAAGGGTATAATTCAAATCCAATCTCCTCCTCCTCCTCCTCTTCTCCTCCTTCTTCATAGTTACTGATATTGGCCATTTGCAGGAGGCCCTGCTCTGATAAGGGAAGCTGTCATGGCAGAACATAGGCCATCCTATAGATATGAGGGGCCATGGCCATGGAGGGCTTTGTATTTAACAATACTTTGACTTGAGCCCAGTAAATGATTAGTGGCCAGTGACTGAAAAATGGGAGTCATATGCACACTCCACCTAGCTCCTGACAATAATGGAGATGTAGCATTCTGCACCAACTGGATTTTCCAAGACGATTTCAAGGGAAGACATATGTAGAATGCATTGAAATGGGTAGCCCATGCAATGCAATGAAATGGGTAGCCCATGCTAACCTGATCTCATCAGATCTCAGAAGCTAATCAGGGTCAGCTTTGGCTAGTATTTGGAAGGACAACCTCCAAGGAATACCAGAGTCATGACAAAGAGGCAGAATGGCAAACCACCTCTGAAACATCTCTTGCCTTAAAAACAAGCCTAGCCTGCCACCTAGTGGTGCATAAAGCTAAAAGAGCTAGAACTTCTGGCTGCCGCACAATATTAGGCTCTCCTGACTATTCTACACATAATGCCATATGATAATTATTAATTATTACTATTACAGTAGCCTAGTCTCAATGTTACTGTAGCATTGATCCAGGTGATGAAGAAGTCAGGGCCACACTTGCAGTAGCAGCAAAAGAAATCAAGGTGTTGGGTAAATCATTTATTATTACTCCCAGATCCCGACACATTTCGCCTCTGGCTTCATCAAGGGAATCTCTCATAGCATAAGCCTCTAGTCTCAAGGTGAGATTGGAGGTTTATGCTATAAGAGATCCCCAGACAGCCAGGTGGCCACAGCAGCCATGTCAAGGTAGGAGGCCATCTTCTGGGCTAAACTAAGAAGGACTAAAGTGTTTTCTGGAGCTGCATTAACTTGTTTTTCCAGTAGCAAAGCTGAATCCCTGATAATCCCTAGGCAGGCTTTTAACAAAGTCAGCAAAGGTCAGCAGAACCCCATCAAAAAATGAAAGTACAATGTCCTTCGCAATCTCTGCCTTTCCAACCAGCATCACTTCTGTCTCATCTAGGTTCAATTTTAGTTCTTTCATGTTTAGCCATTTAACCACAGCAATTATGCAATGGCTGAAGTCCTCTACCATATCACCGGTTTTGATCATCTCCCCTCTCCCAAAACACACACGGCTACCCTGAATTAGCAAGCTAGATATCTCCTGGCCACAGATCTCCCATCTAATCTGGTCCTGCTATGATTATCAATCCTCTGAATTAGATTTAACTATGATAGGACCATTGTAGTAAGAAAAAAGTCACTGCCATTATTCTATGCAACCCAAATGGTAATTTCAACAACTTTGAACTGTCCAATTAAAAACAGGGAAAAAAAATTATATTTATGTGACTATGGAATTTTCACATAATTACTACAGAAGCGATTCATTTAACTCTGAAATAAAACCACCTTTGGGGTTTAATAGAATTGCAAAGTGAAGCACAGAAAAAGAAATATGGAATTAATTTTCCAATGGGTAACTTCCAAAGTGTCCAGAAAGCAGATATTTAGATGTGCAGGTACACCAATAAACTTCTTTTCTACAATTAGTAACAACATACAAGGACTTGCAGGGGCCATCTCATTTCCTCTGCATCACTATTTCTCCTTTCCCTTTCTTGAAAACCCCCATAGCTCCTTTTACTGCTTCTTTCCCACCCACCAGCTAAATCACGTTTATTGACTATAATGACAACCTCTGCATGGGAAAACTATGGCCTGCACAGTACCAGCTGCCAGTTGCAAGGCAGGGACCCCTCAAGGACTTACAAAGGGTACCTCATTTTCCCCTGTATCCCCTTCCCCACACTATTGCCTGTTTCCCTCCTCCTGGCAACTCCCATATCCTCACCTGTCTCTTCTTTTTCTTATTCTTATTCACTACAGCCTACCTTATACCTGCCCCCCCCCCATCTTCAGTTATATTATTTAGTTACCTTATTTATACTCTTGTCTTTCTCTACAATGGGTACACAAAGCAGCTTACGTCATTCTCCTCTCTTCCATTTTATCTTCACAACAAACCTGTGAGATAGGTTAGGCTGAGAATGTATCACCCAGTGAAATTCCACGGTACAGTGGTAATTCAAAACCTGGGACTCCCAGATCCTAGTGTGAAACTCTAACCAATACACCACACTGGCTTTCATGGAGTGTCTGCTGTTGAACAGTAACAAGCAAACAGTCCTATGTGAGTCATGTAAGTCATGTAGTAGCAAAAGTGCTCAGTGACTGCTGCTGGGCCTGGCCCCAGTATGGGTGTTTTTACACTGGCAGTTTGTGACTCTCTATCTCTGCATTGTAAACTCACCTTTTACATTACATAACGTTCTCATAACTTCATTAGGGTTTGTAGAATCTTTCAGGATCAAGTGCCGTGTTCTACTGGAGAAAGTTTCCTTCCAGACATTTCGTTCTCAGCTGCGGAGAACATCCTCAGTGGCGTTGCAGCCAGAGCAGGCGCTCAGACCTTCTTGGCTGCTGTGCATTGAGTGGGGCCAGGGCTGCTGGAGAGCTGCTATTTGTAGGCTGGAGGGGGTGTGATGAAAGGGCAATTGGTTTGTGGATGTGCCCATTGTTTGGTGGGGCTTCCTGGAAGGGTAGTGATAAGGAAACTGGCTGTTGAATGTGACCATTGTTCTGTGTTAATTGCTGGGAAGGTTGGAAGGGGTTTGAAGATAAGGAAGATGGTTGTTCTCATAACTGTTCTCATAACTGTTTTGCATCGTTGTTTCCCGAGGCATTAACATTTGTTTCAGTGAGATGGGTTTCGACGCCGCCACAAAAGCATTTTTCTCGAGACTAGTTTTGGTCTGGTCTTTTCCCTATGGGCATTTCAAACTTGTATTGTAAAAGTTTTCCTGCGTTTTAAAAGACTCCTCCAAAAGCCACCACAAGGTGCAGTAATTTGCATGAGAACTGACAGCACTTGAAATTTTTACATATCATTGCTTGCCTCATCTAGTGATTTAAATTTGTATTGTTTTTGCAGTGTTGACACGATTTCCAAGCAATAGCATACATTTAACTAAGCACTGGTATTCCGGCTGCTCTCTGATCAGAGACACTCTACCCTCCCAAATTGAAATGCTTAAATGTAAAAGGAAAATAATTAAAGCGGAAAAGTGGCAGGTGATTTGAAAACTCTGGATCAAACTGAATGTAAAAACACCCTAAGTGTTCCCTCAAAAGCCAAAATAACCTTGTCCTCTCCCCCTGCCTTTTACTGACAGAAACCAAGTCTTAAAAGCTAGCAACATGTTGTGCCTAGAAACTCACATAGTGGTCACTGCAAAAGGCATTCGTTTCTAAATGCTACTAGTACTTTCTGTTATTTTGAGGGCGTTTTAGTCCCCCAATGTTTTCTTTTCTCTTTTTTAATGTTGGGTTTTTCTCCAAAACTGGGGCTTCCCCCCCAAGTTTTTAGAAAGATCAGTCTTGTCTTTTCATGGCTCCAGTCTGTGGAATTAAGTATCCACAGATTTGCCCACATTGAAAATCAGATATATTGATAAGGTTAATTTTTTTTCAAAGCAGGTAGTACATTGAAATATATACCAGCTGGTATCAGTATGCTGTTCTTTTATCTGGGGCAGCTTTAAAAATGCACAGGTATCCCAGCCAACCTGAGTTTTTCTTTATATTATAAGGTTCTGTTTCTCATTAAGGTAGAGAAAACTCATTTTGTGAAAATCAAGGAGGAAAACTAAGATTCCTCTTCCTCCCTTTATCCTTTTTTGCTTGAGCAGCTCTGCATCTGATATGCCTACTCTGTACACTTGATTGACTTTACAAGACATTACCTGAGCTTAATGGGCTAATTACATTGCTTCATAGCACCTGCCATGGTTCTTAGCCAAGCGCCTTGTAATTTAATAGAGCACAGAGAGCATGGAAGACACCATGCAAACATACTGACACGCATTCTCTGACAAAAAGAAAGATTCAATACTTTTGACAGCCACCAAGGTACAAGCAATTGCACTAGCAAGAGCACCATGACTTACTTTAGACAACATCCATTGCCTAGACCCAGTCTGTTAAATGATTTTCCAGTTACTTCACTTGCTTATAAGTCTTCTGATATTTTAAAAACAGCACTGCCTCCACAGAGCTTTGTTCTTCCAAAGTAAACAGTTGTCTGCACATCTCCTGAGGATTTCAAGTACAGATGTTTTATTCTTCAGTAAAGGTGTTGCATGATCAATTTAATGCCACTCCTTTGGGGAATACTGGTAATTATAAGACTAGCAAAACCTTCCAGGTGGTAAAAACCATTTCATCATGTTACATTTATATAATTTATATCAACTGTTTTCCAAGCGTCAAGGTTTCCAGAATGCTTCTACAGTCACTCACTCACCTCCTCCTGGAGGATCCTAGGGTGCAAAGTACAAAAAGGGGGGACTCAACTGGAGGTCTGGCACAAGAGAGGGGGTTGAGAGTTGGAAAACCAAGATGAGGAGCAAGCACAACAAGGGCAGCTGATGATGTTAGGCTTGGCAGGGGGATGCCCAGAAGCATGGAAGCTGAGAATCCTAGGATCCAAAGTGCAAACTGGGGGACCAATGGGAGGTCTGGCACAGGGCGGGGGGAGTGGAGAGTTGGAAAACCAAGACAATGGGCAGGCACAGCAAGGGCAGCTGATTGTGTAGTCTGGGAGGCAGAGGCACAAAAGTTGAGGATTCTAGGGTCCAAAGTGCAAAAGGGGGGAATCTAACAGGAGGCCTAGTATAGGAGGGGGTAGAAAGCTGGAAAACCAAGATGAGGGGCAGGCACAGCAAGGGCAGCTGATGATGCTAAGCTGGGAGAGGGGGTGCCCAGAGGTGTGATCTGAGGATCTGAAGGTCCAAAGGGAAAAAGGGGAAGGAGAATTTGAGGGTTCAAAGATCCCACTGAGATGGAGTGTGGGTCCTCCGCTAAAGAAACTACTGGCTGAGTCCTTTGGCCTAAGCAGAAGGACAGGTGTCTCAGAGTCCTGAGTAAACACCAAACATCCCCAACCCCACTGTTTTCACACTGAGGAATAACCTCCAGTTCCCCTTCCTCACTGCCTCTAACTCTCTATCTGCCTAACTGCCTGCTGCAAAGCAAAAACATCTGTGGTGTGAGCTGAGGGTATATAACCATTATCTTGTTGAGAGCTCTCTTGTTGGCAGACAGTACTGCCTATTGAGCTTTGGAGGCCACTTTTGGTAGTTTCCAGGTCTGCAGAAGTGCCCTGTTGGACTTTTTATCTTTCCGCAGGACACATAAGGCAGAGATGTTCTGCTAGGCATTTGGTTGAGGACTGTGATGGTACAGTAGACAATCTGGCACTCTCATATTTTCCCCACCCTCTGCAACCCATTGCCCCTAGTCAGGCAATATTTTTGGAAATATTTTTCCCACCACCTCAGAAATTGTATTGTTTTAATTGCATTTTTTTAAATTAAATTTTTATTAATATATATTTCAAAATTAAAAATTACAGTTATATTTATAATACAATATATCTAGGAGACTTAAGGAGGTGTACTTTTCAAGCATTAGTGTATAATCTAAATATCTTAAACAAATATCTTATTACTTAGTTCAATAAAGCTGTAATACTTCTATAATATTTGGTATCTCAGTCCGTACATATAAATATTCTAATATCAGTAACCAAATTGCTATAAAATCAGATTGATTTTCCACATTAGTTATTGGTTTCATTTGCTCAATCAAGTTAGCCATAACACATATATTCCAAATGGTTTTATACCAAAGATTGATTGTTACTGTTTTTTCATTTTTCCAATTACTTGCTATTACTGATCTAGCTGCAAATATAAGTAACATTATACGTTTTTGAATGACATTACACGCTTTAACTTCATTTCAGAGATTCAATAATAGTGATTCAGGTTATAAATTTATTTTTTGTCCTGTCATTAAATGAATTTCATTTATTATTTGCCAAAAGGGTGAATTTTTGGGCAATCTATCCAATAGTGTATATATGACCCTGTGTTACATTTTCTCCAGCAATAGGGTTGAGCCTCTTTATTTAAATATACCAAATTCTTGGGAGTCTTATACCAAAAAGTTAGAATTTTAAAAGCTTGTAGATGTAAGAAATAATTGAAGTTGTATGTTCCATATTATGCCATATTTTCTCCCAAGTTTCTGAGGTAAATGATGTTGTACATATTTTTCCCATTTAGCTTGATATGTAAGACCTGAGTTCTTTGCAATATTATCCAATATTCGATAGATCTTAGAAATATTTCTTTGTTTATTTTCATCAACCCAGTTAATCGGTATTTCAAAACTTGTTAATTGTTGTTTCATTATTTCTGGTAGTTTTATTTTCTTACACATATTTTGTATTTGCAGATATTGATACCAGGATACCATTTTCCCTAATTTGTTTTCTAGCTGTATTTTTTCTATAAATTGATTTTATACGCTAAATCTCTTAACGAATTTATGTTGGCTTTTCTCCAAGTTTTATATTCAGTTATATCATTTTAAATTGAATGTTGAGGAATAGAAATTATTCATTTTCAAGGTTGCCTGTGGATTTTCATATAATGCTGAAATAATATTTTAAAAATACATTCCAAAACCCATTTTATATAATAACGTTTTTAAATATGATATACTAACAGAGTCAAATGCTTTTTCTATATTTAAGGAAAGCAAAATAAGTGACTTTTTAGTTTTTTCAGTTAGTTTCAGAATATTTAGTACTTAATGTGTGTTATCTATTAGATCTCTATTAGGCATGAAGCCTACCCTATCTGATGTGATATACTTTGTTATAAATGTATTTAACCTTCTAGCTAAAATTGAAGTAAAAAAATTTAAATCTACATTTAACAGAGATATTGGATGATATGAGGATGGTAAGGTTAAGTCTCTATCGGGTTTTGATATTATAGCTATTTCAGCTTGTTTCCAAGACATAAGCATTACCCCTTTTTCTCTAATGTAATTGCATGCATTTAGAAGAGGATCTACCAAAAGCTGCACAAAAACTTTAAAAAATTCTGTAGTGTATCCATTTGGACCCGGGGCTTTGTTCATTTTTAATTGTTTAATAGAATAAATTTAATTGTTTAATAGAATAAATTTTTGTTATTTGGCTATCCATATACTTTTGATGTTGTTTCAATTGGATATGAAAATTTTTATAGAGATAATTCTCTAATTTTGTTTGGTCAGTCTGTTGAATTGAGTATAAATTAGTATAAAAATCCAAGAATGTCTGTATTATTTTCTGGTTATTAGAATGTAGTTTACCATTTTTATCTTTAATTAAATGAATTGTTCTATCACTGCATTTAGCCTTAACCTTTTTTGCCAGTAATTTTAAATTTATAATAATATCTTTTTGAATTGATTTTAGTTCTAACTTACGACACTCTTGTAGCAATTTTTTGTATATTTTTTTACTGCACATAATTTTGTGTTTCTGCTCTAAATCTTTTATGTTGTTTAATAATTCTTGGTTTTTTCTGCATTTTCTGTTTCTTAATGAATGAAGCTATGGATATTAAATGCCTTCTCAAGATTGGCTTCAGTGCATCCCAAGTAACCATTGGATTTGTCAGTTCCAGAGGATATTCCAAAAAATATTGTTTATATGCTTTCCTATTTCTGATTTTGTTTTCTCATTAGCTAATAAAGAGTTATTTAAAGTCCAATGATATGGTAGTGGTGTTTCTTCATTTTTTTCTAATAACACATTCAACCCATGAATCGTCAGTCCATAATTTGTCCCCAGTTTCCACTGAAATAATCCTTTCCATTATTTTTGTTGATACCAATATGTAGTCTATATGGGTATATAAATTGTGCCTGTTGGAATAAAAGGTATAGTCTCTCTCCTGTGGATGAGCCTCTTTCCAGGCATCTAAATACTGATGTTCCTTGATTAACGAATCTAGTTCTGTTAAATGTTTTGTTTGCCTTTTTGAGATGTATATGTTAGTTTAAGGTTTATCTAGGTTGAGATCAATTACGTAATTCAAATCCCCTCCTAGAATAACACCTCCCTTTTTGAAGTGCTCTAATTTTTGAAAAGTTTACTTTAAGAAATGAATTTGTTCCTTATTCAGTGCATAAATTGAACCAACTGTAGATAACTTATTTTCCAAGTGGCCTTTTATAAACATATACCTCCCTTGGGGGTCTTTCATAGTATCAATTAAATTAAACCTTACATTTCTAGAGAGTAATATTGCCACTCCCCATGACTTTGACATTCCTGAAGCTTGAAATTGCTATTGAAACCATGAATTCTTAATCAAATTAGCAGAATTTTTTAAATGCATTCTTTGCAGCAATAAAACATCAGGTTTCAATTTGTGTAAGTTAGTTGACACCCTTTTCCTTTTAACAACATTATTCAAACCTCGTACATTCTGAGAAAAAAATTTTAAGTTATGAACCATTCTTAAAACACTTTATATCTTAATAATAAAATATCTTAACAATAACACTGTATTTATACTCTTATTCTATATTTTATTTATATTCTGTTAATTTGACTCCTTAGTTTCTTATAGTTCTATTCTAATACCTCTTAGTTTATATAACTATTTCCCTATACTATTCTAATATCTAACAATCAATTTTACTATTTTAATATATTACCTATTAACTAATATAAACTTTTAATTTCTATTATCTCTAGTTCTACTAAAACTATTAAAATATTTTATTAAAAATTAACTAAACTAATACTATAGCTTTTCCTATATCTATAATTATTAAACCCCAACGGCTCCTGCAAAAAAAAAAAAACAGGCCAGTAAAAGTACCTATTACTTTTACTACCAAAAATGGGATACAAACACAAAAATGAGGACTTTTTTCCTTTTTTTATTTTGCTATCTATGTTATCTTGGTTAGTCTCCCTCAGAAATCTAGGTTAGTCTCCCTCAGAAACCAGCTGCAATATTAAAGCATACATAATTACTTATATTACAGGGTTTTTTTAAACTTATTCTGTACCATGAATATTGTTACCCTATATTCAATTTTCATACTTATCATTTATAAACAATATAATGAGAAAAAAGAAAAAATAATAGAGTTTTTTCCCCCACTGGATTGTTGTTCTTGGAGATGAAGAAACAGGAATCCTGCTGTTTTTATTCTTTAGGGGAGAAGATTGAGTAAATAGCTTCCTTTTGGTGATCTTCTTAGCCATTTCCGATGGTTCTTTAAGTCCCAGTTTTTTTACGAGTTTCAGTCCTGACTATATCAGTTGCTTGAAGTCTTGTTCCACTGTAAATCACCTGTAGGGTTGCTGGGCCAGACCATTTATATTTTTGCTGTACTGCTTGCAGTTGTTGCAGTATAGGTTTCAAGTAACATCTTTTGTTGATTGCCTCAGAGGCAGAACTGGGAAAACTTCGATTTTAATTTCCTTATATTGAAAGGCACCTTTTTGCCTTGCTGTTTGAAGTATTTTTGTCTTGACTCTAGTCCATAAGTGTTACCACTATGTCTCAAGGACCTTTCCTTTTTGCATTGAAAGGAGAGCTCAATCGGTATGCTTTTGTTACTGCAGGCAACTACTTCGTCCTCAAGATTCAGTTCTTTTGCCAACCAATTGGCCATAAACATTTGTAATTCCTTCATTTCAGACTCTTTTTTTCTGGGAAACCTCTGAATTTCAGATTATTTTGTCTGAGCTCTGTTTCTAAGGTAAGAATTTTAAGAGTAGAGTCATTTTCTTTTTGCAGAATTTGATTTTCTTCCTGGACTGTTTCAGCCAGTATCATAGCCATGTCTGCAGTTTTCTTTAACTTTTGTTAGTGTCATTTTTATTTCAGTTAACTGTGATTGCATTGGCTCCAGCATAGCTTTAATCTGTTGTAATAAGCTATTTTCTAGTTCAGATAAGTCTGTTTTAGTAAGGGGAGCATTTTGTTCTTGAGTCTCCTGAGTCTCCATTTCCCCCTCCGCCATTTTAGCGTTGCCGCAGCTTCCTCCCTCCACCTCTGTCGGCAGCATTTTTGTGAAATAATGGCTTACCAGGCATGATTGTTTTTCTGGCTTCTTTGGGGTTGGTACTGTCTCTTTTTCTTTTGTTTTATTATCCATTCATTAAAAGGAATGCTGTTTTTGAGTATTTTCTTGCCGGGAACTGGGAGAGCTAAAGCGTTAGGTGTCCATTCTCTTCCGTGACGCCACACCCCTTCTGTGGCCACTTTGTATTTTAAAATTTTAACTGAATTATTTATTGTTCCTTTTCGTTGTAAGTTGCCCTGAGCCCTGCCGGCAGGGAAACATGACTCAGGAATCTAATTTAATAAAATAATTGCTTTGACAATTAATTGATTGGTGCCAGCAGGTTCACCTGCAGACACGATCACAAGACCTTTGGCTCACACACCAGTTGGTTTTACGTTCATGACAAGAGTTGTGCCCATCCCTAGTTGTAGCACAAAAGCTAGGAAACCTGCACATTTATATATGCAAATATAATAGAGTAAGAGGCACAAAATTAAAAAGAGGGACACACCACTAAAAACACAGAAATTGGGTACCAGGGGACGGGAGCAAGAAGCAGCAAACTCATCAGGCTTTAAAAATCCAATACATATCCTGAGCTATGCTCTTCTTTGGGATATTTAGACCAAACATAAACAATAATTCAATCTTACTGGTTAAAGAACTGTTTTAAAGTCAGCTGCTAGGGCCAGCCACAAAAACAGGATGAATGTTTCAACTACGTGTCATTGAGCCAATCAGCAAAAGTGAATAAGTTGTTTTATGCCTATTGCCACTAAAATACCCCACCCTTTGCTCCAAAAAGCAAAAGTTATATTTTTATTTGTTCATAATATCTCTGAAGAAGAATGCTGTTGGAGGAAAAATGTGCACATTTTTTATTTATTTTTAAAAAGTGTTGTTTTTCCTTGCCCTCGTATATTGTTTGCCATTCAAACAGGCCAGCCAACGATTACAAACAGTGTAGTGCCTGGCACCCAGGAACGATGAACAACAACCCCGAGTTGTTGTTTACAGAACAGCTTTATTGGCAAAGACGAAACACCAGGCTGAAGAGCTGACAACAAACAGCATGTAGCCAGAGAGTTCTGTGACCATTCCACTCTAAACAAGTTAAATACATAACGATGGGATGGAGACCCTCCTATTTAAAGACATATATATCACAATCAGGGTGTTAACTTCTTCCACACACAAAGAAAATCACCTCTAGAGTACTAAGCATACTGATTTGATTTATTTCTGGTTTTCAACTGTCCCCAAAGCAAACTACAAGAACACTTACAGAACAGCAATTACATTTTAAGGCCATATCAGAGCCTACAGTCTTCAGTCTACAGTCTTTCTAAACCACATTCAAAAAGGTCTGCACAAAGAGAAATGTCTTCAGTCATCCTACAGATCCCAGGTGGAAGCTGGTTACATAACCAGGGAGCCACAGCAGAACATGCCCACTCTAACAACAGCACCATAAGTAAGCAACTGTAATATGAGCAAGAGAGCACTATCAAGAAGATTGCCCAATGCTGATTTCAGTGTGTATTGAAAAATGGTACCCACTGGCTGATAGTTCTCCTGTGGACAAGAAGATGATGCCTGCTGTCCCCTTCTGAAGCACCTCCTACTCCAGCGAAGTAGAGCAAAATTAGGATTAGCTCTTTGCTTTGGGAAAGAAACACAATGGCAGGTAGGTGCCTTTGCAGCCATGGGCAACATGTGCATTATGGGAATACTGGTTTTACACTTTAAAACCAATTGTCCTATCTTAGCTTTCCCAATCTGGACAGTCTAATTTCATATTATGCAAAACTGTGCACTACTTATGCAAATACAGCATATTAATATGGGTATTTTCTATCATTTCCTTTATATGTTCCTGGCATATACCACAGACATTGAAGAAGGAAGAATAGAAAGCTAATTGAAAACAGCTCCTGCCAGAAAAGAGGAGCTTTTGTCATCTGCTCTGCCTACCTTTCTTTTCTGAGTTGGAGAGTAAAAACAAGACATTTTGGAGAAAGATATAGCAAGCTACTGTCTCCCACTTCCCTTACTCCAAGTTAGGGCTATCAGGTTCCCTTGCGCATCTGGTGGAGAAATCTGGGGGGCATTCCAGAGGTGGGCAGGGACATCATCCGATGTCCCCAATGCAATAATATTACCCAAAAGTGGCGTCATCACATCAGGGTTGTTGTGCAAGGGATGCTCTGGTCTTTGGGCAAACTCTATGGGGTTTAAGCCATAGAGTTTGCCAAAAACCCAGAAAGTTCCCAGTACCATGTTCCTGACATAATGACATCACTTCCAGGTGACATCATCATGGCAGGGACATCACATGGCAACATCCTGGTTTAGGGGATGGGTTTCTCCCACTGGCCAGCTGAGCTGTGGTGGAGAGGTCCGTTAGGACCTGGAGAACAAGTACACTGTTCTTTGATTATGTGAAAGCAAACATTCCAAGTACAAGAAGGGGTTTCTTTAGCTTCCTTCCAGAACTAGAAACAATAAACTTTAGCTTCTAAACTTTTTTGATTAGAAGGTCATGGAAATAATGAGTAAAGATGTTATTTAGGCTACAATATTATGCACACCTACTTGAGAGTCAGTCACAAAAATTTCAATAGGATTTTAACCTGACCATCTTGATTTCTATTCTTTCTTTTCTAATTTTACTCAGGAATTTACACACCTCCAGGCTCAGCCAAGCAGTCACCAGATTCATAAGCCTCTTTTTGCTTTAATTGTCTGGATCAGAACTCTAAAAACAAAACTGCTGTACAAACATGAATATTACAGTTGTTATCCACTGTCAATTATTTCCCAATAACTCCTTCCCTTGGGCTACATGCACAACTCCTAACAAGCCACATATTGTGAGAAAGTCCTTGATAAACCCATTTTATACAGAAGAAAAGTCTAAAAACTAATCCAATCCCAAAGATTTAAGAAGAAGAAGATATTGGATTTATATCCCGCCCTCCACTCCAAAGAGTCTCAGAGCGGCTCACAATCTCCTTTACCTTCCTCCCCCACAACAGACACCCTGTGAAGCGGGTGGGGCTGGAGAGGGCTCTCACAGCAGCTGCCCTTTCAAGGACAACCTCTGCCAGAGCTATGGCTGACCCAAGGCCATGCCAGCAGGTGCAAGTGGAGGAGTGGGGAATCAAACCCGGTTCTCCCAGATAAGAGTCCGCACACTTAACCAGTACACCAAACTGGCTCTCCAATTTAAACTTGTAGGACAAATTCTTTGGTACAATTCAAAATATCTGCACATATCAGTTCAGAAAACAATACATATTTACACACTCAGGTGAAACAGCTATATCTGGGGTGGAAATGAAGCAGCCTCACTAATTCCCCACAAGAAATAATGGTTTACAAATTGGTCCAGCTCATTACATCTGCTGAATTACATTAATTTGGGTCAATGTCTTCAGTTAATAGTCCTTTGATAGGAAGAAATGACCTGACTGCCTGCTAGAGAGCTGGGTCCTATGGTTACCCACTCTGGCACAGTTCCTGCGCTTGTACCAGTTGCCTGACCTGTAAAACCTTAGCATGTGAAGTTGCATCCACATGCAGGGGAGGAGGGAAACTCCACCTATTCAGTTTATTTGTATTTATTTTGCATTATCAGGCAAGTCACAGTAATCTGGTAACCAGGTTAAAAAAAAAGTTGACACCACATAAAGAGGGTCATGGAGGATTTTCCACTATGGGAAATGCTTTAGAATACCTAGATATTTTTTTGTAGAACATTACAGACCAGGAACTTGCCCTTGAAAGCTGAAGAAACTCAGAGCACAACTAACCAGGATACTCTGCACAACCAGGCTTAAAATCACCAAGTGTATTGAAATGGCATTTTGGAAAATGGGCTGGGTAGCCAGGCTGCTGGCTGCTCCGATTCTGGCCAGATGTTTCTCCCACCACCAGAATTAAAAGTGTAGTCCAGAGTCCCCTTTGATGATGCGTAGCAGTCCGAAGTGTGCAAGCAGGTGGTAAACTCTATACATTCAGACTGCAGGTGAAGAGCTCACATATCTCTTCACATCAAACATATTCCCTACTGAGCATGTCAAGGAGAAGGGCAGGCTAAAATTCTTTATGTTGGCAAGTTGTTCTCCTATGTGCATAAAAAACTAGTGGTTTTATTGTCATTGCAGAGTTCAGAACATAAAGCTCAGGGTCTTTTGCTCAGTTTGTGAAATTGAGCCAAAGAATTTCTTGTTGTCACCCCATCCTAAACCCTTTCTGCTTACTTTCTTGTTGGTACTATATGCCTACTTCCTAGAGTGCACCTGCAGTTTCAGATGTGATCAAAACAGTATCTGAGAAACTGGGATGGGGAAAATAGGTTCCCTGAAATAAATACAATCCCAATATAGTTTGGGCACTGAAATAGATAGGAACACCATAGGACTTATGATTTTAGAACTTTAGTAGGAGTAGCAACTCTTACACATACATACTGTGATACATATCCACAAAATATGAGACTATTTAAGGGTTCAATGGTACTGGATCTGTGAGTACTCGCATGTGAATACTGAATATAAAATAGTAAATAACATCATCTAAATGGAGCTCAGCCTTATATAACCCAGAATGAATGGGTCCCATCACTACAATTTACAGCACAAAGCTTGAACAAATCAATCACAAAGATAATTTGCTGCACTTTAATAAACCAAAATACTGTCCTATTTTAGTCCAACCTATATTTTAGTTGTTAGGCTCATTTGTTCCACCATTTACTAAAAAAGGCTAAATCTACTATGTATCACGTGTATCTCCTTTGACGTGGTAAGCTCAAGCTAGCCCAGTTTCATCAGATCTCAGAAGCTGGCTGGTGGGTGCAGCTAAGCAGGCAGCACCTGCCTTGCCTGCACCGCTCTCGCCTGCACTCCTCCAGCCGGCCAGCCACGGCCCCCTGCTGCCGGTCTTCTATGTGGCTGGTCCTCCAGTCCCACACCACCCTGCACTCACCCACCCTTCTGCTGGCCGCCCCTGCAGTGTCAGTAACTGTGTAGCTTAGAAGTTACTGCATCTTAGATCATCTACTGTCATCTGCTGTCAAAGTGATGAGGTCATGTGACTGTGATCACAGGACTGGCTGATGCAATGCCTGGTAATTGCCTGTAGTCACAGTGAGTCAGCATATTTGCTGATTGGTGGGCTGAGCTATAAAAGTGCTAACTAGCAAGGTTACTTTCTCTCTCTGTATTGATGATTGTCTGGCGTAGCACTTTGGAGCTCTGGATTGTAATTATACTGCACTTATCTGTAAATATTTGTAAATACACTGATAGTTTTAGTAGAACCAGTGTGAAGACTCTTCTTATCTGCGTTACCATTTTTATCAGCCTAATAGCACGCCACTCTGCTAACATGCACTGTCCGTCATGCAGCACCCAGGCCTCTACTGGCCGGGGTCATCTTCAAGTTGCACCCAACAGCCTCGCGGAGGGCATGGCCACCATTTCCTTGGATAACTGTGGTAATTCTAGAGCTAATACATGCCAACGAGCGCTGACCTCCGGGGATGCATGCAAAAAGGAAAAAAAAAGATCTCAGAAACTGAGCAGGGTCAGCCCTAGTTAGTAGTTGGATGGGAGACCACCAAGAAAGTCCAGGGTTGCTACACAGGGACAAGCAATGACAATCCACCTATGAACATCTCTTGGCTTGAAAATCCTATGAGGCCACCATAAGTCAGGTACAACTTGATAGGGGGGAAAAATCATGTGTTTCAAAGCAATCTGTAGGTATGGGAAACAATGTGGAGTTTTGTATGGCACTAGCTGACACTGCTCTCTGTAGGGAAATCATAATCCTTCCTGGATATGGGATCAATGAATCAGAGAAAATAGAGGATATAATAAGATACAAGCGTACACTGCCCAGCACCCATTTTTAAGTTGTCAACTGCCAGTTCATGAAAATAATGACTGGTGTGCTCAAAAAGAACAGGTATATCAGAAAAAAAAAATATACCACAAGTCTCTCTGAAGTGTAAATATGAGTAGGAGATTTTTGTTGGCTGCCAAGCGGGAGTTCACACGCTCATATGTCATATGGAAGTTTTTGCATAACTTAATCACATTGTCAACAACATGTTTGATCTTCATGATAATTACCACCTGTACAAAGGATTTTAGCCCTTAAAAGTTAAAAAAAATCTATTTTGGCAAGCTAGTTTATGTATTTGTGGTACGGACGTATGGCTGGAAGGTATAGGATGCAGCAAATTCACAAATCTGAGAGTGGTCAGTGGCTACTCCTAGTAACCCTACGTAGACCACCTTGAATTGCATGCTAGAAGAAAGGCAGGCCATAAATGAAAGCAATTATTGGTGAGTTAGTATTCCTCCATCTTTGGGTATACAGTAAAGTTTCCAACATTCTTCCACCCAATTCAAAAAGACTTTGTTCCTTGTTTCACATAGTGTAATTCATCCTCATTCATTATTTGGTGGCTACGTGAACAGGTGCAGAGCAGCAAATGCTAACCTTATACCTTCATTACCACACTGTTTTGTCTTGAAGGCTTCTTTGGTTACACGAGCGTGAAATAGGTAGCTGAATTTGTCCAGGTGCAGAAGTTAAACACATTAGAAGAATAGAAAGGTGCATATTTTAAACGAAAGGCTATACTCATAAAATATGAGTGGTGAAACTTGCAAAAAGGCTTCTGCATCAGTTTCTTTCGTTCTAATAGTTAGAAACTCCAGGCAAATTGTTAATTTTAAACATCACTATTTCCTTCCCAATAGAGCATTATGCTAGTTTCTTCAGGGCTTACATGGGGCTGCTTGTGGAGACAATTTGGTACCTCCAAGTGGTGAAGAATGTTATGGTAAGATTGATTCCAGTTACAGAAATCATAACTTGCTGATATTAGAACTCCTTCACCAGCTTCCTGTTTGCTTCTGGGTGCAATCTGAAGTGCTGATTATTTAGACCAGGTGTGACGGAAAGCTAGGGGTTAACCAGAAACTGAAGACGCACAGGGCCTGCGTCAGGTGACCTGAGGGTGGGGGCAAAGTGCTCGGAGCTCTCAGGGAGGGAAAGTGGTTGAGTGACAGAATCTGCTGAGGCAGTCATTCAGTCAGTGGTGTCTGACAGAGTTGGGGCCTGTCAGAAGTCTGTCAGTGTTGGGGCCTGACAGAGACTGAGAGGGTCAGTTCGTGCTTGACCGAGGCTGGGAGGGCAGCTGAACCTGTGAAGGAGCTTGAGACAGTGACGGGAAAGTCTTCCAGAGACTGCAAGCTCGACAAAACCAGCCAAGAGGGCTGTGTGTGAGGAACAAGTGTGAGTCAGTCAAGACCTGAACAGTCACAGACACCTAGAGACAACTCTGAAGATCTAGTGAGGTGGTTGAGGGAGTGGATGTGGGTCTGAGACACCAGAAGGGCTGAGAGGAGAGACTCCAGTCGAGGGGTGAGACTTGGCACATCATTCCCAAGAGGCCAGACCTTGGCTAGAGGTGGAGAGAGCAAGTTATAGGGAAACTGTGAACTGCATAACTGAGAGACTCAAAAGAAGGAAAAAGTGATTGTAAAGCCTGAACCAACTGAGCAACGTGTTAGCCTGTGTAAATATCTCCCATATCCCCAAGTTAAGACTTTGTGTTATAATAAATCTGTGGTTTGAGTTAAAGTTCTTGAGAGCCTATATTTTTGGGAAAAACTAACAAAGCTGCTGTGGTCCCCTACGAAGAGAATTCTATTTCCATCAAATAACAAAGTAAAATACCCCGAAGAGACTGAAATATAGAGATCCAGTGAGGCCGTGAGGTTGGCGCTGCTATACCAGGGTTCCTGCCTATCCTACAATATGTCAGCTGAAACTCTGCTTCAGATTCTTCTGTTTTTTTGGAGAGGAGGAAGAGAGCTGCAAAGAGAAGGCCTTTTCAGTTGTGGCACCCCAACTTCAGAATGTCCTCCCCTTGAAGATTTGCCTGGCGTGGCATCCAATGTTGTTTTGATGCTGAGTGAAAACACACTTTTTTCCCCTTTAGAGACTTTTGAGTGAAAAGTATTTTGCTGGAGTGTGTGTTTTTAAATTATGTGTGATTATTATTACAAGTTGTTTTATTTCAATTTTTGTCTCAGTTCTATTTAATTTCTGATTTCACTAAATTTGTGTCTTGCAGTTTATCTTTTCATTTTACTCTTCTGCTGCTTTATATTTTAAAACTGTAATTGTATTTTATAGTAATTTTTCTTGTTTTAACAAGTTGGCCATCCCAGGAACCAGTTTAAAAATGTTTAATTGATTTTTATCTATTCTAGTTCTTTGGGTCAGAGGCTTACAGCCTGCTTTAATCATACAATGCACTACATTTGTTTTTAAAACCTCACATTCAGTACATTTTGCATGAGTAATTTTATAGATACATTTAATATCACATACACTAAGTATACCAGTATTTCTGTTCTTCGAACTTCATCACTTTTATGACTTCTTAATTTGCATTTTTTCCAAAGATTTTTATTCCTAAAGCTCTAGGGTATTATGGCATTTATACTGCATAAAAACGGATGAAGTGGAAAGTCATAATGTTTTGATGGAATGCAATTATCCATTTTATCTAAATCCTACAGTATTTACTCAAGCCAGAATTCTATTAGATGCATTTTGATTGAACTTCAAACCTCCAAAGACTTTGTATTGAACTCATCCTTGAGCTAACATACAACCTTGTACATATTAATGACTCTCAAAGGAACATATTATCAATACTGGTCACAAACTAGAGAACTGTCTGTGAAGCAATGCATTTTCAGTAGAGGTCCATAAAATGTCATGTCAGAATTTGCAGTGGCTTACATTGATTGCATCATAGCTTTTTGGAAGGACTTGGGTTTGTACATGATGCAGTTAGCAAGGTGCTAGGTGCCATCATGGGGGCAGACCTTATTCATGGGGGCATAAGTTCATCCCTACAATGGCTACAAACCATGAAGAACCCAAACAACAAACTTCAGAAGTGACCTTGGAAGACTGAGAAGTTCAACATAAGAACTGAATAGATTGCTAGGTGCATTAATGTAGTTGCAAATTTCCTTTGCAGGAAAGACGTAGACTCTTAAAATGAATGAATTTCTATGTGTAATTATATTCTCTTAATGTGGAATATGTTATCTTGTACATTTCTTATAACTTTCTGGTTTGGATCTGCTGCAGAGCAACTTTCTGTAAAAGGGTTCTCTTGCACTCGAATCTTGGAAAGGGAAGGTGTAAAGAAATGCATTTTGGGGTAGAGATCTGACCTGAGCAAAACATTTACTCTGAGCCTCCCCCCTCCCCTGGGCATAGAACAAGTGGGGAGGGGAGCCAGTTCAATTGCTTTTCAGACTTTTCTCAGCCCACCTTCATACAAATGCATATAGATTTAGACAATGGGATGATCAAGTACCGCCCCCCACCCCAGCAGGAGACTAAGATTTTGAGGTATTAAGAATAGAAGGACTTCAGGAAGGAACTTCTGGATACTTCAGGAAAAGCTTGTTTGACCAGGTCAGTGGGAGGGGAAAGAGAGAAGATAAAACTCCTGGAAGCATGGAGGAAGCTCTCTTTTGTGCTTACTCCATCAGAGCAGACAGAACTCTTAACTGAGGTCTAGAGGAGTGGCCATTGCCATGTGTTGGCCTGAACAGCTGAAGGATGCTTCAAGATAATGGTAACTCTGTAGAGTTCTATAACTTTCTAAGTTAAGGCTCCTGCTTTACATTTAATGACAGGGCATGAATAGAGGGAGGGACAGAGGGATTTTGTCTTACCCTTTTCATTTTGAATTCCTTACTCAATCTGGTGCTGTGCTAAGAGTATGCTTGTAAACATTTTCTTTTCGATAAATATATTAGAACTTTTGATCATGGTAATGATTCTCTCATAGAACTCAACTGCTTTAGACATGGTATTTGAAAAAGAGTGCCAAGAGGAAGGGAGCCCGTTAGCAAGTGGCTATTCCTCCAGGAGTGCACAAGACAATAAATTGTCTCCATGGTGACCAAGCTCTGGCCAATGGGAGACACAGAGACAAGGCCTTATTGTCCTTTCCAGCGATTCTTGTCTTTTCATTATGTGACCAAAGTATGATAGTATCAGTTTAATCATTTTAGCTTCTAAGGAGAATTCAGGCATGATTTCATGTTGAACCCACTGATTTGTCTTTCTAGCAGTTCATGGTAACTGTAAAACTCTCATCCAATATAATATTTCAAATGAATAAATTTTCTTCCCTTCAGCTTTCTTCATTGTCTAACTTTCACACCAATTCATAGTAATGGGGAAAGGAAAATACTATAGTATTAATTATCTTGATCTTAGTCTCCACCAACACTGCCTTATAAAGGATATCTTTGAGTTCCTTCATGGCTTGCAGTCAGTCAGCCATTCTCAATCCTCTATTTAACTAATCTCTTTGTCTGATCATAGCCACAGGACAGGAGGCCATGAGGAGAGAAACCAATCCTGACAATATGTTTCTGAATAGACTTAAGCCAATTAGATTGAAAATTGTCTCTGATTATAAATGGGAATAAACTCTGAGGATTAAGGCGCCCCTGTAGCCACATATATAGAGACAGTGTACCTACCCATGCTTCAGCTCTAATGCTGCCTGTCTCCAGTCTTAACCTTGCATTAGGTACCTGTAGAATTGTTCTTAGAAACCTAGATTGCACTCTTTCTTCGGAGGCAAAACACGAGCTTGGTTGGGATGGAGATCAGGAATATCGAATCAGCGAGACATATTTATATAGAAAATTAACAGAATCTGAGCTAACAGGCATCCTGTTAATGTCTGAATACACTTTCTTGACCCCTGTAAATGTCTGAATACACTCAATATAGATACCTTGTCTGCTATATCTGACTTGGTTGCAGTCTGTATTGCATTAACAATTTCAGTTTCTTCAGTGTCATCCTTAAAACTGTGTAATTCCTCAGTAGTTATTACTTTGATCTTCTTGATGTCCAACTGTAATTCTACCTTGGCACTTTCTTCTTTGACCTTCATCAGTAGTCATTTCAGAAATTCACTATTTTCTGCTAGTAATGTAGTGTCATCTTGTATCTCAAATTGTTAATGTTCCTCCCATCAATTTTCACTCCAGCCTCATCTAAATCATATGAACATATGAACATATGAAGCTGCCTTATACTGAATCAGACCTTTGGTCCATCAAAGTCAGTATTGTCTTCTCAGACTGGCAGCGGCTCTCCAGGGTCTCAAGCTGAGGTTTTCCACACCTATTTGCCTGGACCCTTTTTTGGAGATGCCAGGGATTGAACCTGGGACCTTCTGCTTCCCAAGCAGATGCTCTACCACTGAGCCACTGTCCCTCCCCAATCCAACTTTTTAATGATATAATCTACATTTAAATTGAAAATACAGGGAGATAACATACATCCTTGTCTGTCACCTTTGCCTGTTGGAAACCACCTGTTTCATATTCTGTTCTAACAGTAGCCAGAGTGAGCATCAAAACAATCAGATGTGACACACCTATTTCTTTTAAAACTGTCCATAGTTTTTCATGAGTCACACAGTCAAAAACTTTGCTATCATCTATAAAAAGCAAACAGATTATCTTCTAAAATTCTCCAGCATGCTCCAGTAAACACTGGTAAGTTGCAATATGATCTCTAGTGCATCTTCCTTTTCTGAGTCCAGCTTGAACATCTAGCATTTCTTGTTCCATATACGTGCTTTTGTTGTAAAAACTGGAACATCTCTTTCCTTGTGTGAGTAATATGTGATGGTTGTTGCAATCTTTGATGTGTCCTTTTTTTGGTAACTGGAATGTATATGGAGCGTTGCCAGAATGTGGGTCATTGGGAGCACAATATGGGGGTCATAAAAAGCTGCATGGGGGTGGAGTAGGAAAGTAGCCTTCCTTTAGAACACCTCTGCTTGTACAGCTTAGGATCCAGACTGCTATCTCTGTGTCATGTGGAATACTGTAACCCATAATCTCTCAATAAGAGGACATGGCTTCAATACATGAAGCAACATTTCAATTGTACAGGGATTAAAACTGATGACACTACATTTGTATATATTAATTGCAGAGATTCATTTTTTCCAAATCAATTTCTTCTTTTGTGATGATATAATTGATCTAATACTGATTTACCATTTATATCAATAAGTGTGCATTTAATATTGTTCCCCTTCTTGTGTATTTGAAATAATTACTATTTCAAGAAGTGAACCAAAAAATAGTTATGCAACAAAATACTATACTTCTTACTTGAATATACTGAAAGAACAGCAGTCCAACAAAATAAATGGTAGAAAATTTGTGATGAAAGGGGGGGGGGGCGGAGTTCATAGCAGTCTGACTATAAGTGGCAAACCAAATTCTCCTTGTTCAGAGAAAATTTCTTATCTAAAGTAAACCAATCTACTATAACAGTATATTTAGATGCTTAGTAATATAATCTTATTGAGTAATCCTATCCATTGCCATCCAGTTTATGTTTACATACAGAGGTTGCTGCTTACTTTGCCACACAAACTTCCTTATGATCGTCCATCACTTATTATAATAAAATGAGGGATCAGAGTAACAGTCATACATAAAAATAAAATCCTAGATAGAGTTTATTTTAAATAAGGCTGTCCATAGTTAACAATAAATTCAGCCAGCATTGCATCTTGCTAGTTAGTTCCAGCTGTAATTTCATATGATTATACTGAGATATCCCGCAACCAGATCCCAAGAAACCTAACAAGGTTAGATTTCCTGGGTATCAATATTCTTTAGCGATTTTATCCTTCAGCTCTTCTGCATATTTAATCTCATCTAGCCCATTTTTTATACTTCACTTTATAAACTCAAGATCAAGTGGAATTAAGAATTTTCAATAAAACTTCAAATCATCCTGTGTGATATATTATTAGCACAGTATCGTTTACATAATTTATAGATTCAGCCATTCTCACATGAATTTGTATAGCTATATCTGGCTGTCAATGAATCCAAAGCTGAACCCCAGGGGTACCCAGGACTGTTGGACACCAGTGATGAAACTTCTTATTTTTTAAAAAAATCAGAAAGCTTTGTTTTATTTTTGTCAAGACAAAAGGTTTATTCTACAGGCAACACAATGCTCTAAAGTCATACAGCAGAAAAAACAAGAAAACTAGCTTAACAATCTTAACACATTTTCACGACTTGTGTTAGATGGCACAAACCTGAAATCCAAGAATCAAAGGTCACAACTTAAGCTTTCTCTATGTTTCTGTCTATTTCAATATAAGCATATCCTAGCCCAAGCCTTCAGTTAATCAGAATCCAAACTAGCTTCCTTTTCCAGGCTCTTAGCTCAATTATAGTTTTTTGGCCAAGCAGCATCAGGTGTTGATGACACCCAGTCTGGACACACTCCTGCTGGAACCTTCTAGAAAATTACCTCATCACCAGTGTTCCCTCTAAGCTGCGTTAGCGTGAGCTAGCTCACAGATTTTTAGCCTCCAGCTCACACATTTCTGTCTTAGCTCAGGAAGGATGACCCCAGAGCACACTAAGTTATGCAGTAGCTCACAAAGTAGATTTTTTTTGCTCAGAAGACTTCGGCTTAGAGGGAACATTGCTCATCACTCCTGTTTTCTCTCCTCCCATCCTGTGGGTCATAAGTAGGGTTGTCAGCCTCCAGATGGGGCCTGGAGATCTGCGTTTATAACTGATCTCCAGCTGGCAGAGATCAGATCCCCTGGAGAAAATGGCTGATTTGAAGAGTGGACTCTAGGGCACTGTACCATGCTGAGGCCCCTCCACTCCCCAAATCTCACCCTCTCCAAGATCCACCCCCAAAGTCTCCAGGTATCTTCAAACACAGACCGGGCAACCCTAGCCACAAGTTCTCATGAGAAGCTTATTATCACATTTCCAGCTCTGGCCTTGAAGATGATAAAAGCTATGTCGGCCAAGAGGTCAACAAGTAACACCTACAGGATGGTACAAGCACATTATCATTCACATTAACCCTTGAGAAGGGAGCCAGGGGTGCTTTGCCTCCCACTGGCAGTTCAATAAGCCAGTGTTGTAGTTGTTAGAAGAATGTTGGCCTAGTGTCTATGAGACCTAGGTATGAATCCCTACTCTGCCATGGAAGCTCACTGGGTGATCTTGTATTAGGCTTGCCAATCCCCAGGTCCCAGTGGGAGTTCTCCCTCTTTCCCAGGCTCCTTCCCGCCCCCAGTCAGCTGGCCGGCAGGGGGGAAGCACCGCCCCCACAGTCACCATGTGACTTTCCACCTCCGGAGGCTTCAGTCTCCGATTGAAAGGCTTCCTATTGGGATGGTGTGTCTGTGTTACTTTGAAGAAGTTGGCAGCAACTTGTGAGTAGAGACACCAATCCCTCCCTTCAGAGTCGCCAAAACGGGGGGGAGGGGAGGGAAATGTCTGCTGGGCACTTCATTATTCCCTATGTAGAGATCGATTCTCATAGGGTATAATGGGGAATTGATCTAGAGGTATCGGGGGCTCTGGGGGGCCTGTTTTTGAGGTAGAGGCACCAAATTTTCAGTATAGCATCTAGTGCCTCTCCCCAAAATACCCTACAAGTTTCAAAACAATTGGACCAGGGGGTCCAGTTCTATGAGCCCCCAAAAAAGGTGCCCCACTCCATTATTTCCTATGGAAGGAAGGCATATAAAAAGGTGTGCTGTCCCTTTAAATGTGATGGCCAGAACTCCCCTGGAGTTCAATTATGCTTGTCACACCCTTGTTCCTGGCTCCACCCCAAAGTCCCCAGATATTTCTTGAATTGGACTTGGCAACCCTGTCTTGTACCAGTCACACATTCTCAGCCTAATCTACCTCACAGGATTGTTGTAAGAACAGAAAAGAACAGAGGAGAAGACAGCAATATTAGCTGTTTTGGGTTCCTAACTGGGAAACAGGTGGGGTATAATAAAAGTGTTGACCCTTGGCAAGATTCTATCGCAAATCAAATAAATTATAATTATGTACATCAACTATTCTGTTCTGCTATTCCAGTTGTTACAGATTAACTGAATACAGCTTGAAAAATGCTCTCCTACATTAAACAAAGCCTCAGAAGTGTTCCTTAATTGTGAACATTCAATATGTTCAGAAGCTTTTTCAGCTGCAGGACCAATTAGAAGAAGAGGAAGAGATTGGATTTATACCCCGCCCTTCACTCAAAGTCTCAGAATGGTTTACAATCTCCTTCCCTTCCTCTCCCCATAACAGAAACCCTGTGTAGGGCTGAGAGAGATCTTTCCAGAACTGCTCTTGAAAGAACAGCTGAGAGAACTTGTGACTGGCCCAAGATCACACCAACTGGTGAACATGGAGGAGTGGGGAGTCAAACCTGGTTCTCCCAGATGAGACTCCACGCTCACTGCATGCACATTGTTTCCCTATAGATTTCATTGTATTAATCACAGTCACCAGTAATTTTATATAAATAAAGAAACAGGGAAGAAGCCTGTTTCATCATGAATATTATTCTACAGGAATGAGTCGCAAGGGTAACCAAACTTTACAATCAGTATTTTAATCAGATATTTGTCTGCATAAATCTTGCAAAATACCATCTTTTCTAGGTTGAGCTATACATACACATTTTTCCCTTGCCAGGATTTTGGCATAAGATAAATTAATTAATAAATCTGGCAAAGGTTTGACTTGTTTTACATTTTTAAAAAATGATATTCAGCAGGGGGAGGTTTGCTTGTTGGTTTTTTGCAGTATTTGGAAGGCAAACTGAATTTCTTTCAGTGTAACTAGAGGCTCCTAACATTTGTAGATATGCCTGTGAAACTTCTGCAATATATAAATTAGCTGGCTTTCAGAATGCTAATCAGATGTACAAAAGTCCCCGTCCCCCCCGCCCAATACGGTGCAAATTGATGCACAAGGGCCTTAGTTATATTTGCAAGCTGCTACATTTTATTGCTGTTTTGGTTTTCTAATTTGAAATCCCTAATTGTTCATGTCTTTAAAAAAAATTGCTGTCAAAACAGTCTTTCCAAAACTTCACTTTGTCAGGCATTTCAGAGTATGGGCAATATTCAAATTAAAATTCTCTGTTAAATTAGATTCAGTAGCACTGCTCACTTTTGTTTTGTAGCATGAACCAAGCACCAGCAGATTCCTTCAGTTTTATGCCTGTTATTATGTAGCCCCATTATGACTTAGATTCCACCATGGTTTTCCCTCTGGCAAGAATGATGATTTGGGATAAAGGATTTTACTAATGAGAAAAAGTTTAGATTGCCAACTCCAGGTTGAGAAATTACTAGAGCCTGACGCTACAGCCTCAGGAGGGTAAGGTTTGAAGAGGAGAGGAATCTGAGCAAGATCCAATGCCACTGTCCTCCAAAGCAGCCATTTTCTCCAGGGGAATTTGTAGTCCAGGAATAGGGTTGCCAATTCCCAGGTGGGGGCAGGGGATCCCCCAGTTTGGAGACCCTCCCTCTGCTTCAGGGTCGTCAGAAAGCGAGGGGAGGGGAGGGAAATGTCTGCAGGGGAGTCTATTATTCCTTATGAAGATTTATTCCCATAGAAAATCATGGAGAATTGATCCGTGGGTATCTGGGGCTCTGGGGGGGCTGTTTTTTGGGGTAGAGGCACCAAATTTTCAGTATAGCATCTAGTGCCTCTCCCCAAAATACCCACCAAGTTTCAAAAAGATTGGACCAGGGGGTCCAATTCTATCAGCCCCAAAAGAAGGTGCCCCTATCCTTAATTATTTCCTATGGAAGGAAGGAATTGAAAAGGTGTGCCGTCCCTTTAAATGTGATGGCCAGAACTCCCTTTGGAGTTCAATTATGCTTGTCACAGCCTTGATCTTGGCTCCACCCCTAATGTCTCCTGGCTCCACCCCCGAAGTCCCCTGATATTTCTTGAATTGGACTTGACAACCCTATCTAGGAATCAATTGTAATTCTAGATACCTAGGCCCCACCTGGAGGCTGGCAGCCAAGAGATCTATTAAAATATATTTTAAAATGGTTCCTTGCAATGAACAGTAATTTATTTTGTTGTCTTTCCAAAGCAATGAAAACAAATGCTCTACTGTGCAACTAAATATCTAAATACTGTGCAACTATAAATCGAATAAAATGAAATAAATCTAAACCTCAGTGGGATTATAATTTTTTATCAAACTGCTAATTTTAAGGAGGATTGATTATTTTTTAATAAGAATGTAACCATTTTTGTACCCACACAGTGTTATTTTTGAAGGGAGTAAACTTACTTTAATTTCTTTTTTGGGAGTACATTTCAGAAATGCTGCTCCCAAAGAGCCCAGATATGGACATAAAATCTGATTAGGTAAAATCATTACTGGTGATACTGAATCTCCAAATCTGGGTCAACACTTAAGCAAAGAAAATTCAGCATAGAAAAAAATTAAGCAGAGTTACTCTTCTAAGCCCAGTGACTTCGGTTGACTAAGAAGAGTGTCACTCTGTTTAGGATTGCACTGTAAATCTACAATATCATCTGAACTGACTAAAACATTTATTTACTTACTTCATTTGGACCCCAGTTAGCTTACATTGTTCCCCTCTCCTACATTTTCTCCTTACAACCACCATGTGATGCAAGTTAGGCTGAAAGCATGTGACTGGCCCAAGGTAACTCAGTGAGCTTCCAGGGCAGAGCAGTGATTAGCACTTAGGTCTCCTAGATCTTAGTCCAACACTCTAACCACTATGTCACACTGGCTCTCACTGTGCAACATTTGCGCTGAGGTATAAACTTCACTGGTAATTACACTTATTTGGGCCAGGGCTGTATCCATTAGTCAGGCAGGTGGGGCTTCACCCCCTTTTGAAAATGCAGTGCCCCCAATTGGGGTGACCCTTTGCATCCCCCGAGAGGCATGCCATTTGCCCACTGGGGTCCAGAATGACAGGAGGCAAAGGCAAGCTCTCATTTCCCCCTGCCACTGCCCCCTCCTTTGTGGCTGGCAGCTCAGGAGGGATCTGGAAAGCACTTTGAGGTGGTGGTCAGGAGGGAGAAGGAGAGCTGAGAGGGAAAGCCGAGTGCCAGAGGCTGCCGCTGCCTCTTCTCCTGATCCCAGGGCTGGGGGCAGTGAGGTTGGGCAAGCTCAGGTGGCTTTATTATAGTGAAAAGGATAATTCTTAAATTATTTTGGCTAGTTGGTGAAAACCTTACATATATATTGAATTCTGCAGATTGGATTATATTGTATACTCTACTAGCATTTTATGTATCAAATGGTAACTCAGGAAGCCAGCATCTTCCTTTTATGATGATAAGTCAAGTTAGTACTTGTCTGTTAAACCACAACAGGCAATAATCATGCTTTGGCACTACAGATATGTGGCAAGGTTCATGAAAGCTCGTCAAGGTCAAATTAGTACATGTGAACAATATTCATGAATCTTTCAAGCTCATGCTCACCTGTGAATAATGCATTTGCTTTGGAGGTAGTCCAGGGCTAAGGCCAGCTCACAAATGAAGAGTTTCACAGCATCCTCTTGGAAACGGACGTTTTGCTGTAGGTGGTAACGCAAGTCACCTCCAAGAAGCAGATCCACCACCATAAACATGTCTTCCTCATCCTGGAAGGAGTACCTGAAATAAGATGCACAGGATATAAAAAGTGCATCTTGGTTAATGCAGTGGTCAGAATGCATGTGAGGAGAGTAATGATTCTGCCAAAGTAGCATTGTGGGACAACACAGTACAATAGGTTATACATGATGATTCTAGTGTTAGGGGAACCCTAAGAGCCAAATTATACATTACATGTTGATGCTGTTGATGCCATTTCAGATACAAAGTTTGCATCTGACCTGCTGATTTCCCAGTGTTTACATATTAGAAGTAAATCCTTTGTAAACAGGAATTGTATTATTCTGGAGCGACTGATGCATGGACAAGGTTTAACTCCTATATTGTCCTAGGCACAGAACCACAACCCCCACCTTTTCCAGAGAGGTTAAAAACACCATGATGAAAACTGCATAAAAGTCCACACGGCTATATCTTTTATAGAAGAGTATTGTGTGAAATGAGAACTAGATTAAATAACAATTTAAGTGGACAAAGAAATAAGAGGGAAGGTAGGCAGCAAAAATGAGCCCATTCTAGCCAATGGTTTGCTCTATAGAAAGGGAGACTCCAGGTGTGAAGTCTGTCTGGAGGCATCACTCTCTGTCTCCATAATAATCTTGGACATGTGGAGGAACTGCAGCCTGTGCCTACTCAAAAGTACTTTCAGCTGTTTCTAAATTCCAAGGTTTAACCCTGGCATTAAAAAAAAAATAGAACTCTAGAGACCTCTGGTACAAGTCAAGCCCTGTTGCTAGCATCTCACCTCTTTTTCATACTTCTATTTCTACTTGACTTTATTTAAGTAACAATGAGCTAAACATAAGCTGAAGCAATCCATGCTTTAGAAAACAGAAAGGAAAATTAGCTGCTTTTGTGCCAAGAACGTCCCTGAGGGACCAGCATAATTAAATACAAGGAAAAATCACATCTTTAAATCAATGAGCAAAACAAGATGCAAAAACATATACAAGCAACACAATGGTAGAAGTTTTTGTAGCTATAGTGCAAGAGACAACAGTTGCAAACACTTCAAACAGACACAAATATACTTCTTAATATATCACTACAATATTAAGGTGGGACTCTGGAACTCAAGGATACCTCTATATTTGAAGCTGTGGACATGTGTGAGTGAGCAGTTAGGATAAACTCTGTTATTTTATTGATATTTATACACACACACACCTAAAAGAAAGAACAGGTGCAAAAATTAGCCATAGCAAAAATTTGGGGCATTAAGCCGCAATGTGTATGAGCTCCCTTTAAATAAACAGTTGATTGAATTCTCTTTGCAAAGGTCTTACTTTAAAAATCCCAGATAGACTGGAAAGGCCAAAGAGGAATTGAGATTGGGTATGCAGGAAGTACAAAATTTCCTCCAAATGTTTGAAAGAGTTACATCAGCAAACAGATGTACTGCCTCTGCAATGCTAGGGTTAAAATCTCAATTAACTGTTCAAGTAGCAGTATTAAGAAATATCTGTTTGCCCACAAATAATGTGGCATTATTACAGCTCTTGAATGTGAATCAATTTAGATTTCTGGAGTGACTTAACAAAAGGATGCAAGAAATCAATCTATAATAATAATAATAATAATAATAATAATAATAATATTTAATTTGTATCCCTCCCTCCCCACCGAAGCAGGCTCAGGGCGGCTCACATAGCATAATATAAAATACAAACATTAGAATAATAAAAGCACACTGTTTACACAACATATTACATTTTTCAATTCACTTATATATACTATTACATTAAAACCATCTAATTAAGACCATCAAATTCAGTTCCAGCAAATTAGTTTGGTGCTACAGTCTCGATGTTACTCATCTTACAATTTTACGTGATGACGGCACAATAGGTTCTACATAAAGAAAAAGCCAGCTGAAAGAGGGTAGTCTTGCAGGCCCTGCGAACTGGGGAAGGTTCCACAGGGTCCACACCTCTTCTGGTAATTGGTTCCATCAGTGGGGAGCTGTGATCAAAAAGGCCCTTTCTCTTGTAGCTTTCAGTTTGGCCTCCTTCAGCCCAGGGATTGTCAATAGATTTTGAGAACCAGATTTCAGTACCCTCTGGGAAACATATGGGGAGAGACGGTCCCTAAGGCAGGCAGGTCCTCGGCCATATAGGGCTTTAAAGGTAATAACCAGCAACTTATAATGAATCCGGTACACAATTGGCAGCCAGTGCAGTTCCCGCAGCCTCAGCTGTATGTGCTCCCACTTAGGGAGCCCCAATAACAGTATGACTGCCGTGTTCTGCACTAGCTGGTTTGGCACAGGGGCAACCCCACGTAGAAGGCATTACAGTAGTCTAACCTCGAGGTGACCGTTGCATGGATCACTGTTGCCAGGTCGTCGCGCTCCAGGAAGGGGGCCAACTGCCTCGCCCGCCTAAGATGAAAAAAGGCAGATTTAGCAGTGGCTGCTATCTGGGTCTCCATTGACAAGGAAGGCTCCAGTAGCACCCCCAAGCTCATGACCTTGCACGCCGTTTCCAATGGCGCTCTGTCAAAAGCTGATAGGGGGATTTCCCTTCCCAGGCCGCCACGGCTCAGGCAAAGGACTTCTGTCTTCGCTGGGTTCAACTTCAACCTACTCAGCCTGAGCCATCCTGCCACAGCTTGCAACGCCAGGTCCAGATTTTCTGGGACGCAGCCAGGCCAGCCAGCCATCAGTAGATAGAGCTGGGTGTCATCAGCATATTGATGACAGCCCAGCCCATACCTCCGGGCAATCTGGGCAAGGGGGCGCATGTAGATGTTAAACAACATCAGGGAGAGCACTGCCTCCTGTGGCACCCCACAATTAAGTGGACGCCTCTGGGACAGTTCTCCCCCAATCGCCACCCTTTGTCCCCGACCATCAAGGAAAGAGGAAAGCCATTGCAAGGTCAGCCCCTGAATCCCCACGTCGGCAAGGCGGCGGGTGAGTAACTGATGGTCAACTGTATTGAACGCAGCCGATAGGTCTAACAACATCAGCACTGCCAAACTGCCTTGATCCAGATGCCGCTGGAGGTCATCCACCAGGGTGACCAGCACTGTCTCCATCCCATGACCCGGGTGAAAGCCGGACTGGTGAGGATCTAGGACGGAAGCGTCATCCAGAAAACTCTGCAACTGTAATGCTACTTCCCTCTCAATAATTTTGCCCAAAAAGGGCAAACTTGAAACCAGTTGGTAATGTGCCAATTCAGCAATATCTGATGTAGCCTTTTTCAGGAGAGGGCGGACCACAGCCTCTTTAAGAATCTAGTGGCCAACTGAGCTGTTACTTGGTAATAATGCTCTCTACAGGGTTCACCATCATTTTAAAAAAGTGATCTGTTTTGTTTTCTTGTAAAAAGGGAAGAAAGAGGACAAGCAGCTCTTGAAATGCATCTTTCCTGGCCTAAAGCATTTGACCTCTTCACATTTTGGTTTAAATAATTGCTGAGCACCACCATTTTAGCTTAGGGTTGCCAGGTCTGAATCAAGAAATATCTGGGAATTTTGGGGGTGGAGTCTGGAGACTTTGGGGGTGGAGCCAGGAGCAAGGGTGTGACAAGCATGACTGAACTCCAAAGGGAGTTCTGGCCATCACATTTAAAGAGCTTGCATGCCTTTTAAATGCCCTCCCTCCATTTGGAAATAATGAAAGATAGGGGCACCTTCTTTTGAGGCTCATAGAATTGGGAACCCCTGATGCAATCTTTTTGAAACTTGGTGCGGGTGTTTTGAGGAGGGGTTCCAGATGCTGTGCTAAAAGTCTTGTGTCTCTACCTCAAAAAACAGCCTGCCACAGATCAATTCTCCATTACACCCTACGGGAACTGGGGATTGGCAACCCTATTTTAGTTTTGGAAAATCAGATAATTTGCATCCATGTTCTCTCACTGATTCTACTATCAGTCCAGGGCCATATTTTTATGGTTGTGTTTTTGAGATTTGGATGCCTGCTTTCAGGCACTTCCTTAGGATCGCCAACCTACAGGTGGTACCTGGAGATCTTCTGCTATCATTTACAACTGACCTCCAGAAAAACCAAGATCAGTTTCCCTGGAGAAAATCACTGCTTTAGAGGGTCAACTCTATGGCAATATACCTGACTGATATCCCTCCCTTCCCCAAACCTCGCCTTCCCTGAGCTCCATCCCCCAAATCTCCAAGTATTTCCCAGCCCAGAGCTGGCAACCCTCTTTGGAGTCCAAACTGGGGGAGGGGGTGGATTACATGACCAAATTAGACCGAGTCTGGTACAAGGTGCTGGTTATTACCTTTAAAGCCCTATATGGCCTGAGACCTGCCTACCTGAAGGACCGTCTCCCCCCACATGTTCCCCAGAGAGTACTGAGATCAGGAACCCAAAATCTTCTCACTATCCCTGGGCCAAAAGAAGCCCGTCTAAAATCTACTAGGGACAGGGCCTTCTCTGTTATGGCCCCTACATGGTGGAACCAGCTGCCGGAGGAGGTGAGGGCCCTGCGGGACAACCCTCTTCCGGCTAGCTTACACCTAACTGACATAGGAAATTAAATGTATCTCTACCAGATTCTTGCTATGCATATTGTTATAATGCTTAATGTTTTTAAGGTTTTAAATGTTTTGAATGTTTTAAATGTTTATATATTTAAATGTCAATTTAATTTATGTTTGACTATCTGTTGTGAGCCGCCCTGAGCCACCTTCGTGGGAAGGGTGGGATATAAATCATAAATAAATAAATAAAAAGACAAGAAATCTCTTTTTGTCAGTGGCACGGTTTCTTTCCCATCACCATGAAAAATCCCTGAGTGCTGTGCCTTTGTGCTCTCCTTCTCCTGACCAAATTTCATTATCTCAGCAACTCACTTCCCACTGGCTTGCCAAACTATATGAACAAGGACTATGCAGGAAAGGGGTGCAAAAGCTCATGGCAAGGCAGCCCAACTTGTACCCATTCAATCTGCCCAACTTGTACCCATTGGGCTGGGTAGATCATCAAATGCCCTCCCCCTCCCAACTTATCCAGTTCCCAAAATAAACATCTCTCATGAAAGAAATTTCCCTCTAGTTTTCTCTTATCTCATACACCTAAAACATCAGCTATATTTAACTGTTATTAAAACCTAGCCACAATTCAACCGGGCTCCTCTGTGACTATTTACCAATAAATAATGCCCAGCTTCTCATCTGATTTGGCATGCTGTATAAATTGGTGCCATGCTAACTTACATAACAGAGAAGGTCTGGAAGTCTGAATTGCTTCCACCAACCGTTATGATTTCTCAAGAAGCAGAAAAAACTATTCTGCACATATTTTATATTCTTCCAGTTGCGCCTTTCAGTGCCATACCAGGAGTACAGGAAGTTTGTTTAAATGGAGTTCAGTCTATCAGTTGAATTATAGACCATTTCATGTACAATACAAGAACTTAGATTGACTGTAGTGAAGCAAATCTGAAACTTTCTATGTAGCCATTTGGCCTGGGAAAAAAAAGTCATAACTGTACAATCTGCACCTATGGAATTGCCAATATAACTGTGGTTCAAAGCTGAACTCTAAATTTCACTTTTTATGTTACCAGCTTACTAGTGTTTCTCTAATACCCTGTAATAAAATAATGCTGACTTTTGCATTTGACCATTCAGCAACTGGTGCCAGCAGATCTATATCTGCTAAAATATAGCTTCCACTTATGAATGCCTTCCTGGGAAACTCTACAGTTATTATTCTGAACATACTTCAGAAAGGGACAGGCCACAGGGAATAATATAACAACCCATGAACAGGGCTGTTGCAGGCCACAGTGAAAATGCATTTGTAACAAATCACCAGTTCAGTTACTTTGACAGCATTTGGTAAAGTGGTAGTAACACCCTTGCTTTCATTTCCCAATCATATATTCCTCTTTCAAAAGTGCTTTAAAAATCAGATTCAAGCTACTGTTTCCCTGAAAAACAGATTCTGTCAGAGCCTTCCTACTGGGAATGAACAATGAACAGGCCATAAGGTGACCATATGATGAATTTGTAACAGGGGAGATCCTGAGGCCCAGACATATTTGGAAACTATTCCTTCAGATCTCAATATTCTGGGTCCAAAACGCAAGCAAAAGGGGCAGTTTGGTTGCAGTTTTTTATGTTAAGGGGTGTTCTCTCGGCGTTTGGAGACACTCTCCTTCAGCCAGGCTACCTGTGCCAAGAAAAACTGTTGCTGCTAATGAATTATATGGGAAATTGAGGAGTGATTTAAACATGATACAATCACGTAACTATTATCTCAGAACAGATGTGAGGTTATGGCCTGTTTTAAAGTGGTCTACACCAGGACTAAGTCCTGGAATCATATGGACATCCCAAAAGATATGAAGTGGAATATTCGTTCATTTTCACCCTTATGTCTTAGGGTGAAAATGATTCCATAGTGCCATCTTTCCAAACACTTTCTGACATAAATGGATTCTCAGGCTATGTTCGGGTGTCATGATAAACTGGCTTGTGGCACAAACCTTGATTAGTTTACCAGATGAAAATAACAGGAACTAAAATGGCTAGAGTGAAGGTGGGGGCATATGGTGAAATGGCAAGAATATCCTATAGGATGTTTATGAAAGCCTATTAGATGGCAGTGAAAAGCTGCTAAGGATTCTATGCAACTTCCATTGCATCCGCAAGCTCCTGCCCAGCTCAGTTATATAGAATAATTAGGTCACTAACATCGCTCTCTCAGGGAAGTAGTAAATTGGCAGTTAACACATATATGTGCCCCCTTGGGCTGGGTTGCCATCAGTACACTGTATCCGTACCCAGCTGTATTTGTTGATGGATGGCCATCTGGATACCTCAAAACCAAGGCTTTGGAGGCCATGGCTGCCTGGCTAAAGCAGAATTGACTGACGCTGAATCTATCAGAGACAGAGTGCCTGAGTAGTAGAACCCAGCTCCCAATGTTTGGTGGGGTGTCATTAATGGCTACATCAACAGTGAGGAGTCTAGGCATGATCCTGAATTCCTCACTTACAATGGAGGTCCAAGTCATGGCAGTTGCCAGATCAGTACTTTACCGTCTTTGGCAGGTTAGGCAACTGATTCCCTATCTCTCTCCCTTTGACTTAGGTATAGTGATCCATGCAATAGTCACCTCCGGGCTGGATTATTGTAACTCACTCACTGCAAAGCTATGCTTGAGCCTGATCTGAAAACTTCAGCTGGTTCAAAATGCAGCGGCATGTGTCCTTACCAGGACACCACAAAGAGCACACATACAACCTGTGCCCCATCAGTGGCATTGGCTTCCAGTTGAGTACCGGATCAATTTCAAGGTTATGGTACTAAGGTCTATGCAGTCTGGGACAACATACCAGCAGGACTGTCTCTCAGTATGCCTCTCACAGAGCATTGCACTAAGCAGATCAACATCTGCTTGTGGTCCATGGCCCAAAGGACATCCAGTTAGCATCAACCAGAGTTAGAGCCTTTTCAGTGCTTGGCCTGGTACAACAGTGTCCCAAGTGAGATCAGGGCCCTGTGGGACTTTCTACAGTTCCACAGGCCCTGTAAAATTGAGTTGTTCTGCCAGGCCTATGGTTGAGGTGGTCCTCCCCTGCTCTGCTTGGCATTAATAACTATGTATCACTATTGCATAGTAATTTTTTTTGCTTTTGAGATGTGGTTCTGTAGAAGAATCTTGAGAGTCCCTTGGACTGCAAGAAGATCAAATCAGTCACTCCTAAGAGAAGAGGGGAGGGACGGTGGCTCAGTGGTAGAGCATCTGCTTGGGAAGCAGAAGGTCCCAGGTTCAATCCCTGGCATCTCCAAAAAAGGGTCCAGGCAAATAGGTGTGAAAAACCTCAGCTTGACCCTGGAGAGCCGCTGCCAGTCTGAGAAGACAATACTGAGTTTGATGGACCAAAGGTCTGAATCAGTATAAGGCAGCTTCATATATGTTCATATGTTCAAATCAACCCAAACTGTTCCCTGGGAGGTCAGATGCTGAAACTGAAGCTCAAATACTTTGGCCACCAAATGAGAAGGGAGCACTCCTTGGAGAAGATCCTGATGCTGGGAAAGACAGAAGGCAAAAGAAGAAGGGGACGGCAAAAGATGAGATGGCTGGACAGTGTTACTGATGTAACAAACACGAATTTGAGCAGACTTTGGAGGATGGTGGAAGACAGGAGGGCCTGGCGTGACTTTGTCCATGGGGTCGCAAAGAGTCAGACTCGACTGTACGACTGAACAACAACAACATCACTATTGCAAGCTGCCCATCTGCCCAGGACTTAGGTTAGCTGGGCATTCATATAGATAGTTCTTTGAATTCTTATAAATTTGGTAGATCACCATCTGGATTGTAGGTTCTATATTTGTAATTATGTTTTAACATTTTAAACTGTTGGAATTATTGTTGTTCATTGTTGTGACCCACACTGAGCCCCGCTGCGCAGCGGAAGGGCAGGATAGAAATTTAAATAAATAAATACATATTCTCCTACAATCATGTCTGGTGAGTCATTACTAGGAGAGCAGCATGCAGAGAAGACTCAGGGACAGGGAAAGGATATGTTCTGAGGAAGTGCCAATGATATCTGAATACTTCTCATTCTGCTAGATTCTGGGGGGTTGCTCTGCACCACTGTGTATGCAGCAGCTCTCAGGAATTTTTCTAGCAAACCAACTGCAATATTCTTTTGAACACAAACCCCAGTTAGTACTAACTGAAGTTAGAAAGCCAGTATAAATCATACTTAAGAATCCCATAGGTGTTTTGTGCCAACAAATTGCAACCAATTTATGGTGACCTCAGCAAGCAGCTTTGAAGGCCAGTGAGAAGCTGTCTTTCTTGGTGGTCCCCTATCCAAGTACCAACTCTGCTTAGCTTCAGAGATCTGACAAGATTAGGCTATAGCATACCATTCCACACCCCAAGAATCACATATCAGTACCCAATCCACAGTTTGTTAATTACAATACATTCAGAAATCACAATGAACAGTTTATAAGCCATCTATTATCGTGATGTCTGAGTAACCCTGTGACAGAAGAGTGTCAACAAATGCTCAGTTGGAAGCTTAGCTGCTAGACCACATTACAAATTGGAAGAAGGAACTTGAATTAACATTGTACCTTCCAGCCAAGTGGGATGCTCTGGCTCTACTCCACCGGAAATCCCTACATGAACCTAAAGCATTCTGTAAGTAAATGCAAGAATGGGGAGGCTAAAATCCAGGCATTCCTCCAACAGTTTCGTGTGAGCAGAAATTAAAATTTAAGATGATTTGTGCAGATGTACTCAAAATCATAATTAATCTCCTCCTATTCAGTGCTGTTTGCTCCAAGAAAATTAATTCCCCCCTCCCTTATTTCAGCAACGGTTGTCAAAGATACATTATTAATAGTCTAGGCCCCATGGCTCAAAGACTCAGGGATTGCAGATGTCATTTATTTCTCTAGTTCAATGAGAGCCATTAGATGCCTTCATTTATCATGCAATCTGTTTCCTAAGCATCCTTCATCAAACTCTCAGGGAACTCTGGTAGACAGCACCTCCTTCCCAGCAATGTGCTCCTTCTTCCCAGCAGGCTACTGCTTTTCGTTTCAACTTGTAGTCAGTGACAAAAACCATGCAACTCGCAAAGCTTAACTAGAACTTTTACAGAGTTCTGACATTCTGGAATAAGGCATTATTGTTATGAATAAGTGAATCAATGAACTACAGCTCAACCAAATACTTGAACATATACAAATTTGGTTCAGTTGCAATTTTAAAAAATCACTATACATGTTCAGGGCATTTGCCATTTCTATTTCTGCATATTTCAGATATAATATCAAAGAAACAAATGTGCCATGATAAAATTACTCAGAAAATATGCTTTAAATAAAATTAACATTCATTAACATCCACAGTCAACAAACTGTTACCAGCCGTGAAAACCTGAAATCTTTGAAAACTGCATAAAGTTTATTTGCTTAAACAAGTCATATTTTTAGATATAGAGGTCCAAATTCAATTAACATGGTTCTTTTAGTATTCAGCCTTCATGAGACTTAGAGATTTTGCAATTGCAAATGGATGTATTTTCATGATCATGTTGTGAGATGTGAAATTCAGTTTTATGAGACATCCAAACTATTGTTTGAAAAAACCATTGGTGAAATGGGCTTTCCAGCTAGCAATCCTGTCAGCTGGAACAGCTGAAACCATTTGATTAATATTGTTTATTTCTTTTCTTTGAAAAGTCAAGAGAAGTCAAGAACATACAATGATTTGTCCTGTTGAAGGAATATTGTCAGAAAAATCATACACATCTCAATGAGCATAAAGTTATGTTCATGTCTACGTTAAGTAGGAGGAGATTGTGACTGCATAGATACTGTGGATTGAAAGAACAGAAGGATTTGCCTTTATAAGTGAACTGTGACTGAGGAGTAAAAAGCCCACGTTACATGAATTTGGACTGCTGTATTTAGAAACAGAACTTGTTTAAACACATGAACTTTACGCAGCAATGCTACTAGTGTCCTGGCCCCACTAGTGGACCTTCTGATGGTACCTGGGTTTATTTTGCCACCGTGGGACAGAATGTTGGACTGGATGTCCATTGCCCTGATCCAACATGGCTTCTCTCATGTTCCCCAATGGATTTAAAGGGTTTGTCCATACATCCACATCTGTCCTCCGTTCCTCACTCATTGGCCACTCAGCCTCACCCCTGACTTCCCCAACACCAGATAAAGTCCAATGTTTCTTACTTGAGCCAGTTTCACTATGCACTTCCAATGCCTGATCTCTCTGTAGCATACTTGAGCCCTTTAGAAGGTCTGACTTCCACTCCCTGGCTGCCATTTTTCCCCTGCTGTTAGCAATGTTCACTTAATCACATATTTGCCCAACAGCAAGTAACTGGCTATGCGCAAAGCAGACTTCTTTTAAAAAAAACAAAGCTGCCTGCCAACCCTCTCTGTGGTGACTGTGCAGTTCCAGAGAAATTAGAGGTGTGCCCAAGCCTGTAGTGTAACTGTACCCTAAGTGTGCGGGGAAAGATAAGGCAGTAGTTGCTTAGTGGTAAGTGAAAGATACTTTTCATTTGTTCTGATGTGCACTGCTTCTCTATTTCTTGTGAAAAAAACATTTTGCGTATGCTCAGAGGCATTATTATTTACCTTATTTAGCTTTATTGTTCTGATGTGCACTGCTTCTCTACTCTCATGAAAAAACATTTTGCATATGCTCAGAGGCATTACTTATCGTGTTGTTCGGATACACCAAATTAGCACCAGATGTTTTAAATGTTTTAACATTTTTATATATTTAATATTGCTTATATTTACTGTTAAATGGTTGGGCATGCTGTTGCCGACCCTCATATTGTTAGCCGCCCTGAGCCTGCCTTGGCAGGGAGGGCGGGATATAAAATAAATAAATAAATAATTTAAGAATTTTCTGCTGTGATCTTTAGCTAATTACTCATGACTATATCTTGATGTAAGCTATGAAATATAGCCAGTGTCTTCTGAGTGATATATTGCAGGGGTGGCCAACGGTAGCTCTCCAGATGTTTTTTGCCTACAACTCCCATCAGTCCCAGCCATTGGCTATGCTGGCTGGGACTGATGGGAGTTGTAGGCAAGAAACATCTGGAGCGCTACCGTTGCCCACCCCTGATATATTGTATATAACTTGCTCTCTGCTACTTGCCCCGCTTGCTTTTTATCTTCTAGGGTCATTTGTTTCCATGCTGTCGACTGCTTGTGGCTAAATTGCATTGGCTTGCCACTATCAGTTGAACCACATCTGGATTGCTAGACTCTGCCTCTACTAGGGTTATCAAGGTAGAGGCCTCAAGTTCTCCCAGAATCACAAGTGATCTCCAAACTAGATAGATCAATGCCCTTGGAGGAAATGACAGCTTCAGAGGGTGAACATCCTTGTTGTGCTTTCTCCTGTCCCCAAATTCCTATGTCCAGGCACTTCCTCTTGTCCTCATGCACTGCCACTAGAGCTCCAGGAATTTCTCAACACATTTATGTGTGTTTGCAAAGGGAGGGGAAAAGAAATTCCATTTTATTGCTGAAAACCAGAAAGATTATTCCGGAAAATGTGTATATGGAATAGTCTTCTTCCTCTGATTAAGTAGTAGGTACAATGTTATGCACTTTATTCATTTTCTGTAGCTTGCTGGCTATCAGCACTGGAATTGATCCGCAGAATGATAAAACCTATCAATCTCTTCAGCGTTACTTGATTTATTGTGGGTTTTTTTCTCTTGAAACAGGAAGGATGAAATAAGGTTCAGTTAGCATTAAACACAGAGCATAGTTCTGTTAAACTCACATAAATCTTTCAAGTAATGGAGACGGGTCATTATGTGATTTATCTTTTGTTTTTCAGTGGTTTTTGTGGAAAGCCTTTGCTAAACAGTCTATATAGCAAGAAGCTCATTCATTCTTAAGAGATAATGATAATGACTTTAATGATAATAATTGTAATGTACTCAGTGACGAGACGTGCAGATGGCAACATACTTTATTAGAAGGTACATCACAGAACGGGGCAACGTGGTCCGGGACCCACTTTATATACATTCGGCCCGGAACAGCCCTCCAGCTGGCCAGTCCAATCCTGGCCAGTCAAACTTGCCGTCACTGCTCTTGATTGGTGGAGTCTTTTCCCGTGCTGCGCAGAGCGACCAAGGGACTTCCCCTGGTCGCCTCTGCTGCATGGCCGCACGGTGCTTTTGTTAAGCACAAGACACTACACTAATGATAATATTCTTCTAGTTTCAGTTCAAAACACTGAAACTAGAAGAATAAAAATATCATTATTTATCATTACTGCCCCTCCCAATTAATGGGAGAATACCCAATATTTGTGGGAAATGCTTTATCGTTGAAATATACTAAGAAATAAGATGAGAGCTTATTAGGTTTCCAAAACCTGTGCTTTAAAATAACCTTACCATGTATACATTTCAGTCAAGTTTTAAAATGAGCCCTCAAGGCAGCTACCATGCAAGAAATATGCTATCTTGATGTGTTTAATTTTTTACGTCATGGTGCCTACCTTCACTTTGACTGAAAACTGATAGAATATTTCATTGGTTCCTTATCTATTGGGTATAGGAACATCCAAATATTATGACACAGACCTCTCTGTAAACCTTGTTCATCCCTATCCTGAAATTTGGGGAGGGGGGGGTCCAGAACAACATGGACAATTGATTCCTTTTCATAACGCTCGATCTTGTTCTGTGAGGACCATGTGTGTGGACTGCTCTAAAGCATCTATACAACTCCCATATCCCAACATATGTAAGGTTCCAAAAAATTCTTCCCAAAATTCTGCTTTGCAATTTTTTGTTTGATTTTCCAGACTGACAACATGACAGCTACTTGCTTTGTTTGACATGATAGTCTGTTGACGCATCAGATATTGTTGACTGGTTTATTGACTGCTCATTATTTGACTGCAGTTAAGTACTATAGGAAACCAAGAGCATCACTGCATTGGTGTCAGACTACCTTTTAAAACAAGTATTATTACTGAGTCATTTGTTAGCAGGGTATGAGTCAGGGCTGCCTAGCCCTAGCCTTGCATATTTTAGCTTCTTCTCTGACGGTGTACATCACAGTGAAAACCAAAGAGCGAGCAAAAATGTAGTGAACTATTGACATTTGTGGAAACCTAACAGAACACTGATAATAGTTAAAATAATGTATGATTATTAACCAAAATTAATTTCATTCTCAGAGTTAACTTCTGCAATTTGTATCTGTAATTACCACTGGTATCAAACCTTCTAAGGATTGAAATATCTTTTTTGTTCTAATAATGAGGTCAGCAGGGAAGAACAAGCTGACTATCCCTGGGCCAAAGGAGGCGAAATTGCAGAACACCCGCGCACGGGCCTTCTCCGTCGCAGCTCCATGCCTGTGGAACCAGCTCCTGGAAGAGGTGCGGGCCCTGCGGAGTCTTGACCAATTCCGCAGGGCCTGCAAGACCATCCTTTTTAGGCTGGCCTTCGCAGACTGCTGACTAAGGATGGCCGAATTGATGGACCCGCCAAAGTGACTCTTTTCAGTGATCTTCGCCATTATGCAAATATACAGAATAGCGCCAGGAACATCACTGTTACTGCTAAATTATGTAAATTGGAATGATTTTTAAGATAATGCCGATTCTAAATTACTCTATAACTTTTTAATGCTGTTTTAAAATTACTGTATAACTTTTTATTTGAATATGTTGTTAGCCGCCCTGAGCCTGCCTAGGCGGGGAGGGCGGGATATAAATAAAATTTATTATTATTTATTATTATTATTAATGTTAAAATTTGTGCCCTCATTTAGCCAACCCTAATGCCCAAAATTATATATTACCTCTATAGTTGATAGCTGACATTATTTGCTAGTTGACTTGCAATATGTAGTACTATTGATAGCTGATAATGTGGTTGCATATCACAGTGGTGTTCAACAGCACTCCAGAGAATACGCCTTCAGACTCCAGAGAATACTTCCCACAATGACTTGGCTGCCAACAAACTTTTGCGTATTTGTAAAAAGACCCCTGTATGTTAACTTCAAATTCTGGGTCATTCTGTACGATTCTGCTCATGAAGAGCACTGTTAGACCTCATTGCTACCCACTGTGAACTGGGAGTGTGCCACAGAACACAGCATGACTATGCACTGCAGAGAGAGATTTCATTAAGAAAGGGTAAGGTGTCAATCTTCTAACTGCCCTGCCTTCAGTAAGATCACAGAGACAAAGCTTTCCTGGAAAATAGTTTATAAATCACTATTATATCATATCATATTTGACAGACAACATATAACCTTTGTTTTATCTGACATATTTTGATATAACAAATGCAGTGAACATAAGAGAAGCCATGTTGGATCAGGCCAATGGCCTATCCAGTCCAGCACTCTGTGTCACACAGTGGCCAAATATATATATATATATATACACACACACACACACAGCTCTATATTTTTATCTAACCCCCTCTTGAAAGTGGCTATGCTTGTAGCCGCCACCACCTCCTGTGGCAGCAAATTCCACATGTTAATCACCCTTTTGCTGAAGAAGTACTTCCTTTTATCCATTTTAACCTGACTACTCAGCAATTTCATTGAACGCCCACAAGTTGTGAGAAAGGGAGTTGTGAGAAAGGGAGAGAAGTACTTCTTTCTCTACTTTCTCCATCCCATGCATTATCTTGTAAACCTCTATCATGTCACCCCGCAGGCGATGTTCCTCCAAGCTAAAGAGCCCCAAGCGTTTCAACCTTTCTTCATAGGGAAAGTGTTCCAATCCTTTAATCATTCTTGTTGCCCTTTTCTGCACTTTCTCCAATGCTATAATATCCTTTTTGAGGTGCAGCGACCAGAACTGCACACAGTACTCCAAATGAGACCGCACCATCGATTTATACATTATGATACTGGCTGATTTGTTATCAATTCCCTTCCTAATAATCCCCAGCATGACGTTGGCCTTTTTTATTGCAAACGCACACTGTCTTGACATTTTCAGTGAGTTATCTACCACGACCCCAAGATCTCTCTCTTGGTCAGTCTCTGCCAGTTCACACCCCATCAATTTGTATTTGTTGCTGGGATTCTTGGCCCCAATGTGCATTACTTTGCACTTGGCCACACTGAACCTCATCTGCCATGTTGACGCCCACTCACCCAGCCTCAACAGATCCCTTTGGAGTGCCTCACAATCCTCTCTGGTTCTCACCACCCTGAACAATTTAGTGTCATCTGCAAACTTGGCCACTTCACTGCTCACTCCCAACTCCAAATCATTTATGAACAAGTTAAAGGGCATGAGACCCAGTACCGAGCCCTGCGGCACCCCACTGCTTACCGTCCTCCACTGTGAAGACTGCCCATTTATACTCACTCTCTGCTTCCTATTAATCAGCCAGTTTTTGATCCACAAGAGGACCTGTCCTTTTACTGCATGACTCTCGAGCTTTCTAAGGAGCCTTTGATGAGGAACTTTATCAAAAGCTTTCTGGAAGTCAAGGTAAACAACATCTATTGGGTCTCCTTTGGCCACATGTTTGTTCACCCCCTCAAAGAAATGTAACAAGTTAGTTAGGCAAGATCTTCCTTTACAGAACCCATGCTGAGTCTTCCTCAATAACCCGTGTTCATCAATGTGCTTACTCATTCTGTCCTTGATAATGGTTTCTACCAACTTTCCCGGTATTGAAGTCAGACTGACTGGCCTGTAATTTCCCGGATCTCCTCTGGAACCCTTTTTAAAGATGGGGGTGACATTTGCTACCTTCCAGTCCTCAGGAACAGAGGCAGATTTCAATGAAAGATTATATATTTTTGTCAGAAGATCCACAAGTTCAACTTTGAGTTCTTTCAGAACTCTTGGATGTATGCCATCCGGACCTGGTGACTTATTAGTTTTTACTTCATCTATCAGTTGTAGGACCTCCTCTCTTGTCACCTCAATCTGACTCAGGTCTTTCAACACCCCTTCCAAAATAAGTGGTTCTGGAGCAGGCAAACACTTCTCATCTTCCACAGTGAAAACGGAGGCAAAAAATTCATTCAGCTTCTCAGCCATTTCCCTATCCTCCTTCAGTAATCCTTTGACCTCTTGGTCATCCAAGGGCCCCACTGCCTCCCTGGCTGGTTTCCTGCTTCTAATATATTTGAAGAAATCTTTATTGTTGGTCTTTATGTTTTTTGCAATATGCTCCTCATAGTCCCTTTTTGCCTGCCTGATCACAGTCTTGCATTTGATTTGCTACAGCCTGTGTTCTCTTTTATTAATCTCACTTGGACTAGCTTTCCACCGCTTAAAGGAGTCCTTCTTACCTTTTACAGCTTCTATTACTTTGTTTGTTAACCATGCAGGCCTTTTCTTATACCTGTTTGTGCCTTTCCTAACTTGTGGTATATACTTTATCTGAGCTTCTAGGATTGTAGTTTTAAATAGCCTCCAAGCTTCCCCAAGGGTTTTGACTGTATTTACCTTTCCTTTCAGTTTCCTCTTCACATGCCTCCTCATCTCAAAGAATTTACCCCTCTTAAAGTTAAACGTGGTTGTGCCGGTCTTTTGGGGCAACTCCCTATTTATACAAATGGTGAAATCAATAACATTATGGTCACTGCTCCCAAGCGGTGCCATCACTTTTACATCTCTCACCAAGTCTGGGGCATTACTTAGGACCAAATCCAGGATCGCCCCACCCCTGGTAGGTTCTGAGACCATCTGCTCCATAGCACAGTCATTGAGAGCATCAAGAAACTCAATCTCTTTCTCTCGACCAAAACACGTATTGACCCAATCAATCTGCGGGTAGTTAAAATCACCTATTACGACACAGTTTTTACGTTTAGCCGCTATCTTTAATCCTTCCATCATATTATAATCGTCCTCTATCTTTTGATTTGGTGGGCGATAACAAACTCCCATAGTTAAATTTCCTTTTGGGCCCTCTATTTCAACCCAAAGCATTTCTAGAAGGGAATCTAATTCTCTGATCTCAGTCTTACTGGACCGTATATTCGCTCTGACATACAGAGCCACTCCACCTCCAACCCTTCTCTCCCTATCCTTCCGATATAACTTATATCCAGGAATCACCATGTCCCACTGATTCTCCTCATTCCACCAAGTTTCTGAAATTCCCACAATGTCTATGTTTTCTCCCAACACTAAACATTCCAATTCACCAATTTTACTTCGAACACTTCTAGCATTTGCATACAAACATCTATAATTTCCCAAGCAAGCTAGGCCCGCAAGCTTCCTCCTGCCGCCTCGAGACATTGGCAGACAGTCCATACTGTTTGTCACCATCACAGTCTTCCCCAAGTGCCTAACAGACCGTCTCCGCTTCTCCAGGGCAGTCGCCTCGGCCTCAAGGGTACAAACTCGTTCCTTGAGGACCAGGAGCTCCTTGCATCAATCACACACCCAAGACTTCTGTCCTGTGGGGAGATAGTCATACATGTGGCACTCAGTGCAAAACAATGGAAAGCCCCCACCCCTCTGCTAGTATTCTACCTTCATGATAGGGTTTTTTTTGTTTTTTTTTTAAATATACAGTCCTCTTTAAATCCTGTTTGTTTAAGTGGCTCCCCTTCCGGAGGGTCAACCTACCTTATTGGGAGAAGAAGGAAATTAGGGATCTGGGTTCCTGGTCCTTACAGAGCTCCCAGGCTAAGAGCTACAGGCCAAGAGCACTTTAGCTGTCGCCCTTCGACTCGCGCCTTTAGCAAGGCGCAGCTTAAAATGCAAAGAGGGTGGTGGGCACAGCCACTCCTAAGCAATCAGCAACAATCACTTTCAATCACCTTCAGCCCACTCAACCAAACAAACAGCAGTTCCCCAGCTACCACAACTCAGCTGTCTCAGCTTATCTCAGCTCTGCACTCCCTCAGACCTCTCTAAGATATGGTGTTTGCTTGACAACATTTTACAGATAACAACATGAAACAGTAAATTGTACTTAATATTTGACAGCTTGTCATATATTTGAAACTCAAAGATATCTGAGAGAATCACAGAATAACAGCATATCAAAGAAACAAACACACCATGATAAAATTACTGAGAAAATATTATTAACATTAATTAACATCTGCAATCAACAAAATCATAAGAATCCCAAGGTGAACATAAGAGAAGCCATGTTGGATCAGGCCAATGGCCCATCCAGTCCAACACTGTGTCACACAGTGGCCAAAAAAATCCAGGTGCCATCAGGAGGTCCATCAATGGAGCCAGGACATTAGAAGTCCTCCCACTGTTGCCCCCCCCCACCAAAGCACCACCACCAACAGAGAAGCAACAATAATGAAGCAAAGTGTTTGTCTGACTGCGTCCTTGAGAAATGGGGCCTACAGAGCAATGGCATTTCTCCCACACAGATCAAAGTGCTAGCATCTCTGCTCCCTGCAATACTGAATTCTTAGTTTTCCTCTCACTTATTTCGGTGATATTTTGCTCCTCTCCTCAATATTTGATATTTTTAAGGGAACTGCTGCTAGATTGAACAATGGCAAATTACTTTCTTCAAGGATATCAATCATGTCAGCACAGGACAATAGCAATGGCAGCATTAAATAATAAAGTGCTTGGGGCAGATCAGGAGACTTTAGACAGAGATCCAGTTCTCATCTGCACAATGCAATATATAATACAGGCTACCTAAGACCATCCTTTTTAATACCGCAGGTTGGTAATGGAATGTTTACATGTTCCCTCATGTCAAAACAATCCTGCCAATGGAAACAGCACTTTGAGCAGAAGGCTCTGAGTTTTCTTTCTTAGTTGAAATTGTCTTTTGTTCTGAGATTGGTTTTTCACAGGGGACTGTTAATTTATCTATATGTGAATGCCTATTGTTACTTCAGTAGGGAAATTAGCGTATTTCTCCTCTCTGCAAGCTCCACAGCAACGGCGTGCGTTCTCGTTAACAAGATGTAATGCATTACCATCTGCTATCCTATTTGGTAGATTTAACAGGATTGAGTACTCTAATAGACACTGTCTTTGTAATTCCAAGTGTATTGAAACTATTTCCCATGTACTACCGAACTGTCCTCTTTATGATTATATTTGTTGTATATACTTGGAAGATATCTTAGCAGATATGTTGGGCTGTGCTGATTCAGGCAAAGTCCACAAACTTTTAAATGACACTTGCGCTGAGGTAACTTTAATGGTGGCTAGATTTCTCCAACAGGCCATGGAAATACGACAGAGAATGGTTCTGGAATGACCACATTTTATTTGTTTTAATTATTTAATTTGGCTAAACTCGACTCATATATATTTTACTTATTTTATGTATTTTAGCTCCCTATGTACTTTATAATCTAGGATTTTATATTATTTATATTGCTATTTTACTGCTAAATCTGTTTTATGCCAATAAAGGCTTGCTATTTGCCTATTGTTACTAAAGTTTATTTCCTAAGGAAATAAGTCCCATCACGAAATCTAGTAGTACATCTGCTGTTTGGCCAAAATGTTACAATGTCTGTTCTGAAATAAATAAAACCAATCAGTGTGGCAGTTACTGTCTGAAGCTAGGCAAGGTCCCAACTAATTATAAAAGGAACTGAACAGGGACTCTATAATAAAGGCCTTGGCTAAATAAGACCCCAGTTTAAACTGCAGGTGGTCCGGGAACCTGCTGTTTTCCTCAAAGGAAGCAAGGTTGTCTAAGCATTCAAAGGTGCTTGTTAGAAAAAGTAAGCCAACCAGCATTGTGCACACCAATAACTGCAACAAGGCTGAAATGGGTCAAATCAAACAGAACTAGGTTTCCAGAAAATCCATGGCTACATCGTTACAGAATGACATTTTGGAAATATGTGGCAGGCATATGCTTGCAAAGGGACAACACTTTGCTTACCACAGATTAACAAGGAAAGGATGTTCAAGACCCTGCATGATCTGCAGTTCTTTGAAGACGTTTCTCACTTCATTCCGCTCAACACATTTCTGCTTGTTCATGTATTTCATTGCATACATTTTCTTGGTGTCATTCTTCTGAACGATGCATACCTACAGAAAAGAAATCAAGACAGTGTATTCTACAGAACTGAGCATGTAGAATTAATGCACCCTTTTAACCCTCCCAAGGAAAAAACTCGACTATACTGCTTTGGCATAGGGGTCAAAGTGGCGCCACGTTACAGCAAAAAAAAAAAAACCCAATAGAAACCTGGTAACTCTGTCATGGCATTAGCTACTAAGAAAAAAAAAATCAGGCCTCAAGAATAACTTCCTTCAGAAATCCAGGACAAAAGAGAGTAAAATTTGGAATTGGGGTCAAAAATACCCCTCACTGAAAACATCAAAACTTCACAAAAACATAAATGGGGTCAAATTGACCTTAACATTTTTAAACACAATTGGGAACCTATAAAACTCTTTATTTTTAAAGAGTGGCTACCTGAGGATCTCATCTCTAATAAAATTTTACATTCCTAAGATGCTTCCTCATTTACAACGGCCCCATTCTTCTCTAGGACAAGCTAGCCCCATGGTCAACTGCCCTAAGAACAGCCAGCAACAAAAACTAAAATGATACTTTCCCATTGTCAATGAGTAACAAGGAGGAAAGCCAATGATTTTTAATTTTTTCATCCCAAACTGATTTACTTTATACGTGTTGAGAGGTCTTATGCAACAACCTGTTCCTTAGTTTACGCCATAGGCCTAGGGAAGCCAGGTTCCCGTTACGGGTAGGGAAGTTATGTTATGCAGCTGTAGAACTTGCTGAAACTCTATGGTTTGCTCATCACCATTCTGGTAGCCAATGGGAGAATAAAAAAATTAGAAAAATTGACATCAGAGCAAAAGCATTATATAACTTCTGGGGAGAAACCGGAAATGACGTTACCCTGCTTTATGAATCTCCAGTGATTCTTAGAGCAGAGTGACTTCATTTCTGGGTTTTCTCTGGAAACGGTGTAATACCATCATGCTGATCCCACCTGCAGATTTCCACTGATTGCCAGCTGCTGGTTAGCAACCATACATACACCAGCTGCCTGAATTAATGTAAGAGATTGTGCTTCCTTGCCATTTTGGGCCAGCTTGTGTTGATACTTTCTAAACATAACAATAGGATCTTATGAGCATATAGTGACTTTGAAATAAAGACTTTTCAATACAAACAAGATTCTGCTTTGGTAAAAAGTATGGAGGTGGTATTATATCATTCCTGAAGAATAGTTCTGCTTTCCTCACACACCATTTCCCAAAGAGCAAAGTGAATAGGTTGGGAGAAAAGAAAAGTGGCAGAATGCCAGCATGTCCTGATTTGCCCCAGTGGAAGGTCTTTCTCTATCGGATATTTACATACAATTGTAGCACCAGCTCTGGTTTATCAATAAGAACAGTTTAATATCCTGTAATACAATTTGAGAATTCTGAGCCTATAAGGAACAGGGCTTAAATTCTCTTTTGCTTTTCAGAAGATAAGGCTCAGCTTTTATCCACTGACAATGCAGTTTTCCTGGGTTTCAACTTTTACTTATTGGAAGTCTTTATTTGTTTGAAACACCTTGGTCTCCATCACATAAATTATTAGTTTAGTCTGCAAAAAACATACCTTTCCAAAGCTGCCTTTTCCAATGGCTCTCAAAATTTCAAAATGGTCAAATGAGACTGTAAGGAAGAGGAAAGGTTTAATAATAAAAGACTTATCCATTCAACATTAAAAAATAACTATCTTTGACTGTTTCAGTATAGGACAGCCCAATTTATTGTAATACACTAAACTGTAGACTCACTATAACAGGGGTCTCCAACCTTTTTAAACCTGCAGGCACCTTTGGAATTCCAATGAAGAGCAGTGGGCACAACAACAAAATGGCTGCTGTGGTAGGTGGAGCTAATCACAGACCGGCTGATGCAGAAGGCAGAGCCAACCACAAAATGCGAGTAACTCTTCAACATTTCATGCCAATCTCTCCTCAATAGATGAGTTTAACAGGATGCCTTTTAATCTACACAGGCAATCAGAAGCCCTGCTGAGCAAAAGCCCTGACCACTTCCTAAGAACACTTGATGGGAGCCAGGAGAGGTGTTGGCAGGTGCCATGGTGCCCATAGCACCATGTTGGGACCCCTGCACTATAAATTAATTGTTTATTCTGATGTTAGCTGGACTGCTACTCCATATTATTTTGTATACATCAGTTATCCACTGTGGAATAAGTGCTCAGTACAAAAACAACAACAATGAAATTCAGTTTTATCTGTATTCAGCTAAAGTCATGCTAAATAAAGGGATCTCTCTTTTTCACTTTCAGACCTTGATTCTCTTACTGTTCAAGCTGAAACATAGGCGCACAAAATGATTATTTTGAACAATTTCTTCTGTTTAGGTAGATGTGAACTTTCAAGTTACACAGAACTTTTCTTTAAATAGGAAGCAAATAAAAGAATTAACCATAGTATCACCTCACCCAATACAGAGTCCAAAATTATGTTTTATGACCAACTGCCACACAGAATGTACTTCACCTAAGATTATGAGTAGGTTAAAAACTGAAGGAGAAAATCACCACACACCAAAGAAAGGTAGTGGCTTTGAAACCTTCCTTTTTTACCTGCACAAGCATCTTTGTCACACTTGTTTAAAGCTTGTGCAATGCCACAAAAACATCATGTTTTGTAATATTGTTCCACCATATAGTTCTGTTGCATCCCTACTACTGTTTTCTAGGGATGGGTACAAACTGACTCGTGAACTAAAGTTTGGGACAAATTTTGGCCAGCTCATTCTTTGTGAAGTTAAGTTCATGGCAGGTCACCCAGCATGAACTTTCTACAAATTTTCAAGATGTTTGTAGAGGTTTGTGCGGGTTCATGAGTGGAGCTACTTCCAGACTGTCTCCACCCAATCAAAATGTATACATAACTTCAAAGCAAGAGCTTGGAGGGCATGTAGAGGAGCATCTGGGAGAGGTCTCCAGTGACTTTAATATCTCTAGCTTGCCCTTCTATTCTATCCACTCCTGAGGCTTGGTCATTTTGAGAGGCACAGGTTCATGAGGTTCAGGAGTATATAGAACAGAGTCTGTGCAAGTTAGAGACAGTGGTCCTCCCCCAGATGCTCCTCTACACACCCTCCAAGCTGACATCTCTAGTTTGTACAGGATCCATTCTATACATTCCTGAACCTCCAGAACCTGCACCTCCCAAAATGACAGCTGCAAGAAAGTGTGAAACACCGTTGATGGATTCAAAGTGACAGCAAGTGGTCATTTTGACAAGTTCAGGTTCCAGAGGTTCAGGAGTATATAGAACAAATCCTGTGCAAGCTAGACCTCTTCTACATCTCTTCCAAGTTTGGTGAGGACTGGATTTGTGGGGTCCAAGTTACGCCCCCCCCCCCCAGAAGGTATCCCCAGGAAAGTATTTTCTGGGGAAATGACTGCCTGCAAGTTTGGCCATTTGGCAATCCCCTGTGAGTTTCATGCCTCTAGCACAGGGGTGGGGAACCTTATTTCTGCCAAGGGCCATTTGGATATTTATAACATCATTCGCGGGCCATACAAAATGATCAACTTAAAAAACTGTGCTCCGCCGAGGGAAAACAATTCAGGCCGGCAAAATTAATGCAAATATTTTTTTTCTATTTGAAGTCACGTGGGGAGAGCTTAATTCAGCACACACACAGACCCCATCCCGCCCACCTTAGGCATATGCCAAGGTCCAGGCATAGTAGACCACATCCCCTAATATTAGCATATTAGGTCACACACTCATTAGCATATTAGGTCACACCATCTGGGATAATCATATGCAAACTAAACTGGAGGTAGCTGGCTCCCACCCCCACCTCTGCCAGCCCTCCCTCCCTTCAGCTGCTCCCAGCAGACCTTTAAAGGCACCCACATATCCCAACAGCAGTCCTTCACAATGCCCACAAGAGAGGAGAGGGCTCAGCCCAGAAATCCCCAAGGGCCAGACCAAGTGATCTCGAGGGCCGTTTACAGCCCTCAGGCCTGACGTTCCTCACCCCTGCTCTAGCACACCAGACTCTGAGGTGGCTAAAAGTTCATGATAGTCCATGGTTTGTAAGTGAGGCACACCATGAACTGGTCTGCATTTTTCCAGTTCACACCCCTCCCTACTGTTTTGAAGCACAATAAGTATTGAATTAGGGACCAGCATGGTGTTGCAATTAGAGTGTCAAACAAGGATCTGGGAGGCCCAAGTTAAGATCTCCACTCTGTGGTAGAAGCTCACTGGATCAATGTAGTTAAGTCATTTCCCTTCAGTCTAACTTATTTTTACAGGGTTGTCATGAAAATAAAATGGAGAAGGTAAGAATGATGCTGTACGCTGTTTTAAATTCCCACTGGGGAGCAAAGCAAGGTATAAATAACCAAAGAAATAACTATCAGTTGGAAATCTAGCATTCTCCAAACTTCAGAAACACCTCATACCAAGGCATGGTCACTATAGTTCCTAAATCACCATCTCTTAGGGTTGCCAATCCCCAGGTGGGGGCAGGGGATCCCCCGGTTTGGAGGCCCTTCCTCCGCTTCAGGGTCGTCAGAAAGCGGGGGGAGGGGAGGGAAATGTCTGCTGGGAACTCTGTTATTCTCTATGGAGATTTATTCCCATAGAAAATCATGGAGAATTGATCCGCGGGTATCTGGGCTCTGGGGGGGCTGTTTTTTGAGGTAGAGGCACCAAATTTTCAGTACAGCATCTAGTGCCTCTCCCCAAAATATCCCCCAAGTTTCAAAACGATTGGACAAGGGGGTCCAATTCTATGAGCCCCCAAAGAAGGTGCCCCTATCCTTCATTATTTCCTATGGAAGGAAGGCATTGAAAAGGTGTGCGTCCCTTTAAATGTGATGGCCAGAACTCCCTTTGGAGTTCAATTATGCTTGTCACAGCCTTGATCTTGGCTCCACCCCTAATGTCTCCTGGCTTCACCCCCAAAGTCTCCTGGCCCCACCCCCAAAGTCCCCAGATATTTCTTAAATTGGACTTGGCAACCCTACCATCTCTAGTTCTGCTTATAGCAGTACAAGTCTCTTGAATGTGGCAGAAATCAGGAATTACTAAAACTATAAAGCTGTTAGCTAAGAAATGATCATAACAAAGTGACAGGACCGGAAATTACAATTTGCCTCATTCATCTACTCATTTCCAACCAATTAAGAAGTGGAAAGGAACGGTCCATGCGCTTGACCTCTTTTTGCAAAAACCCCTACTGCAAGAAACAATGTAACATATTTATGATGGATTCAAAGTGACAGCAAGCAAAACAATTTATTGAGAGTGAGGAGTCTAGGCCAATCCCTAGGTCCCAGCGGGGGTTCTCCTGGTTTCCCAGGCTCCTTCCCACTCCCAGTCAGCTGGCTGGCAGGGGGAAGCCCCGCCCCCACAGCCCCCATGTGCCTTTCCACCTCTGGAGGCTTCAGACAACGCTTGGAAAGGCTTCCTCTTGGGATGGTGTGTCTGAGTCTTTAAGGCTGAATGGGGGCGGGGGGAGGAGACAGTACAACATGGCTGCTCTCAGTGGCTGTGAAGGCAGCCCAGACCCTCCGTTGGTTGCACAATCTTTTCAGAGGTCGTTTGCATAGGAAAGGTAAACTTGAACCTTTGGTTCCTCTGTGTTACTTTGAAGAAGTTGGAAGTTCAGCAACTCATGAGTAGAGATGCCAATCCCCAAGTGGGAGCAGGCCCTCCCCCACTTCAGAGTCGTCAGAAACGGGGGGAAGGGAAATGTCTGCTGGGCGCTTCATTATTCCCTATGGAGATCGATTCCCATAGGGTATAATGGAGAATTGATCTGGGGCTCTGGAGGGGCTGTTATTTGAGGTAGAGGCACCAAATTTTCAGCATAGCATCTGATGACTCTCATCAAAATGCTCTCCAAGTTTCAAAAAGCCTGACCAGGGGGTCCAATTCTATGAGCCCCAAAAGAAGGTGCCCCTATCCTTCATTATTTCTAATGTAGGGAAGGCATTTAAAAGGTGTGCGGTTCCTTTAAATGTGATGGCCAGAACTCCCTTTGGAGTTCAATTGTGCTAGCAACAACTTTGCTTATGGCTCCACCCCCAATGTCTCCTGGCTCCACCCCCAAAGTCCCCAGATATTTCTTGAATTAGACTTGGCAACCCTATAGTAGTCCTAGCCAGCTAGTGTAATTTATTCTAAACCACTGGTGAATGGAAAATAACTATTACCTGAACCGAGATAAAAACTTTCAAAACTTCTAAAATATTACTTATGTGCAGCATTAGTAAAGCAAGTCTCAGATCATGGGAGAATACCAGGTTGAAAATGCCAGTAGTTGAAGCCAACTTTTGAATTTGCAGGATACAGTAGAACTGGTCCATCCACTGTTGCTCTTTCTGGAAGCTACGGAGAGCACAGCCAGGAATTAAGTGATTACCATCAATAAAATGGTGATGCAGAAGGTGGCACCAACCATAAAATGGCTGCCAGATGAGATGGAGGCAACCACAAAATGTCATGAAATAAAGCCACAAACACCTCTAATAGCAGCTCTTCACTGTTTCTGACAAAAGCCCTGTAAACACGATGCCTTTTAATATGCACAACTAATCAGAAGCCCTGCTGGGCTCAAGCCCCACCAGGCCCCACACATTTTCTAAAAATAACTGGTTAGTCATTTGGGACCAGAAAAAGTTGTGGATCCCACTCATCTTTTATTGAACAGGTATGCCTTGCTGCTTATATCTCCACAATGAAAGGAGCTAATTTTTTTTCAAGTAAACTTAGAATTCAGGGTTGACATATTCAGGTTGGGAAACTCCTAAAGATTTACAGATAGAGCCTGGGGAAGACAGAGATCTCCATGGGATACAATGTCATAGAGCCCACCCTCCAAAGCAAGGGTGTCAAACATGCGGCCCATGGGCCACAACCAGCCCGTGCAGGGCTCAGATCCACACACACACATCCAAGCAACTTCCATCTCCTTCCTTTTCCAAGGCTGCTACTGCAGCCACATGACAGCTTGCTTTTCCCCCAGTTCCCTCAATGGCTCTTTGCTTGTGGCCTCCCTCCCCACTCCCTTGTTATGTCCATCCATTTGCCTCTCTCTCTCTCACACACACACACCCAGAGCACTTTGTGGCTGCTTCCTGTGGAGAGATACAGAGACAAGTCTCTCTCTCTCTCTCTCTCTCTCTCTCTCACACACACACACAGAGCACTTCTGCTTCCTTCTCTGGACCTGCTCCTCCTCTTTTTGGGAGGGAGGGAGGTGGAGGGAAGAGAGAATGAGTGAACAGCTTCAAGACCAACAATGTTTTTTTTTCCAGATATAAGCTTTTGTATGCAAACACACTTCTTCAGTGGGAGGGAGGATTCTTCTGACAAGCACAATTCACATTTTGGCTTATTCTGAAAAGTTGTTTTATTTGGATTTCTCTGTTCCTATTTGGATTTCTTTCAAAAATATCCTTAGGAATTAGAACACCTGGATTGGTCCTTATATCTTGAAGAGTGATTTTAGATGCCAAATAATAATAGCTCACATTGGTAATGAGACAGGAAAACCAGCTCTCAGTTCAGTCCAGGAGGATGCATTGTCTTGAGCTTCATTATCAACTGCAATTCGGCAGTCTCTCTTTCTAATCTTCCTTCAAAATTCCTTTGTAAGAACACTGCTACTCTTAGGTAAGCATCTGAATGTTCTGGTTTCTAATTTCAAACTTCTGTCTTTTTTTTTTTTTTTTTTTGCATCCTCCTGGTTTAAAAGACATTCATGAAGGATAGGTTTATCAACAACTGTCCACCATGATGACTTAGTGGAACCTAGGGTTGCCAAGTCCAACCCCAGAAATATCTGGGGACTTTGGGGGTGGAGCCAGGATACTTTGGGGGTGGAGCCAGGAGACACTGGGGTGGAGCTAGGGGGAGGGGGGAACGGCGCCGGGGAACGTGGCGAGCCGCCCCGTCTTGGAGCGGGCGATGCCGCCGCGCCGCTGCCACCTCTTCTCCGCTCGCCGTGGCTGCTCCTCCGAGATGGGCTCAGCCTGAGCCCATCTCGGAGGAGCAGCCACGGCGAGCGGAGAAGAGGTGGCAGCGGCGCGGCGGCCTCGCCCGCTCCGCCTCTGGGGTGGAATCGGAGAGGGGGGTGGAGGCAGGCCAGGGGCGTGGCGAGCCGCATGTCTGGTCCTAGAAGGGCCCGGATTCGCGGCTCGCAATGCTCCCGGCCTGCCTCGCCCTCCCCTGCGCTGCTGCCGCGTCTTGGCTGCTCCTCCAAGATGGGCTCATCTCAGAGGAGCAGCTGCGGTGGGCGAGGAGGGGGCGGCAGCGGTGCGGCGGCCTCGCCTGCTCCGGGATGGGGCGGCTCGCCATGCTCCCCGGCGCCGTTTCCCCCCTCCCCCCGCTTCCTTTTTGGGGGGAGCGGGGGAAGAGGGTGGAAATCCTGGGGTCCCCCGCCAGGGCAGGAGGGTTGGGAAGCCTAGTGGATCCTCTGTTCTTAGAGGCAGTGCGCCTCTGAATTCCAAACGGAGTGAGGCAACAATGTAGGAAAGTTCTTCATTTCACGTCCTGCCAGGGAACTTCCTGAAAGCATGTGGTTGGCCACTGTGTGAAACAGGAAGCTCGGCTAGATGTACTTTAGGTCTGATTCCTCAGGGCTTGCCTTATGTTCACATCATACATTTTGCTGTCCTTGCTCTATAACCCAGAATATTAAGACCATCGACTTTAGTGGAACTAGAAGTGAGTAATTTTGTTTAGAACTGCACTACTGGCCACCTAATACATTCATGATAGATTCCAGTTGGAGACTATACTACTGTTACTAGCAGACAAATTCTGGTTTCACTTTCCTGTTTAAATGAAAGGCGCTGAATTCCCCAGGGCAATCTAGTTGACCACTGTGTGATGGAAATGAACTCTGTACATGTGACACTGCCCAAGTTCATTGGTCCACTCATATTTTCTATTCTAGGCTTCCCAATCCTGGTGGGGGGCCCCCTACTTTGCAGCCTCCTCCCCCGCTCTCCAAAAATCTGGAATCGGGGGGGGGGGGGGAGAACATGCATGTAGGCGTCATATCGTTGTAGAGCTCCTGCAGGTTTAGAAACCTGCAAACAGTTTTTAAAATGTGTGCCCCTTTAAGGCTGCACAGGAAACAGGAAGGGCTTCATGGGAAAGGGTCAGTAACAGTTTCCATGGAGAACGGCCCCTCCCTTTCTTCTGCTTTTGTTTTCACAGCGAGCAAAGTTCTGCTGGAAGGAGACCAAGTAAGTATTTGTGCCTGTGAGAGAGGGAGGGGGCAGGGGATTCCCTGGTATGGAGGCCCTCCCCCCCTTTAGAAAGCGTGGGCGGGAGGGAAATGTCTACTGGGCACTCTATTATCCCCTATGGAGAACGATTCCCATAGGGAATAATAGGGAATTGATCCGTGGGTATTGGGGGCTCTAAGGGGGGGCTATTATTTGAGGTGGAGGCACCAAACTTTTAGTATAGCATCTAGTGCCTCTCCCCAAATTACCCCCCAAGTTTCAAAACGATTGGACCAGAGGGTCCAATTCTATGAGCCCCAAAAGATGGTGCCCCTATGCTTAATTATTTCCTATGGAAGAAAGGCATTTAAAAAGGTGCTTTCCCTTTAAATGTGATGGCCAGAACTCCCTTGGAGTTCAATTAGGCTTGTCACACCCTTGTTCCTGGCTGCACCCCCAATGTCTCCTGGCTCCACCCCCAAAGTTCCCAGATTTTTCTTTAATTGAACTTGGCAACCCTATTCTATACTGACTGGCCAACAGGGCTCCTATTTGATGCCCTGCCAGGGAACTTCCTTGGTCCAATCTATTCCCAACCTCTGATCCTTTTTGTTGGCAATGCCAGGGCTTGATCTTCAGCCCATCTACATGGATGCAAAGAAGGTGCTCTACTACTGAGCCGCAGTCCCACTCCCTGTTATAAGCCGCAAGATCAAATTTGTGTTTGTCAGGTTGGGCCAGCTTCCTGTGTTCAAAAAATGGCCATTTCCCTTTCTTCTTATATGTCTATCTGTTTAGAATGGAATGGAATTTAAATTCCAAACTCCCAATTCCTAGTCAGGGTACTAACCAATAGCTTTCACTTGCTTACAATAAATGTGTCCTGTGCTCCAGGGCTAAAGCCTGGCTATGAAAAACAGGTATTCACCTTGTCTATAGTTAAGCCTTCAGAAGCAATATGCCATCGATCGTATTGCCTGATAAAAGAAGAGGCTCATGTCTGAAAATACCCCTAGGCAGCAATCCTATGGACAGTGTCTTAAGAGTAAGTTCCTCAGTTGGATTTACTTCCAAGTAACTATTCAAAGTATTGAGTCATTAATAATATATCTGTTAAATGTCACAACGGCAGCTGCTGGACATCAAGCCTGGAGGGAGCCAAGTTATTTGGAACATTTGGCTGTGATTGTGGTTTTGGGGAGAGCTCTTTGAAAAATCTAATTTCAGGGGGTAATGTCTGACTGTAGTACCTTGTAATGAAAACGCAAGTCTTCATTGCCTTCACCTTGATCCTGTTACTGAAAAACACAGAAGTTACAGGCTTGGGGGACCTTGAATCTGATCACTGGCTCCTTCAATGGCAAATACCATTTATGTGAGATTCTCCAATGGATCTTTTCTGTACCAACAGCAAGGTTGTCAAGTCTTCCACTTTGGCAGGAGACATCCCACTGGTAGCCCTTGATTTCTGTCAATGCACCTTCAGGCAGCAGGGGAGGGGGATGGATTAAAAATGTCATCATTGATGCCACATTGCTCCCAGACTCCCTTGAAACTACGGTTTTACCATAGAGGTTCTGATAATTCCTAGAGTGCTGTGACATCAGTTCTGGGTTTTCCCCAAAAGTGATGATGTCACATGGGTTGTGGCAGTGCTCCCCCCATGTCCAGCTGGTTGCCACTAAGCAACAGTGTCCTCACTTTACATGATTGACAAGAAAAAGAGCAAGGCCTCCTAAGCATATTGCATGTTCAAAGCTCCTCAAGAGAAAGCAGGAGCTTGAGAGGATTACAGGTTTGGTACCCTAAAACCAAAGACATTCATCGTAAAAGAGCAAGGTGTGTGTCATTCTGACAAGGAGGAGCAGCTGAGTTTGGAAAGCTGATTGTTTAAGGAAGCACACTTGGAACAGTTATGGGACTAATAACCCCTCTCCTGGAAAAGCTGCGTAACATCTTCAGCCGAGTGGGTGCTGTGTAGCCGGTAAATTTGGAATTCTTCATTTCAAATCTCACCTTACCCACAAACTCACTTGGTGATGTTCTACATGGTAATTCTTTAGCCTCATCCCTCTCCCCTACCATCTGCAATGTAGGAATGGTTACAATGGCCTGCTTTACAGGACTATTGTAAGAATGATCAAGACTGTATTCTATAAATGCTAAATGGCTTAGAATGAGGAGCTACTGCACTCCCAGAAGGGTTATAAGACAAACTAAAATACATCCACCCCTGGATGACAACTGACAGCCAGAATACCACCCTATACTGGACTTTAATACCCTCTGGGAATTAGGTAATTGCCTCTACAAATGTATTTTCACACTGATTATTGCTGGTTCAATTAATGGGAAAACAGAAATATTTAAAACAGTGAAAAGGGCTTGACTTGTCAATAGTGAGATAAATTACTCTTGGCAAGTAATTAAAGATGTCACTACAAATTGCCTTTTCTTAATTATCCAGGCCAAAAACTTATAGCTGATGAGTTATATTAAGAATCAGGGTAATTCCAAAGTATCCTAGTCCTACAAAATTTAGTAGCACTCATGAAATATAGTGCCACTATCTCCAACAGATAACAAGCACAAGTATGATTTTCTCTCATGGGCTAAACTATTTTCCTGCTAATACTATATCAGCAGCACTGAACGGCTGTATGTTCCTGTTGCTCGTATGACAATCATAAGACGTTTTAACAAAAGTTATCATATAATCCAAGATCCTACCGCTATTTATTCATATTTATATGGGATGGATGTCCTGAAGTAACACATAGAAATAATCAAAAATAAACATTTGAAATAGGGAAGATAATTTTTGCCCATTTCTTCTATAATCTCTCTTTGCTTTGAGTTCCATTCCATAAATTCAGGTTAACTCTAGATCTGTGGCATTGGCTCCTTCCCTCCCATTATTGATCCACCCGGGGGGGGGGCACTATGGTATGATTGTATATATTATTGCATCAATATTTTTTATGAGGAGTGTTTCACTGAAGCACATGAGTAAAAAATTTCCCTTGCAGCCATAAATAAGATCACATCAAGACAGATAAAATAACAGGAGGAGGGGTGCTGAAATTTATGCACACTGATAAACATACAAAGGTTGAACAGAGATGAAAGAAAGAAAAGATGCAGCAAGCTATGTATGCAAACTACACAATTTGCAAATAAAATGCAGAATAATAGAGAATATCTAATATGCTTCCATTTGAAGAAGAAACCTAGGCAATTTGGAACTCCAAAATCTGGGAAGAAATGTGTATAAAGAATCATTTTAGAAATAACTCTAATGCACCCATATATCCATGATGCTATAGGCTTGGCATATGGTTACATAAAATAGGGGCATTTTGATAGCAAATTCAGTGGTATTAATTTATGATGGCAGTATTGTTGAGTTGATGGTTTATATTTACATGTGACTTGCATTTTAGTTGCCTGTGAAAAAGGGAATATAAAAATGTACATAAATACTATCTACTTACTATATACTTTATTTGTTGGTTGTGTCTTTGAGATTACTTTTGTTGCACATTGTATTTTTTCAATTCTAAAAAAAATCTGTCATGAACTTCAGAGGACTGAAAAAGCTGAAAATCAGCGTAAATTTTTAAAATAAATTTTGGGCATTCAAATAAGCATTTTTAAGTAAATAATGTTAAACCTAGTGCTGAGCTGCTATTATTAGTCTTTTTATATTTCATTTTCACTTAAATAAAAAAAAGATACTTTTGCCCATTTCAATACTCATGTTAAATATTTAGATCATATTTAAAGGCCACTACTCCAAGAAATATTCTAACTGCTTTCTGAAATTCCTCATCCTAGCCCATCTCAGGGGTTTATTGTGAAACTAAAAGGATAAGGTTTCTTTATTTATTTCACAAGATTTGTATCCAGCCCTCCCCCACAAACAGGCTCAGGGTGGGTCAAAATAGAGCAATAAAACAATCACTTTCCATAAAATCTGAGCCAGTTAATATCTAAATGATGGCAGTGCAATAATGTCTCCAGTGCTGGGTTTATACTGCCTGCAAACGTCAAAGCTGGGATACTTATAGTTAGGACCAGACCACACCCACGTAACAGATGATAGCACAGATGGCATGATAAACAACTATAGGTGGGTTACAGCAGGGGAGGCCAATGGAATTTGACACCAGCCACCCGAACTGTTCTGTCTTACTGGCCCTGTGGAATTGTGGTAAGTCCCACGTGGCCCTGATCTCACTAGAAAGCATGTTCCACCAGGATGGACTCAGAGAGCCAAAAAAGCCCTGGCCCTGATGGATGCTACGCAGATGTCTTTTTGAGCTGGGGATTGCCAGAAGATGTTGCTGAGATAAGTGTAGAGCTCTTCTGGGGACATACTGGGAGAAGTGGTCCTGCATTTGATAGGTTTATAAGTCACTTTTCAACTAAAAAAATTCTCAAAGTGACTTACAAAATGAAAAAGTATTAATGTTATCTAACTTTAGCACCATTAACTGTAGGGGTGTGCCCTTAAAATTTCAGAAAGGCCATGGTTTCCATTATCCCAAAAAATTTCAAGAGCAGTGCTACTGTTCCAGAAATTTGTTCTGGGGACATTTATTTTATTTTGCATTTTGTGTGTGTGCGTGCGTGCCTGGAAGTCATAGTGACCTCCGATGACACCTACTGGGGCATGGAGAATGTTCAGAGAAGTGGCTTGGTAGCCTGCCTCTGCTTCCCCGCCCTGGTATTTTCTGGAGGTCTCCCATCCAAGTACTTGCCAGGGTTGGCCCTGCTTAGCTTCCAAATCTTGCTTGCCTAGGCTGTCCAGGTTAGGGGACATTTTTTTTTGTTCAGCAATAGTGGCATGAGGAAAATAATGCCCTTATAAATATAATTTTAACGCCCCCCGCCAAAGGCAGCAGGGCACAAGAGGGAGGTGTGTTTCAGGCCACTTTGGTTATCCCTGAGTCAAAACCAAACCACACATTTCAGGAGAAATTTCAGCTCAGGGATATCTGAATGTACAACCCTCGTCATCAGTATCCAGTAAAATAGCAATTACACATGAGGGAGACTCCTGGCTTCTCTGGGAGATTATGGAACCCAGAACAGGCACTTGGGTCCTTACAGGGACCCTGCAATCAGCACATATTCTACCTGCACTTTATGAGCTGAACTGGTTAACGGTTGAGCACCGGATGAGGTTCAAGGTTTTGGTGCTTACCCTTAAGGCCCTTAACAGTCTGGGACCCACGTATCTTTGGGACCGTCTCTCCCAGTATACCCTTCGAAGAGCATTGTGCTCAGCTGATAAGAACATGCTTGTGGTCCCCAGCCCACAAGATATCCGACTGTCCTCAACCAGCTCCAGGGCTTTTATTGTCCTTGCCCCAACCTGGTGGAAATCTCTGCCGAGGAACATCCATGCCCGGCAGGACTCGTTACCTGTAAGGCAGAGATGTTCTGCCAGGCTTTTGGTGGAAGACAGTGACAGCTTCCACCTGGCTGGCACTCTCCCCCCCCCCCCTCTAAGGCAGTAGCACAACTGGAATTTGACCATCATCTATCTGAACTGTATTGCTATTATGCATTTTATTCATAAATATTATTTCAAATTGTTTAGTGTTTGTGATTTTAATATCTGTTATACAACACCCTGAGCCCTATTTCTGAGCCCTAGAAATTGGATATAATAAATAAACAATAAATTGTGCCTTTATTGTAATCCCGTAAAATAGGTTATATTGAGATACAGTGATTGGTCTAAGAACACAATAAGCCATGTGGCTGAATGGGGATCTGAACCCAGGAATCCACAGCAGCATCCTCTGGCATGCCCCCCCCCAACAGATGACTGAGTACTGACCATCACCTAGTTGCGTGTAATTCTGCCATATGATAAATAATAAACAAATAAGCCGGCTAGTTCCCATGGCTCAGTGAAGATTTGAATCCAGGTAGGCTTCCCAACCCTCCCGCCCTGGCGGGGGACCCCAGGATTTCCAGCCTCTTCCCCCACTCCCCAAAAAAATGGAAGCGGGGTAGGGGGGAACGGCGCCAAGGAGCATGGCGAGCCGCCCCATCTTGGAGCGGGCGACGCTGCTGCGCGGCTGCCGCCTCTTCTCCGCTTCACCGTGGCTGTTCCTCCGAGATGGGCTCAGGCTGGGCCCATCTCAGAGGAGCAGCTGGGATGGGGCAAAGAGGGGGCAGCGGCGGCGTGGCGGCATCGCCCGCTCCGCCTCTAAGGTAGAGTCAGATGGGGGGTTGGGGGCGGGCCAGGAGCGTGGCGGGCCGCGAGTCCGGGTCCTTCTAGGACCCGGACTCGCCGCGCTCCTGGCCTGCCTCCACCCTCCCCTTCTCTGGTTTCGCCTCGGAGGCGGAGCGGGGCGGGCCATGCCGCTGTGCTGCCGCCTTTTCTCCGCTTCACCGTGGCTGCTCTTCCGAGATGGGCTCAGGCTGGGCCCATCTTGGAGGAGCGGCTGCGGTGGGGTGGGGAAGAGGCGGCAGCAGCACAGCGGCATCACCCGCTCCACTCCGCCTCTGGGGTGGAATCGAAGAAGGGGAGGGTGGAGGGAAGGAAGGCATTTAAAAAGTTGTGAGGTCCCTTTAATTTTGATGGACAGAACTCCCTTTGGAGTTCAATTGTGCTTGTCACACCCTTGCTCCTAGCTCCACCCCAGTGTCTCCTGGCTCCACCCCCAAAGTCCCCAGATATTTCTGGAATTGGACTTGGCAACCCTAAATCCAGGTCAGTCAGATCCTAGGGCTCCCACTCTAACCAGGCTGGCTCTCAGAATGGAGGCCTTCTACATGTGATTATATCTCAGGGTCCCTGATGGAAACAACTGAGGAGCGAGGATAATCTCCTAGATGCTGTGCCAATACACAGTGTCACAGCACAAAACTGGAAGTGATGTCATAGATCAAATAAAATAAATAAAATAAAAATAGCAGAGTGAATAGTAGACTGTAGCCCCAAAGTAATTACAGCACTTCTCAATTTTGCAAAAGAAGCAAGGTTGCCAGGCATGGCTAGACAATAAGCAGGAGACTGGGAGGAGGTGGGAACATGAGAGGTAGCTGTCAGCAATAGAGTGATGTCACTGCCAGGAAAACTCAGATGTGCTTTCAGTCCACTCTAGGAGTTTCTGGAACGTTCCACCCAAACCAGGGGACTGGCAACTCCGACTGGAAGTGATGTCATGTGTCAGCACGGCACCAACACACACACAATGGCTCTTCAACAGGCAGCAGGGAATGGAGAATCAAGGATGGAAGGTCTTCAGTTATCCACCAAATTATGAGGCTAAAGTGTACTAGTATGACATACAGCACATTTTGGAACTGTTGTTATATGTTGCCCCAAAATGTCTACCTCAATGTATAGCTTGAATTCTCAAAGCAGCTGACAGTTACATTCCAACAAAATATGTGGTAGGATAAAATAACACAATTTCTTTAAAATCACAGCTCACAGTACGACATATAGGAGGAGGAAATAATTGAAAGATTAGTTACAACCGGTCATCCAGGGACTGCCTGCTGGCTTCTGATTACTATTACAGCATGTTTAATATATCAACTGTGGTACAGGTAAGGGAGCCAAATCAAAGTTATCACAAACCATTAATGAACTTTATCTTTAAATTGTAGATTGCTTGGTCTACAGGCAAGATTCTAGTAAACGATAGTTCTTTGAAGTCTATCAGATCATCTCCTTCCTCTTTTTGAAACTTTGGGATTTTCTTTAATTAACAGTTTATTCTGTTTAGTTTAAATGGGCTCACTTTTCTTAATTTTTCCCAGGGGTCGTTTTGTAGAAAAATAGGTGGTGCAGCTCATTAGCATAATTCATTAGCATAACCCCCCAGCCGAAAGCAACATGATGCAAGAAATGAGAGCCCCGGGTGAGCGAGGCCTGCTTGGGCTGGCTAGAGATCCAGCCAATCCAAACAGGCCTCGCTCACACGGGGCTCTCCTGGGCCGCCCACCGCCCAGTCAAAAGGCCAGCTAGCCACCCACTGCCCAAAATCACATAAGTGGAGAAAAGGTGGCACAGATTTCTCCAAGGGCGTTTTCGCACTGACCTTAATCAGCAGCGACGCCCCTCTTCACCGCGCAGGATCGGCGCGAATTTCGCACTAATTGCCGCGGAGCACCCGGAAGAGCCGGAAAGTCCCGCGGCTTTTGCGGCGCAAATGGAAACTGGTTTTTGGCGGTTTCCGTTTGCAAAAGCCGCGGGACTTTCCGGCTCTTCCGGGTGCTCCGCGGCAATTAGTGCGAAATCCGCGCCAATCCTGCGCTGTGAAGAGTGGTGTCGCTGCTGATTAAGGTCAGTGCGAAAACGCCCCAAGAGTTAATGAGGACAGCTGGGGCTGGGGCAAAGCCCCTGGTGACTGGCTGGCTGCAGGGATTGTTATGCAGCTGCACCTACTATTCAATGGACAAGGTAGGTGAGGAGGAAGAGGGGGAACCCTCAGAAAGGCTCAGGAGCTGTACTCCTATGAGCTCGTGCTGAATCTGAGGCCTGTACAGAACTAAAAAGTATACCTGAAAAGATGCTTATTATAATTTATTTTTAAACAAAGCTGGTTTTGTAGATCTGAGAGGGCAGAGAAAGCAGAAAGGGAATTTATTAGCTTCTAAGCTTTGTTAAGAATGCATGCCTTTATTATTTTCTATCTCCAGTACAGGTCTGCCTTCAATGTACCGGCCTAAACAACATGAATAATGAATCCCTTGATACTGTAGCCTGGACATCAGTGCTGAGAAAAGTGATAAATGTATGCTGATAATCACTCACCTTGCCAAGGTGTTGAAAGAAGGGCACTTGTGTATTCAAGAGTAAATATGAATTTAAAACATTTTACTAGTGTATTAATTTTTGCTGGAGTCTAACACAGTATGTGTTTCTTTAGTTAATAACAAAAAAAGGAACACAAGTAGTTAGGGCTCTTCCCCTAAAATGCTAATTTTTCTGACAATGCTAAAATGCTAATTTCTGTGTGTGTGTGTGAGAGAGTGAGTGAGTGAGTGAGTGAGTGAGTGAGTGAGTGAGTGAGTGAGTGAGTGAGTGAGTGAGTGAGTGAGTGAGTAGGGTTGCCATGTCCAATTTAAGCAATATCTGGGAACTTTGGGTGTGGAGCCAGGAGACTTTGGGGGTGGAGCCAGGAGACATTGGGGTAGAGCCAAGATCAAGGCTGTGACAAGGCTGTGACAATTGAACTCCAAAGGGAGTTCTGGCCATCACATTTAAAGGGACGGCACACCTTTTCAATGCCTTCCTTCCATAGGAAATAATGAAGGATAGGGGCACCTTCTTTTGCGGCTCATAGAATTGGACCCCCTGGTCCAATCATTTTGAAACTTGGGGGATATTTTGGGGAGAGGCACTAGATGCTGTACTGAAAATTTGGTGCCTCTACCTCAAAAAACAGCCCCCCCAGAGCCCCAGATACCTGTGGATCAATTCTCCATTATTTTCTATGGGAATAAATCTCTATAGGGAATAATAGAGTTCCCAGCAGACATTTCCCTCCCCTCCCCCCGCTTTCTGACGACTCTGAAGCAGGGGGAGGGTCTCCAAACCGGGGGATCCCCTGCCCCCACCTGGGGATTGGCAACCCTATGAGTGAGTGAGTGAGAGAGAGCGGGTTGCCAATCCCCAGGTTTGGAGGCCCTCCCCTCACTTTAGGATCACCAGAAAGCCAGGGAGGGGGGAAGGAAATGTCTACTAGGCACTCTATTATTCCCTATGGAGAACGATTTCCATAGGGAATAATGGGGAGTTGATCTGTGGGTATTGGGGGCTCTGAGAGGGGCTGTTTTTTTTAAATTGAGGCACCAAATTTTCAGTATAGCATCTAGTGCCTCTCCCGAAAATACCCACCAAGTTTCAAAACGATTGGACCACGGGGTCCAATTCTATGAGCCCAAAAAGAAGGTGCCGTTATCCTTCATTATTTCCTATGGAAGGAAGGCATTTGAAAAAGGTGAGCTGTCCCTTTAAATGTGATGGCCAGAACTCCCTTGGAGTTCAATTATGCTTGTCACACCCTTGCTCCTGGCTCTACCCCCAAAGTCCCCAGATATTTCTTGAATTGGACTTGGCATTGGCAACCCTATCTCAGGGTGTCTGCTTTCAAGATGTGTAGCAGAATACAATCATAGTATTTATCGCATATCACAGTTCACAAAGTGCACACAGCTTTCTACATGCAAATACAGTTAACAGCAGAAATCGAAACAGTTTCCTGCTAGGAAAAAAAACCTTAAGACGGGTTTCAAGCATGTTGCCTGTGGGATGGATCTGGCCCCCGCAGGGCTCAGATCTGGCCCACAAGCAACTTCCCTCTTTTCAGGGTTTTTCTTTTTTTTTTTAGCAGGAAACACTTCTGGCTTGCTTGGCATCAGGTGGTGTGGCCTAATATGCAAATGAGTACCTGCTGGGCTTTTTCTACCTGCTTCTCCTGCTTCCTTTTCCAGAACTGCTGCTGCAGCCATACCATTGCATGCCTAGGTTCCTCCAGCTCCCTCAGTGGCTCTTTGCTTCCTGTTTCCTGCCTCTTGCCCCCCCCCCCCACAACTCCCTCAGTGGCTGCTTCCTGTAGGAGACATACAAAGACAAGTCTCTCACACACACATTCACACACAGGGCACTTCTGCTTCTTTTCTGGGGCTGTTCTTCCACATTTGGGGAGGAAGGGAGGGGGAGGAAAAAAAGAGAAAATAAAGTTGGGAGTCCCATGGTAATTTAGGACCAACAACACTTTATTTCAAGTATAAGCTTCTGTGTGCAAGCACACTTCTTCCACGGGAGGAAGGGAGTGTGGGTGGGTGGATGGATGGATTCTTCTGACAAGCATAATTTATATTAAGGAAATTATTTTGGCTTATTCTGAAAAGTTTAAAAATAAAGATTGGATTTCTCTGCTCCTAATCTGGATTTTATTTTTTCCCACAAAGGCCCTGATTAGGAATTAGAACACTTAGATTGGTCTTTATATCTTGGAGAGTGGCGTTATTACAGATGTCAAATAATAATAGCAGACATTTGGTAATGACACAGGAAAACTAGCTCTCAGTTCAGACCAGGAGGATGCGTTGTCTTGAGCATCATTATCAATTGCAATTCAGCAGTTTCTCTTCCTAATCTCTCTTTAAAATTCTTTTGTAAGAACACTACTACTCTTAGATCAGCAACTGAATGTTCTGGTTTCTAATGTCAGACATGTCCATTTCTTCTTTGCACCCTCCTGGATGGAACTGAGATCTAGGCTTCCTATCTCATTCCCAACATTGGTATCTCCATGCCTACTACTCCTCTGCATATCATACCGAATCCAATCAAGCCTGCTATTGTCATTCACCGGTTATTCATTCAGCATCTGAAATGATCTTTATAACGATTATATCTCCAGTACCTTGTGTTACATTTTATGGCACGCATGACCTGGCCCAACAAAGTGGCATTTATGTCAGATCTGGCTTCGTAATAAATGAGTTTGACACCTCTGCTAAGAGGATTGAAAATCACAGGGTGATTCTAATTTCACTTTCAGTGATCACAAGATAGCCATAAAGTTATCTCGTCAATGATTTCTAAAAACAATGAGAGACGTCAGGGCCCAAGCCTGCTGGAATCCCTTTCTCTTAATCACAGCTATGTGTGCGCTGATTAGGGTTGCCAAGTCCAATTCAAGAAATATCTGGGGACTTTGGGGGTGGAGCCAGGAGACTTTGGGGATGGAGCCAGGAGTAAGATGGTGGCAAGCATAAGTGAACTCTGAAGGGAGTTCTGGCCATCACATCACACACCTTTTCAATGCCTTCCATCCATTTGGAATCAAGGATAGGGGCACCTTCTTTTGGGGCTTATAGAATGGGACCCCCGGTCCAATCCTTTTGAAACTTGGAAGGTCTTTTGAGGAGAGGTGTTGGATGTTATCCTACAAATTTGGTGCCTCTACCTCAAAAAACAGCTTCCCTGGAGCCCCAGGTACCTATGGATCAATTCTGCATTATTCCCTATGGGAATTGGTCTTCATAGGGAATGAGTGCACAGCAGACATTTTCTCCCCCCCCCCCCCCGCTTTCTGATGACCCTGAAGCGGGGGGAGGGCCTCCAAGCCGGGGGATCCCCTGCCCCCACCTGGGGATTGGCAACCCTAGCGCTGATCGAGATTACTGTGAGACAAAACTTCTCTAAACTGGCTCAGAGGCATTCACAGTTACCTTCCAGGGCTGAGCTATTATGCAAAAACTGGTTCTGGGTCTAAACGGTGGGGAGATCTAACTTAAATCCACTCCTGGATGCCATGGAAAACTGTTCTCACAAGTTTTCATTGTGCTGAAAGATAACTTTCTTGCCTACAAGGCTGTGAAGGCATCAAAAGGGAGAATCAGAAGCCTCTGTTTGGGACTCTGCAGGGCACAAAACTATCAAAGCACATGGGAATACAATATGCTGAGTCAAAGTGTATGCAGATCATTGCTGTGACCCCTTCAGTCTCACCTCACTGCATGAGCTGCAATGAAGGTGGTGCTTAGACTTCTAAGCCAGCACAGCTGTCCTATGACGTGTGGGTTCTCCCCTAAGCAGTCATTATCCACTCTCTTTAAATTAGACTGACAAGAAAAACTGCAGCGTCAGCTGTGACTTTGTTGTGAAGAGTGGCTAACTCCTAAGCTGCCTCACTGTTGGCAGAAGGAGGGGCTCTACGGAGCCAAGTGGCATCACTTTAAAAGCCTCTTTGCAAAAGTACAGCAAAGGCTTGGGTCCCCATGCATTTGGCACAAGAATAACAAGAAGAAGAAAAAACTGCAAACAAACAGAGAAATCTAATCTAATAATGAACATCATACAAATGCATCACTTCAATAGAAATTTCTTTTTGAAAGGTTGGACTGCTGCTTCAAGGCACATTGCGGGCACATGGAAAAAGCAGCACAAGCCCTAAAACAGGGAACTGAATGGGGAGGGACGGTGGCTCAGTGGCAGAGCATCTGCTTGGGAAGCAGAAGGTCCCAGGTTCAATCCCCGGCATCTCCAAAAAAGGGTCCAGGCAAATAGGCGTGATAAACCTCAGCTTGAGACCCTGGAGAGCCGCTGCCAGTCTGAGTGGACAATACTGACTTTGATGGACCGAGGGTCTGATTCAGTATAAGGCAGCTTCATATGTTCATGTTCAACTATTGTGAGAGTGTACGTGCATTGTTGTGACAGACATTAAAAAAACTCACTCTGGGCAGAGCCCACCAGATACAGTGACAACATAACCACGCCCTCTGTTACCTCTTGGCTCTTACATGGAACCCTGCATATGGTTTTCAGAAGATGTACCTAAACACCACCAACACTGCCCTGCTTTTTTTTTTTTTTAAAGCAAAAATATTCAGCAATTTATTACTCTTGTTTATCAGATTTATTTTACATATGGTTATTTTACACATTGAAAGCTAGATAAAGTCAGAGCGCTGGGCTTGGACCTGGGTTCAAATCCCCATTCAGCTGTAAAATTGCCCAAAGCCATCCAGGGTCCCTCAGCTGAACTAAATTTGGGACTGTTGTGAGACAAAGTCCTGCTCTGAGCTCCTCAGAAGAAAGGTAGGGTACAAATACAATGTTTTAATAATAAGCATACTTTTGGTTAAATTAATAAAATACATATTTCTTTATTTATAAATTAAATGTTTAGACCGCCCTCCCCTGTACACATAAAGCTCAGGGCAGTGAACAACGAAAAAACATATTCATAAATTAATTAAAAAGTTCAGAATTTGTAAAATAACACACATTTACAGATGGCACTAAAACTTCAGATTACACCACCACCTCTTGGGGAGGGAGAAAAACGGGAGGAGGGGGGAGAGGAGTGCCAGATGAGCTCATCGCTGTCCTCAACCAAAAGCCTGATGGAACATCTCTGCCTTGCAAGCCCTGCAGAACTGCGTTAAGTCCCATGGGACACAGATGTTGTTTGGCAGAAAGTTCCACCAGGTCAGGGCCAAGGCTGAAAAGGCCCTGGGTTCCAGTCAAGGGCAGCTGGAAATTTTTCGGACTGAGGATTATCTGACATAATGAAGATTCCTGGCATCTGATATGAGCTGTGGGTTATGTGTACTTCATAAATAGTCCTTGCATGTAAATATAGTACATTGACTGTGTCCAGGCATGGACTTTTTAGTGTTATACCACTTGACATTATTTCATTGGTTGCTTTCTTCCTGGGGTTAAAATAATTTCTTTGCGGTGTCTGTGTAAGATGACACGACATCCTATATCCAGCTACATAGTCTGAAAACTTAAAGGTGTCTTCATTTTTTTTAAGATGGGATGGTGCCCTACCTACTGCTGCCCCCCCCCCTTTGCCCTGTGCTGTACCTGAGGGTCTCCTGACCACCAGAACAAGATTACAGAAAACTCACCGGGCTGCAGTGGGAGGGATGTCTGAATGAAGTATTTGATTTGGAGTTGTTAGCCTTTGTAAAGTCACTATCCTAAATAAAGATGTCTAAGACCTGGAAAAGTCACATCCTGCCAGTTTGGTGTAGTGGTTAAGTGTGTGGACTCTTATCTGGGAGAACTGGGTTTGATTCCCCACTCCTCCACTTGCACCTGCTAGCATGGCCTTGGGTCAGCCATAGCTCTGGCAGAGGTTGTCCTTGAAAGGGCAGCTGCTGTGAGAGCCCTCTCCAGCCCCACCCACCTCACAGGGTGTCTGTTGTGGGGGAGGAAGGGAAAGGAGATTGTGAGCCGCTCTGAGACTCTTCGGAGTGGAGGGTGGGATATAAATCCAATATCTTCATCTACCTCACAGGGTGTCTGTTGTGGGGGAGGAAGGGAAAGGAGATTGTGCGCCGCTCTGAGACTCTGTCCTTGAAAGGGCAGCTGCTGTGAGAGCCTTCTCCAGCCCCACCAACCTCACAGGGTGTCTGTTGTGGGGGAGGAAGGTCAAGGAGATTGTGAGCCGCTCTGAGACTCTTTGGAGTGGAGGGCGGGATATAAATCCAATATCTTCTTCTTCTGCTACTGTGTTGTCGTTACAGCAACCTTACCATTCTAATAAAGAGTTCTGCGTAACTTAATCCTTGCATGAATCGAATCAGAAGATGTTGGGTTTAAGAGTTTGCCATTATGTACAATTTCTCTGGCACCAGTACAGCAACGATGGAGTTTAACAGGCACATGAGAGATGTAAAATCCTACTCCAGTGTTGCACTGCCTTCTCTTTAGCATTTTGGCTGGTCTTCAGCATGCATAAAGAGTAGGTTAGAATACTGTAAATGCTATTAAAGGGAATCACAAAGAGAGCAGTAAACAGATACCAAAATGAAATCGCAGGAAGTCGAATCACACTGAAACACCCTCAGATTACACTCAATAATATTTCCTAAAACGAGCCAAGAACATATCACTATACACAGAAGCAAATCTTGATGGTTTTTAAGCAGCAATTGAGAGAAGAGGGTGATATTACAAGAAATAGGCTACCATTCCTTGCGCAAGTTTCTAACCAGGGACAAGGAAACCGATGAAAGAAACCCCTCAAACTACCAAGGAGGAGCCAAAGAAGCATTTGTCCTGTGAAGACGCAGGGCCGAGTCATGGCCACACCCCCTCAGTCATGAGCCATGCCCCACCACCCTGCCCCTAATGCAGACAAAGCTAGCAGCCCCAACAGCCGCATCTCCTCATGGTGCCAAGTGTCACTTTGCCAAAAGGCCATCCACAAGTGGGCATGCAGAATGAAAGGAATTCAGTGGCCAAGCCCATCGTTGTGGTGAACAGCAAGGCAAGCTTGCTGCAGGATGCTCAGGATGTCTCTTGCTGCTACGGCCGTCATGTCTGTGTGTGTGTCTGTAGAGCTTACTCCGCAATGGCTGGAAGACATCAGCAGCTCAGGACTGCTGGGGAGTAACCCCAGGAAGCCTCGGCCTCGAGACACACTGCCCCTTCCAAAAGCTGCCAATCAACCACTGGGCAAACAAACAGGCAGAGGGATGGGGGAAGAGCAATGAAGAACAAAGCCCAGGTAGCGGGGCAGCTGCAAAGCCCCCTTCCTCCACCACTACTCTCAGGCCAGGTGCCAGCCAGGGCAACAGGCAAGTGAGCTGAGGAGGAAGGTGAGGAGTGGGCACATCAGGCAGGCAGGCAAGCCTCTCTGCAGCATGCCTGTGCCAGGGGAGGAGTGTGACCCAATCATGTGACCGAGCTACTGTGGGTCACATGATGCCAGGTGCACTGCAGAGAGGCCTGCTCCTTGCCTGCCTGATCCACCCACCATTTGCTCACCTGGCTTGTTCAGTGCCTGGCTTGGGAGTTGTGGCAGAGGAAGGGGGATTTGCAGCTTTAACTGGAGAACGAGAGCTGGCCAAAATGCACTCTCTGTGTGCTGCTATGGGTTTGGTCCCTAGCATCTCCAGTTAAAGGAATTCAGTTTCTGGATGCTGAAGAAGGCCCTCCTTTGCTTTGAAGGCTTCTCCTCCTTCACCTGCTTAAAGCAAGCAGATCACCAATTAGAAGCTAGTCTAATTAGTAATTAATTAATCTTGCCACTCCCCGATTCCCTACCCCAGCCCCACCACCCAAAAACGTCAGGCTACGGGGCTTCTTCTTCAACAGCAGTTGCATCACAGAGTTTCACAGATACGTCTCTCTTCTAACTGAGCAAGCCATCTCAAACACAACAGTGTCCCGGTATTCTTACCTTCTTCATTCTCATCAAATGCTTGTGACTTGCTGGAGTTGTTTGCGCCCATGTTGGTGTTGGCTGGAACCTTTCTTCTGCACTTACATCATTCTGTAGTACAAAGTACTAAGGGCTGTGTTATGTTCTGAACAATGGATCCTGAAAGATGGCGGGGGGGAACACAAGATCAAGACAGCAGTCAGAATCTATAGTATGTAAAGATCACACAACTGTCACACCTTGACAAGAGTACTAATATAATACAAAGAAAAGTAGAATCTGCAAAAAGGGATACACAAGAGCATGCTCAATAATTTTCCCTTACCCCTATAAGCAGACCAATTGCCTTTGATTAGACTACACCAGCATGATCATAGAATTGGAAGGTACCTCCAGGGTCATCTAGTCCAACCCCCTCAATAATGCAGGAAACTCACAAACACCTCCCCCTAAATTCACAGGATCTTCATTGCTGTCAGATGGCCATCTAGCCTCTGTTTAAAAACCTCCAAGGAAGGAGAACCCACCACCTCCTGAGGAAGCCTGTTCCACTGAGGAATTGCTCTAACAGTCAGGAAGTTCTTCCTAATGTTGAACTGGAAACTCTTTTGATTTAATTTCAACCCACTGGTTCTGGTCCTACCTTCTGGGGCCACAGAAAACAATTCCACACCTTCCGCTATATGACAGCCCTTCATGTACTTGAAGATGGTGATCATATCACCTCTCAGCTGCCTCCTCTCCAGGCTAAACATCCCCAGCTCCTTCAACCTTTCCTCACAGGACTTGGTCTCCAGACCCCTCACCATCTTCGTCGCCCTCCTCTGAACCCGTTCCAGCTTGTCTACATCCTTCTTAAAATGTCTATATCCTTCTTAAAACTGAACACAATACCCCAGATGAGGTCTTACCAGAGCAGAGTAAAGCGATATCACATCATGTGATCTGGACACTATACTTCTGTTGATACAGATTGCATTTGCCTTTTTAGCTACCGCATCACACTGTTGACTGTAGATCACTTCTACTTCCTCACATGTCGCCACTAGTATTTTGGCTTTCTTGCTTCGTTTCCAAACAGCTACTCTCCAGTCGGTACAAGTCTCACCCAGTATTCCCTCTAAGCTGAGTAAGCTCTGGCTCACACATTTTTTTCTTAGCTCAGGAAAAAGAGCCCCAGAGTCAAACTAACTTATGCAGTAGCTCACAACTTTAATGCCACTTGCTCATGAAGCAAAATTTTTGCTCACAAGACTCCACAGCCTAGAGGGAGTATTGGTCTCACCTCATTATGAAAATCCTGAAACAGCTTGGTACCAGAATAGACAAAACGTTCCCCAGCTTTTCTTCAACCAGCAAACCAACCAGCCAATCAAAAATCTAACCTCTGCAATCCTCAACTAGAATTCAGTTTACAGGAAAATAAACATTCAATTCGAAAGGAAGTCCATTAAACCTTCTTGCTAATAATACCTCCATGAATCTCCCCCTAGGAGAGACAGCAAATCCAGGCATGTCAATACAGTTGGTAAAAAGATTTCATATTTGCCTCCTTTCCCCTCTTCTACCACTCAGGCATCTAGTAATTACTTTAAGAGATAGTCCTAAGGAAGGAATTCATGATCAGGCTAAATATTCTCTCTACGATGGTCTGATTGTCTTTTCTGCAGTCTGTTGGCTGCAAGATTGTCTGTTAACTGCACTTGGAAGCAATAATGGAACTTCAAGCACTTAAGTGTAAATATAATTAATATGGGCTTGACCTTGCATATACAATGCAAACGATGCAGCATTCACTTAAGAGAAGAACAGAAAGTTCGTTCTGGTGGATAAAAGGAACTGTGTGCCCAGTAGCGGGGACAGGGATGCCCTGCCCAGCTGCCATTATTTTTTAGGGGAAAGGAAGCTTTATTCTACTTCTTGGCTTTCTACGTTTACTAGAATGTGAAATAAAAGGTTTTGCCCAGGTAATGCCGCAGTGTGCTGGTACATACTGAACCTGGATACAGTGCCAAGAGAAGGAGCTGAAAGTACACCTGATGCGCGCTTCTTAATTAAGGCATCAGGAATGGACCCCAGGTACTCCCATTCTTTTCTCCCTTTCCCCTCCAGTTCCCATTTCCCTACTTCCCTTGTTATCTTTAACCATTTGCATATTAGGCCACACCCCCTGATGCCAAGCTGGCTGGAACTGTGTTCCTGTGCGTTCCTGCTCCAAAAAAACCCTGCTTGCCGTGGGAAAGAGGCGGGGCAAGTTACAGCCTTGCGGCAGCTTGTGCAAAATCGGTCACACCCCCTGATGCCAAGCTGGCTGGAACTGTGTTCCTGTGCATTCCTGCTCCAAAAAAACCCTGCTTGGAGGCTTCATTCAGTCATCACAACAAGCTGACATTATGACAGAATGTGTACAATTCTGGCTTGTTCCCCAGTGCACACATCCGGGTCCTCCCTGTACATGCAAGCACACGGGGAATAGGAAGAGTGTGCATAAGCCATGCAGCAAGCTCAGTTTGCAATACCCAGGCTTAATGTCAGCTTGTTTGTGATGTCTGAATGTAACCTTTAAGTGTTGCACTTACATCTTTGCAAATGGCATTTAACACTAGCCAAGATCTTCATTGTAACCATGGCTAAAAAGGGGGATTAAATGGATTCGCAACCTAGTTAGCTGTAGCTGTGATAGCAGATATCATGCTCAATTACTGTTGGAGTTGACAAGAAAATGAGTAATGTCCACCAAAGAGTAACGGAAGGAGTTAGAAAAATTATGTGAGCCAAAGACTGATTCCCCACTAGGTTTGTTCATCGGACCCTCCCCCCCCCCCAATGCTTTTGTCTGATTTTGAACAAGCTGCCGCAGGGCTGCAACTCACCCCACCTCTTTCCTGAGGCAAGCAGTATCTTCTGAAAACTGGTTTCTGCTTGCCATGGGAAAGAGGCGGGGCAAGTTACAGCCTTGCGGCAGCTTGTGCAAAATCGGACGGAAGCGTCGGGGGGAAAAGAGCTCCGAAGCTGGAACAACCCTAGTGGGGAATTAATCGATCAAATTCTTATCACTTAAGCAGTTCTATAGCATTATGTCTTCAAGAGGTGCTACATGACACCTGATGATTCTTTGAAGACCACATTAAAGGTTACATGGCTTTACAGAATTTTCCCCATCTCTTCTCCTGTTAAAAAGTGCCACAAACCACTTCAAGAAAGCACAAGAATTCTATATGGCTGAAGTAATTTAAGAGGGCCACATCAGCACCCAACAGAAATTATCTGCTGATAGAATTTCCTTGATCAAAACTGGTTAGGGAATGACCCCACCATTCATTTAATGATATTATTCTGTACACATTCGTGCACAAAAATACACAGTTAAAGGTTTAAAAATAGATATTTCTAGCTTTACAAAAGAAATTGCTTATGGGTTCCAACATTATTGATATGTAGCTTTAAAAAAAAACACAAAGGACAATTTTAGAGAAGGCTGAGATTATTCAGCGCAGAACTATATGTAGAAACCATCTTTCTGCTTAGTTTCAGGCCCCCTGTATAAAACTCGGGTTGGAAGCATCCAAGTGGGCCCTGAGAATGAAAACTGATCTTCAGACTACAGGAATCAGTTTGCCTGGAGAAAATGGCGACTGAGGGTGCTTTAGAGGGCAGACTCTATGGCATTATACCCTGCTGAAGCCCTTCCCTTCCCCAAATTCCTCCCTTTCCAGGTTCCACTCCCCAAATCCTGAGGAATTTCACAACCCGAGTTGGCAACTCATAGCAACATAAAACTATGTAGTGGATCGCTGGGTGGCAGGCAAGGAAAATCAGGGCATGGTGACGAGGACCTAGTTCGGGGACACGACTCATAAAATCTTACATCTGAAAAACCTGGAGACTGGAGATCCACTCACAGTTGATCTAGAGCCCAAAAAATATCAGCATCTTTCAAACTGTGACGCTGATTCAGAAAAGAATTTTCCATGTATATTATTGTTGTTGCAACCAAGCAGCAAAGCTGTTGTTCAAAAATAAATCAGAGCCATAATTCATATCCAGAAAGTTTATTTAAACATTAGAAAGCGGGGGGAGGGGAGGGAAGACTGGGTCAAACTAGTAAAAATTCTATTAAGATATAGGTTTGAATGAAACTGGATAGGATGCTCAAACTAGTAAAAATTCTGATGGAATATAGGTTGGATAGGGTGCCCTTCCTGTGCTTAAAGCTTTGCAGATAGTGGATTCGTTTAGCTAGCTGAAAACCATTACAAAAGTTGGAAAGTCAGTAATGAAAAGAGCTCTCAGGACAAGAGAAGAAAATGAGGGCGGGGGGGGGGGGAAGCAGGAGGACAAACAAGCAGGTTGGCTGAAAACTTTGCTAAAAATAGATCTGTTGTTATATTAAAGAGCATATGATGCCAAATGTAATATGAATATCTCCTTTTCATAGTATATAGCCTTAGCTTTCCAGAGCTCTGTACTCTGCAAAATCAAGGTTTCAAAACCAGCACAAGATTTCCAGGATCACAAAGAACCAAATTTCAGTTCGTTTTTTGCTAGACCATGACTTTAGTAAGCTTTACATATTTTACAGGGCAATCCTATGCAGTTACTCCAGACTAAAATCAATCATTTCAGCGGGCTTAGATTTAGCATTGCCAATCCCCAGGTGGAAAAAACGCTGCACATAAGCATTATACACACTTATGCTCTACATTTATATCACCACAATTTCTAAATACACTCCAACGTTTTACAGCACTTCTAGTTAATTTCAGAGTCCAAAGTTCATAAACATAAATTGATATCCAATCTGGATGCTTCAACTGAAAAAAGGAAGGTACCAAGTCCTGCTCTATATGTATCTCTCCAGTCGCAGGTAGTACCGTGAAGCCTCTTCTATTTCTTCAAGGCAGCAATCCTCTTGCTCAACTGTTGAGGCGACATGAGACCGGTTAATAGCGTGTTTCATTTACCACTTCCACTGGCCGCATATATAAGCTAGGAACCGCATATATAAGCTAGGTCTCATAAACTTTAGCTTGTCACTTTCAATTAGCACATGAAAGGTTCTCTCCTTTTCATGTGAGAACCTTTCATGTGCTAATTGAAAGGGACAAGCTAAAGCTTATGAGACCAGTTGCCTTAGCACAGGTTCCTAGTTTATATATGCGGCCAGTGGAAGTGGTAAATGAAACACGCTATTAGCCGGTCTCGTGTCGCCTCAACAGTTATAATAATAATAATAATAAATTTATTTTTGTATCCCGCCCTCCCCCGCCAAAGGCGGGCTCAGGGCGGCTCACAGACATGGAATTCCATGATTCAAGTAAAACAATGTAAACAACAATTTTAAATATAAACAATTACATAATAAATTATTTAAAATAGCTAAAATAGATAAGATAGGTGCTATAAATTACTATAAGTCATAATATCCACAAGATGGTTAAATGGCTACACGTCAGATTAGTCAGGTTCTGTCTCAAAGGCAAGCTGGAAAAGAAATGTTTTGCAAGCCCTGCGGAATTGGTTCAGGTCCCGCAGGGCTCGTACCATCTCTGGAAGATGATTCCACCATCGAGGGGCCATTACTGAGAAGGCTTGCTCCCTGGATGTCTTCAATCTAGCCTCTCTTGGCCCAGGGATTGTTAGAAGATTTTGAGAGCTAGATCTCAGTGCTCTCTGGGGAACATATGGGGAGAGGCGGTCCCTTAGGTAGGCAGGTCCTCGGCCATATAGGGCTTTAAAGTTGAACAAGAGGATTGCTGCCTTGAAGAAATAGAAGAGGCTTCACGGTACTACCTGCGACTGGAGAGATACATACACAGCAGGACTTGGTACCTTCCTTTTTTCAGTTGAAGCATCCGGATTGGATATCAATTTATGTTTATGAACTTTGGACTTTGAAATTAACTAGAAGTGCTGTAAAACGCTGGAGTGTATTTAGAAATTGTGATGATATAAATGTAGAGCATAATTGTGTGTAATGCTTATGTTTGCTAATTATCTGTATGCTGCGATTTCCTGTTTGTGTTAAATCCCCAGGTGGGGGCAGGGGATCCCCTGGTTTGGAGGCCCTCCCCCTGCTTCAGGGTCATTGGAAAGCGGGGGCAGGGGAGGGAAATGTCTACTGGGAACTCTGTTATTCCCGATGGAGACTTATTCCCATAGAAAATAATGGAGAATTGATCCGAGGGTATCTGGGACTCTGGGGGGGGGCTGTTTTTGAGGTAGAGGCACCAAATTTTCAATATAGCATCCAGAGCCTCTCCCTAAAATACCCCCCATGTTTCAAAAATATTGGACCAGGGGGTCCAATTCTATGAGCCCCAAAAGAAGGTGTCCCTATCCTTCATTATTTCCAATGGAGGGAAGGCATTTAAAAGGTGTGCAGTCCCTTTATGTGATGGCCAGAACTTCCTTTGGAGTTCAGTCATGCTTGTCACAGCCTTGCTCCTGGCTCATCCCTAATGTCTCCTGGCTCCACCCCCAAAGTCTCCTGGCTCCATCCCCAAAGTCCCCAGATATTTCTTGAATTGGACTTGGCAACCCTACTTAGACTGGAGTTCCCTGCACAGGATTCTGCTATTAATAGTGCAACTATGTATAGCTTTATCCCTATACCGTGAGCTAGGTACCTTTCTCCTGAACAGATCTGCATAACTTTAAAGTCTGCATGTGTCTACCAAGATAAATTGCTTCAAGAAAATATAAGTTTAGGGTTTGTAGAATCTTTCAGGCTCAAGTGCCGTGTTCTACGTGAGAAAGTTTTTCTTCCAGACGTTTCGTTCTCCGCAGCCGAGAATGAAACGTCTGGAAGAAAAACTTTCTCCAGTAGAACATGGCACTTGAGCCCGAAAGATTCTACAAACCCTAATGATGTTACCAGCCGTGAAAACCTGAAATCTTTTGATAAATATAAGTTTCTTTTTTAAAAATTGTATCATTTAGATCAGGGGTGTCGAACTCATTTGTTACGAGGGCCGGATCTGACATAAATGAGATCTTGTTGGGCCGAGCCATGTCAGGCTGGGCCATGTGTATACCTATTAAAGATTAGGTAGCAGAGATATAAATTCTATAAAGAACACAGACGAACACAGATATATATTTTTAAAAACTCAAAACATGTTTAAAATGTTAGCACTCATTGATCTTAAAGATGCTTTCTTTGTATTTCTCCCATGGGATCCAGGGAAATGGACAAAGGAAGCTCTGGCTCTTTCCTTCCTTCCCCAGGGGACTGGGGGAAGGAGCCTCAGCCAATGGAGAAGACAGAGGTTTTGCTCTGTAGCTCCTGTGCAATTGAGCAAGCCTTGCAAAACAAGCTGTGATGCAGAAGGAAGCAAAAGAGAGGGAGAAGGAAGCAGTTGACAGCCAGTTGCTCGGGGGCCTGATAGGAGTCCTCCAGGGGTCTGATTCGGCCCCCGAACTGCATGTTTGACACCCCTGATTTAGATCCTGAGCATGTTATTTATTTGTTTGTTTAATACAAGCAGACAAACATTGTTTGATTGCTTCTGACTGTAATGTTTTATGGATTCTGATTTTTAGACTTCGGTATTCACTGCTATTTATATTTAAGTACACAAGAACAGCCCCACTAGTTCAAACCAATAGTTCATCTAGTCCAGCATCCTGTCTCACTCTGGGCAGTCAACAACAAGTCATAGAGACCGAGGTCGTCCCATGATGGAGACTCGAGGCTCTGGGATTCAAAAGATTAGTGCTTCTGAATGTGGAGGTTCCCCTCAGTCACCATAGTTAGTAGCCACTGACAGATTCACAAAGGATAAGTGTATCTAATCCTCTTTTAAAGCGGTTTATTCTTGTGATCATCACTACATCTCTGGCAGAAAATTCCACATTTTAAGCACTCTGTGCAAAGTGGTATTTCCTTTTGTCCATCCTGAACCTACTGCCCACCAGTTTCACTAGATGTCTTTGAGGTCTAATATGTTGGGAGATGGAGAAAAAGTTATCTTTGTCAACTCACTCCACCTCATGTATAATTTTCTAAACCTCTATCATGTCCTCTCCATCATCTTTTCTAAACTAAAAAGTCCTAGATTCTTCAGCCTTTCCTCACAGGAAAGGTGATCTAGCCACCTAATAATCTTGATTGCCCTCCTCGGTACTTTTCCCAGCTCTGCAATGTCCTTTTGGATACGATGACCAGAACTGTGCACAGTATTCCAAATGAGGCCACACCATAGATCTATACAGAGGCATTACAATATTGACCTTCTTATTCTCAATACCTTTCCTAATAATCCACAACACAGAGTTTGCCCTTTTCACTACTGCAGCATACATGGTTGACACTTTTATTGAGCTATCCACTGTGACCCCAAGATCTTTTCCCCTCTCAATCACAGCAAGTTGAGTCATGGAATCATGGAATCATAGAGTTGGAAGGTATCTCTAGGATCATCTAGTCCAACCCCTGCACAATGCAGGAAACTCACAAACACCTCCCCGTAAATTCACAGGATCTTCATTGCTGTCAGATGGCCATCTAGCCTCTGTTTAAAAACCTTCAAGGAAGGAGAGCCCACCACCACCCAAGGAAGCCTGTTCCACTAAGGAATCGCTCTAACAGTCAGGTCTCCAGACCCCTCACCATCTTCATTGCCCTCCTCTGGACCCGTTCCAGCTTGTCTATATCCTTCTTAAAATGTGGTGCCCAAAACTGAACACAATACTCCAGGTGAGGTCTTACCAGAGCAGAGTAAAGCAATACCATCACATGTTCTGGACACTATGCTTATGTTGATACTGCCCAAAATTGCATTTGCCTTTTTAGCCACCGCATCACACTGTTGACTCATGTTCAGCAAATGATCCACTAAGACCCCTAGTTCCTTTTCACATACTACTGCTAAGACAAGTTTCCCCCATCCTATAACCATGCATTGGATTTTTCCTACCTAAATGCAGAACTTTACATTCATCCCTGTTAAAATTCATTTTATTGGTTTTAGCCCAGTTTTCCAGCCTGTCAAGGTCATCCTGTATCCTGTTTCTGTCTTCTTCTGTGTTTGCAACCCCTCCCAATTTAGTATCATCTGCAAATTTAATAAGCATTCCCTCTATTCCTTCATTCAAGTCATTTATAAAAATGCTGAACAAAACAGGTCCCAGGACAGATCCTTGAGGCACTCCACTTGTCACTCCTTTCCAAGAGGATGAGGAACCATTCACAAGCACTCTTTGGGTGAGATCTGTCAACCAGTTACAGATCCACCTAACGGTAACAGGATCCAAACTGCATTTTACCAACTTGTCAACAAGGACAGTATGTGGACCCTTATCAAAAGCCTTAATGAAATCAAGATAAACGATGTCTACAGCATTCCCCTGATCCAGCAAGGTAGTCACTTTCTCAAAAAAAGAGATCAGGTTAGTCTGACATTACTTGTTCTTGCGAAAACCATGCTGGCTCTTAGTAATCACATCCATTCTTACTAAATGTTCCAGAACTGACTGTTTGATGATTTGTTCTAAAACTTTTCCAGGTATAGATGTCAAGCTGACGGGTCGGTAGTTACCTGGATCATCTTTTTTCCCTTTCTTGAAGAGGGGGACAACATTTGCATGCCAAGCACATGTATGCCAAGCACAGGTCCCCTTTAGCCTATACTTGAAGTTGCGAATTTTTTGTCCCAGTGTGCATCACCTTCCACTTACCAACATTTGCCACATTGTACAACATCATTTATTATATCATCAATAAATTCATGGTTCATGACCATCGGCCTTCACATTTAAAACATATCTAAAATGAAATTACAAGCAACCAAAGTTAAAATTCTAAAACCTCAGCATACGATCAGCACAATAACACTAAAACAATTCAGTTAGAGGCATTCTTAGAAACAAAGTTCGCTCTGATCAGTGGATAGCCCATGAATACTATGGGAGCCTCTGTTGCTAAAGCTAAGTTGGAGTGGATTTGATCAGTGATTGGATAGGAAACGCACAGAAGACACTTATGATCTTGTACAGAAAGCACAGTATCCATGGTCTTTCCATTCCGTTCCTGTGCTTGGCATGCAGGTAAGTCCTCACTATTAGCATATACAAACTGGAGATCATAGACATTGCACTCTCAGCAATTTATAGCAGCAATTTATATGTGCTTTTTTCTTGTTGTCCTGTGTGTCCATAATCTGTTTTCCCATTGCATATATTAAACTATTTAAAAAAATACAAACCCAGCAACAGCCAGTTGCTGCATAAAACTGTTGCTTGCATGAAAAGGAAAACATACTGCTAAAGTAATTGCCTAAAACATCTTTAACAAGATGTCTTCGCTGGAGCAAAGATTATAGCAGCATAAAACACACTCAATATTGATCTAGTGATAAAACAAAGCCTCTATCACTGTATTTCCACAGGGCCTGACCCTTCAGCGTAAAAAACTGATTTCTAGCTAAAGAGGCTTAAGCCAATGCGAAACCCTCCTTCACTATCACTCACCAGTGAGCTCTCTTCAAAGCTTGTCACAGACTTCAGTTAATTAAGTCCATAATGAAGCTTTCTATTAAAAATGCATCTGTCTTGACAGAGAAGGGCAAAGTTTGCTTTTGTAAAGTGATTTTAGTGAAAACAGTCAAAGGCATCAATTTAAGCATTTTCTCCAAGCCAAAAGAGAATAAGGGAAAGAAGATCTCATCTCAGTCAAGTTTTCCAAAGACTTTGCTTTATTTGTCTGAGACCCTGGAGAGCCACTGCCAGTCACAGTAGGCTCCTATCTTAGATGGATATGCTGTATAGTGTGAGTTCATATGAAGACCATGAACAAAATGATATCGCCATTCCTTAAACAAAATATTCTTCCTCATAATGAGAAAGAAACAATTGGAAGAACAGTTTTTCTTCTTTGCAGTGAAGGATACAGTAAAGATCAGTATTTCTCTTATTCAAATAACCAAAAGGACAAACAAAAACAAAACCCAAACAGAACATGTATGGCATTATGGGGTGATAAAATCCATAACCTAAGATGCTAAAATTATGCCTCATCATGAGCAACTATAAAAGTCACTAACTGTATCATTTGAATGACTTGTCCTTACTGGCACACTGACATACACATTTATAGAGGATTCAAACATGTTCCAAATTGTTTTTCACCAAGCTTGGATATTTTTAAGGGTAGGGAATGTCCCTCTATGCAAACCATGAAACTCTGATATGCACACATTTGTTAAAATCTTCTACTTCTTATCAACCAAATGTACCCATTGACATTTGCTATGTTTCAGGGCTTTTTTTTTCCCCAGGGGGAACGTGGTGGAACAGAACAAAGTAGGATTCCAGTAGCACCTCTTAGTAGAAACAAAATTCACAAAAAATGTTTGAAAGTTCACGAGGGGTATCCACCTGTTTCTCCCTCATTTCCCTCTTGAGAGTTCTGGAACCTTTTTTTTCTGGGGGGAAGACCCTTGCTACGTTTTCTATGATGCTTAAATGCGTATATATCATATATTAATTAGATCCTTCCTCTGAGCTGAAGTGTTGTGTGTGTTGTTTTAACTTCACAACAACCCTGTGAAGTTGACAGGACCAAGAGCAACTGGTCCAAGGTCAACCTGTGAGCTTTATGCTTTAGTGCGGATTTGAAAGCAGGTCTCTTTACTCACTATTTACTTTCTCTACTTCGTTTATACTTCTCCTTTCTTTCCATTGAGGGACCTAAGCAGCTACTACTACACCACACTGGCTTAAATAATTAAAACTGATTTTAGAGAATGGGCCTGTTCTGTTATTGTATAAAATGATTACCAAAACAGCTAAATAATAAAGTATCGTCTAGAGGGGCTAAGAACAATAAATGTGTTGAAAGATGAACATTCTTCTCTGTTTGTGAGAGAAAATGTTCATGGAGGTGTGAAATCAGTGCCAAGACTGCATGAATAAAACAACAGGGCTTTGCAAAAATTAAAAATTAAAATGTGTATTTCTTTGGATAAATATAATACATTGCTCAAATCATGTGGGGCAGGAATCTATAAGCCGTTCCGGCCTTTGCTATAGCCCTTTATTCCATTTCAAAACATTTGTTGAACTTTATTAATCGGTCACTGCACAGCTCCCAAAGGTTCCAGCTGTTTAGTTCTTCCACACTATCCCTTTATTGATTGTAATATTCATAGTTCCATTAAGGGAACCATAAACAGAGCAATAAGTTAGGAGAGAGACAGAAAAGCACAGGGGGACTTAGCATGGAGAGGATCAATCCAAACTACTGACATAATCAATTCAATTTTTTTGAGATGGTACTCTTACAGAGATCTCATGCCAAGAAGCCAAATAAATCCCCTACTTCAGGGGTGGCCAACGGTAGCTCTCCAGATTTTTTTGCCTACAACTCCCATCAGCCCCAGCCAGCATGGCCAATGGCTGGGGCTGATAGGAGCTGTAGGCAAAAAACATCTGGAGAGCTACCATTGGCCACCCCTGCCCTACTTGCTTTTTTAAAAAGTTGTTCAAGTACTTAAAGTGAAAAACTAAGAAACAAAAATGATGAGATGACTAGTCATCCATAGGCTCTGAAAACATTCCAAACATGCTGTATGGCCAGGACAGGGGATTTTTTTTTTAGCAGGAACACACAGGAATGCAGTTCCGGCTGGCTTGGTGTCAGGGGGTGTGGCCTAATATGCAAATTTGTCCCTGCTGGGATTTCTCTACAAAAAAAGCCCTGTAGACAACTCTGATAGCATTAGAACGGCACTTTTAGCCTATTTCCAAAAGAGCTGAATATATTTTTTGTTGTTCAGTGACACAGTCGAGTCCGACTCTGTGCAATCCCATGGACAAAGAATATATATATACTCACAAATGCTGGCTGCTGTGGCTTGGAGACAAACTGGTCATTGATTGGTTTGTTTTCAACTTTCTTCTAAGGCATTTGAATTTGGACAACCTAAAACATTTGGGACTCAGTGGGTTGCTACTAAGCCTCCTAGAGTCCTCTCCATCATGCTGTTCCCCTGCTTTGTGACCTTGCTATTAGACTCCCCTGCATATTCCTATGAAGACAAAGGCTTAACTGGGCTTCCAAATACTATTTAGTTGGCTTGACCCATTCCAGTTTGGAGAGCCAGTTCGGTGTAGTGGTTAAGTGTGTGGACTCTTATCTGGGAGAACTGGGTTTGATTCCCCACTCCTCCACTTGAACCTGCTTGAATGGCCTTGGGTTAGCCATAGCTATCGCAGGAGTTGTCCTTGAGAGGGCAGCTGCAGTGAGAGCCCTCTCAGCCCCACCCACCTCACAGGGTGTCTGTTGTGGGGGGGGGGAGAAGATATAGGAGACTGTACACCGCTCTGAGTCTCTGATTCAGAGAGAAGGGCGGGGTATAAATCTGCAATTCTTCTTTTTCTCTTGAATGCACACACAAGCTGAAACCTTTGTCCTTCTATGCTAACTACACCGGATTTATCACTTGGGATAGGTAAACATTCGAAGTTGCCAGCCCAGAGTAAAAGTTGCCTCTGCACAAGCCAGCCGCCTTCAAAAGCCATCAGCAGATCAGAGAGAGAGAGAGAGCGCTACTTACGAGCTAGGAACCCTTAGGGTTAAAGAGACAAAACCACTTTTCTTACCTTGTCTTAAGAAGGGCAGAAAGCAGTCACTGAGACGCAGAACAGCGCGGAGGAAAGAGCCCAAACAACCTGAAGCTGCGGAGCTAGAGAAAACAGTCGTGGCGAGCGCACTGATCGAGCTTTGCACTTTGCGTGTGTTTGCACGCCAAGGTTCCTTTTTTGCAGGATGCCGGTCCGAGGCAAGGACACTTGGGAGAAGAGCCTGAGTGCCTCTATTGCAGAGAAGTTTCCCGTTTGCAGATTGCAGGAGGAGCCTGCAGCAATCGCAACGGGAGGGGGGGGGGCGGTATGAACGAAACCAGACAAACAGCTGTGATCGCACACAAGCGCGCCCGCAAGACAGGAAATAAAAGTCGAAAGGGAGAGCAGCACAAGCAGGCGGGGACTATTCCGAGCGATGTACAGTACGGCGAAAGCAGCGGCGAGCCTCTGCAACTGTAGATAATGCTGATCGAATTGGCAACGTTTCTCCAACTGCGGACGAGTGAAAGGCGCGCTGGCTGGTACTTAAAACGCCGTGTCGCTTAAAGGCTTTATGCAGATCAGCACTTTTCAGAGATCCCTGAAGTCGTTTATGTGCGTTCTTTCCAGGGCAAGGAGAGTCCTTCTTGACCCGCCTTTTGGTTTTAAGTAAGAGCTCCCAAACACACACACACACAAACACGAGCGACCAATGAAAGAATAGAAATGATACTGCAAAGACTTACTGGTTCTCAGATGAAAGTCAGTGCCGTAGAACAAGCACGTAGAACAGTGCCCCCCCCGCAACCCACCCTGCATTTAAAAAGCATGCATTTCATGCTCCGCTTATTTTGTCCCATCCACCCTGGTGGAACTCCGTTAGTTCTTTGACGTAGTTCTAGCAATGCATTTGAGCTCACAAGTTAGCGGCTTCACTCAACTCTCTGTCTGTCGCTAAAGATAAGTGACAAAAAAGCTGTAAGAATAAGAATGTTTTGTTTTTGTGCGGGGACTGCTCCCGAGTCGTGGCAATTGGGTTAATCGCACTCCCTTCGTACATGAGGAGGCGCATCAGCAAACCCAACGTTACCTTTGTTTCAACATTTGAATTAATCGGAAGCTATTCGCAGTCAGTAAAAAATGGTGGTCAAACCCCAGAAAGGATCCGTTAAAGACCTATGAGTAGCCGGCCCTTCGCTCTATTTACTGGACTGTTGGCTTTAGTGGAAAGATAGGCTCTTGTGGTGTTTGGAGCTGCAATGTTTTTGCCTGTTATTCTCCATACTCCACAGGCAGGCAAATAGATGTTAGCAGGGTTGGATAGCAGAGTTATGATTCCATCACCCCTGTAGCTTAAGTTTTTGGTGGGAAATATTTTCCTGCCCTCAGATCTTATTAGTTCCAGGAACCAAAGCCACTACGAATGGAAAGATCCCATTTAATTAACCAGTTGTGTACCCAGCTTGCTGGGGGGGAAAGTGTAGATGACCAGGGAAGGCAATAGCAAAACCACCCTGTTAAAAAGTCTGCGGTGAAAAGTTGGAAATGACTGGTGCTTGCACAGGGGACGTTTCCTTTCCTTTTCCTGTGTCTTGTGGAAGCAAACCCTCTATGCACACATAGTTATCCAAATCCAAACAGAGTTATTATTTTCCAACTGAGAAAAATGTACATAAACAGGTGGTGGTGGTGGATTTTAACTGTGGGCTTCAGAATCTTTTTTAAAAAGACCTTGTCTGTGCCAGCCAGCTTTGTCTCACCATTCTCTTGGATAGCACATATTTGCCAAACCATATACTTTAGCCAGTTGATACTGGGTATATCTGTTGCTCCTGAAATCTGCTTGAGATACTGAAGCTGAGTATAATTTGCAACTAATAAATCTTGGATCTAGAGAAGGAAGCCAGATCGTATGGATTTTGGAGGTCTTTTAAAGTATCCGTTTATATCATTCCATTTGTAGATTAATGATATTTACTGTACTAATTTTGTTTCTTTTTTAATAATAGTACTATACTTCTTTTTTTAAAATTCCCTATGAGATCAAAAAGTTTTCATCAATTTATCCATGCAGTCTATCAGCTAAAACTGCAGGTGCAGATTAAAATTTGTTCTCTCATTAACTGCTTGAGCTAAGCACAATCACTGTCTTTAGCTCCTTGCTTTCTGCTCTCTTTTCTTCCAGTTTATATACCAGACTAGCAACCAGTGAACCTACTGTCGGCTTCCTTCTGAAAATAAGAGCTTATTGTAAGTCAAACTAACAGTGCCACATGACAACAATCACATCAATATATGTAAATTGGATAGCTTTGGGCTACTTGGAAGTAAGCCCCATACACCTCAGAGACAGACTGACAAGTAAATTTGCAAAGGGTAGTTCTCACAAACTTCAAAGAAACCATCATTTCCCTTCAATAATCCTCAGAGAGACACACAGAGATGCTGAAATATGTAAATTTACTTACATTTAGCGAGAGACAATCAGTTAAAATCCAGATAAGCAAATAACGGAAAAATACTTCAAGGCTGACTGTGCTAGCTCTGTATTCTTCTGATATGGATGGCTATAAGATTGATCTATGTTTCATCTTACTTTTGTTTTGCTATGCTTGTAAAATTTGGATCATTTCCCTGCATCTAATGCCTGCCCTTCCCCCAGGTAGGCAATGTGTGCTTCTATTCACAGCAGATGATGAGAGTTAACTAGGGCTGTAAGAGAAAATGATCTTGGGGTTGTAATGAAGATATTGGATTTATATCCCACCCTATACTCTGAATCTCAGAGCGGTCCTAATCTCCTCTACCTCCCCCCACCCCCCCTAAACAGATACCCTGTGAGGTGGGTGGGACTGAGAGAGCTTTTACAGCAGCTGCCCTTTCAAGAACAACTCCTGTGAAAGCTATGGCTGACCCAAGGCCATTCCAGCAGGTGCAAGTAGAGGCGTGGGGAATCAAACCCGGTTCTCCCAGATAAGAGTCCACAAAGAATCCACTACACCGAACTGGCTCTCTATGGAACACTCTATGAAAATGTTGACCCAGTGGGCAGCAGTGGTGACTAGGTTGGAAAATACCTGGAAATGTTGAGGAAGTAGCCTGGGGGAGGCAGGGATTGGGAAGGAAAGGGATCACAGCAGGGTATAATGTGATAGAGTCCACCCTCTAAAGCAGCTGTTTTCTTACAGGGAGTCAGCTGGAAATCAACTGTAATAGTGGAAGATCTCCAGATGCCACCTGAAGTTTGGCCACCCTAGCAAAGAAAAGGCAAACTCCATGCTAGTAATTACTAGGGGGGGGGGGTGCCGATTTGGGCCCTCCCCCTCCCCTCACCTCCTCAGAGTGCACATGCCGCCCAGCTGCCATCGCTCAGCCTCCTGGGTTCCAGAAGCTTCTGGAAGCACAGACCCAGGAAGCTGAGTGACAGTGGCTGGGCGGCACGCACACTCTGAGGCGCAGAAGCTGCGCTGCACCGCCACCGTGGCCCTTGCCCTCACTGGGGTGATGATGAGGAGAGGAAAAGTGTGGGCAGAGGGATGGAGGGCAGGGCCTTACCTGTGGCACCAGATGCTCTGAAACTGGCCTTCTCCTTATATAGAACTATGGTGTGGCTCATTTGAAATACTATGTACAGTTCTGGTCACCATATCTCAAAAAAGAATACTGCTGAGCTGGGAGAAGTACACAAGAGAGACAATCAGGGTATGAAACTTCTTTATTACGAAGGAAGGCTGAAAGTCTGGAACTTTTCAGTCTAGAAAAGAAAGCCCGCAGGAAAAAATCTCACCCAAAAAACTCCCATGGTCATAAATGCTCGCAGGAAAAAGTCCACACCAAAAAACGCCCACATGGAAAGAAGCCCATATGGAAAAATACCATTTAAAGCTCCATAGATATTTATAATTGTAGATAATCATTCATCTCCATTTATGAGAATGAACAGGTATTACCTATATGAGATGAGAGTACAAGTAATACACACACACACTCTCAGCACTGCCTTCAAGAGCACACTGTGGAGGCGTTCTCCTCTGAGTTGGGTTTCCCTTGTGAGGAAAGCCCAGCTCAGAGAAGCAGTGCTGATGCCCTGTCTGGTTGCTTTTGCTTCGAAGGCGAGAGCAGCTGGGTGGGGCACATTCTCCTCTGAGCTGGGCTTTCCTTGTGAAGGAAGCCTGGCTTGGAGGAGAGCACATGCTGCTGCGCCGTCCTGCCACTCTCAGCTTTTTGGGTCTGTGACCCGGGAAGCTGAGAGCGGTGGGGTGGGGGAGGGGGTGCCCAGAGGTGCCCCATAGATTAAGTGGCACTTCAGGCAGCTGCCTCCCACACACTGGCCATGTATTTAATTATAGATAAAACCATAACATAAATTGTTGCATGTGAATATGACATATTTTAATCCTAAAATAACAATTTAAAATATAGGTAATACGATATATGGACATATGAAGCTGCCTTGTACTGAATCAGACCCTTGGTCCATCAAAGTCAGTATTTGTCTACTCAAACTGGCAGCGGCTCTCCAGGGTCTCAAGCTGAAATAAATAGGTGCAGGAGCCCCGTGGTGCAGAGTGGTAAAGTTGCAGTTCTGCAGTCCAAGCTCTCGGCTCACAACCTGAGTTCGATCCCGGTGGAAGCTGGATTCAGGTAGCCAGTTCAAGGTTGACTGAGCCTTCCATCCTTCTGAGGCTGGTAAAATGAGTACCTAGCGTGCTGGGGGGAAGGTGTAGATGATTGGGGAAGGCAAGGGCAAACCACTCCATTAAAAAAGTCTGCCGTGAAAACGTCGTGATGCGATGTCACCCCAGAGTCGGAAACTAGTAGTGCTTGCACAGGGGACTACTTTTAGCTTTAAAAATATAGGTAAAAATAGCAGTGCAGTTCCCCAGTGCAGTCTTCATTTCCTCATCCCAAGCAGCTGCACAACCATGTACTCTCTCTCTCTCTCTCTCTCACACACACACACACAGAAAGAGCAGCAAAAATACAGTCTGCAATCCCAGACTTTTGTGGTCTCACTGGGACAATTTACTCATGAGTTCCTAAAGTTCCAGGTTCTTCAGACTAATACAGGGAAACCAAAGGTTCTAGTTTATCCTTTTCTATGCAAACAACTTCTAAAAGCATGTGAAAAAATGGAGGGTCTGGACTGCTACAACTTCACACCTCACTGGGAGAAGCCATGTTGTTCTGCTGGCTCACCCCATCCCCATTCACCCTGGGGCCTGGATTTAAAGGCACAGACACACTGTCCAAAAAGCACACACACAATATCTTTATTGCATTAGCAAAATATTGCCATAGCAACCAACCAAATACAACAATAAAATAAAAGGGAACAAAGAGAAAACACAAAGCAACATCCAGTACCTCATTCCATACTACGATAAGAAGTCATACAATCCTAAAAATATCTAGAATAAAATATCAATAAAATTTTAAAGCCTAAAAATCTATACATTCTAAACTTTTAGAACCTTTATAATCTAAATTTAAAATTTTAAAACATCAACAACATTTATCCAGGACTACACTAGAAAGGAACTGAGAGTGATAACAGAGAGCGATCAATGAGGCGTAATCTTCATTTTCTTTTCCATAACGACAGCCGCAAACCTTGCAACTTGAAAAATAGTGTATTTATCTCTATCAGATAGTAAAAAAACTAGTTTCTCCTGATTTGACTTCCCAAGAAGAGACAACAGAAACCTATTCCATTCAGAATTAAAATCAGGGCAATAAAACATGGCATGAGGAAGGTCTTCAATAGAAGTTTGGTCACAAATACAAACTCTTTTCCGATAAGGAAACTGCCTAAAGCGACCTTCATTAGCCAATAAAGGTAATAAATCAAAGCGAGCCCTCGTAAATGCTTTCCGAAGCTTGGGATTCGCTAAAGTAACAAAATATGAAGAAAATATCGGATACAATAAAGATAAGTGATTATAAATCACAGCTGTTTTCAATTCACCTATAGTTCCCATGTCAGCTTGAATAGATTGATCTAACAATCTTTGCTTGACCAAGGATTTAGCCATGTCAAACCCAAGAGAACCCAAAAAATCAACTGAAAACCCAAGCTTGGCCACTATATTCAGAACAAAGCTGTGCCAAGACCTATCCTTCATTTCCCCATATGCCAAGGTTAACAGTTCCGATGCCATATGAAAAATAATCTTCAACCAAAAGTTGATAGTTATTTTATAAACTAAAATAGTTATCTGAGGTAGAGATAGCTCCAGTCTAGTCATTGGCGAAGGTGTTGAAGGGGGAACCACAAGAAGCCTGATCGTAAATTTATTCTGGGAAACTTCAAGAGGGTGGAGATTACCAGGGGCCCACACTGGCGCTCCATATAGCAGCTGCAGTAAAAATTTTCTTTGATATATCTCAACAATTGGGCGAATCAGGCATCCACCTCTTCTTCTATAAAATCTCAGTAGTCCCATCATCGCCTTTTCGATATTATGGCTAGCAGAATCAATATGAGGGGCCAAAGAGCCTGAGTGGTAGAACAGGACACCTAGGTATTTAAAAGAGGGAACCTGTTCAAGTGGTATCCCACCCATCTTCCAATTATAGTATTTAGGTCTTCGAGCAAAGTCCATAATCTTGGTTTTATCATAATTTACGTGTAATAGGTTATCCTTGCAATACTGGCTAAAGCGACCCGATAATCTCCTTAGACCAATTTGGGTATGAGAAATCAAGAGGGTGTCATCTGCATATAGCAGAGTAGAAATGAATTTCTCACCAACTTTAACTGGAAAAAAGTGGGGACCTGCCAAGAAATCTACTATGTCATTCAAATATAAATTAAAAAGAAGGGGAGCCAAAATACACCCTTGGCGAACACCTTTTGTTGTTTTAACTGGGCTGGACAATTGGCCGTACAGGCCAAATCGGATCCTCAGGCTTGTATTGGAATACAGGCCTACTATCCTTGCAAGGAGCCTTGGGTCAATGCGCAATTTGCTTAGCTTTGCCCATAGGCAGGTTCTCGAGATCGAATCAAACGCCGCTTTAAGGTCAACAAATGCCACAAACAATTTTTTAAAAGGGCGAGTTGTGTATTTGTTAACCAGGTGTTGTAGTAATATACAATGGTCCAGGGTGGAATGACCCTGTCTGAATCCTGCTTGATATGGTGCTAACAAATTGTTGTCAAAGACCCATGATTCCAATTTGGATAAAAGATGTCTAGCATACAATTTTCCAGCAACATCTAACAAGCTTATTGGTCTATAATTTGCAGGGTTGGAACGATCATCCTTCTTATAGATTGGGACCACAATAGAGGAGGACCATTCCCTCGGAAATCTTCCAGTCTTGTCAACAGTAGTAAAGAGAGAGGCTAGTACGGGCGCCCACCAAGATTGAAAAACCTTAAACATGTCTGGCAGGATGAAATTTTCACCTGGGGCTTTATTACTCCTGTCCAAAAAGCAAGCCTTTCCAAGATTCTTCTAGCATTCTGAAATGGAAAGGCATGTGGTGGCTGTGGGGGCAGGGCTTTCCCCCACTGGCCAGCTGACTGGGACAGGAAGGAGCCTGCAAAACCAGGGGATCCCCTGCTAGAACCTGGGGATTGGCAAGCCTAGCATGGATGGGTTAAAAAGGGGAGAATAGATTAATGAAGGAGAGGCCCACCAATGACCAAAAGCCATGCTGAGTAAATAGGGTTGCCAACCCCCAGGTGGGTGACAGGAGAAAACCCTAAGGTTCCGTGACAACCAGCCTCATACAGAGAAATTCTCAAACATAGAATGAAAATATTAATAATATTTCAGAACACTCTTATATACAAAATATATTCAATAAACATACCCTGATGTACAAAACATCAATACTAAGCGCACCAGAAGGACATAAATGAAATCATTTAAAGACACCAGGGCCGGATCTAGGGAGGGGCAGATGAGGTGGCTTGCCCCCAGTGCTGGGAAAGGGGGGGGTGGCATCAATGTGGCAAGGCACGTGATGGGGGAAGGGGGACCTTTGCTGCGCCTCCGCCCATCCTGCCGCTGGTGCTGCACAGCGCAGACCAGCCCCGCCTGCCTGGACCGACCACCGCCCCCCCACACACACTTCTGTGATTTGGAGGGGCCGGCTGGCTCTGGCCAGTGGGGGAGGGGAGCAGCCGCTGAAAGGCAACTGTGAAATCGACCAGGAGGAGGTAGTGGTGGTGGAAGTTGTGAAACTGACCAGGTAGCTGTGAAGGAGGAGGAGGCAGCGATAGACCTGCCTCCTTTTCCCCATCGGGCAGGCAAGGCACGCATGGCCAGCCCTAATGGTGATTGGATGCCACTCTGGGGCGGGAGGCAAACAGGGCACCTCCTTTAGCCGGGGTCTGCTCACAAGATGAGTAGCAGCGGCCAGGTCATCTGCTCAGACTGGCTGTGCCAAACTCCCACCACCACCACCCTGAGAAAAAGTTAAGGCATTGCCCAGAATTGCAAAACTTCTCCCCTGTCCCTTGGAAGGAAGGCTAGCCCCAATTGGGGAGGGAGGATGAAGAGCAGGTGGCACTTCCCAGGGCAGAAATTGCTCAGAACTTGGGGGGGGGGGATTCTATTATATATCAGTGTCATTCATCAAATGTGGGTTTCTACTCATTCTTCCCCCACCCCCATCATCTTCCCTCAAACCCTTGATTTTTGAGCAAGCCTGCCATCTTTGGTGTAGTGGTTGAGAGCCCAGACTTTTATCTGGGAGAACCTGGTTTGATTTCCCCACTCCTCCACATGCACCTGCTGATGTCACCTTGGGTCGGCCGCAAGTTCTCTCAAAGCTGTTCTGCTCAAGAGCAGTTCTGAGAGAGCTCTCAGTCCCAGCTACCTCACAGGGTGTCTGTTGTGGAGGAGGGGAAGGGAAAGGAGATTTGTAATCTGACTGAGACTCCAAATGAAGGGTGCAGTATAAATCCAATCTCCTCTTCTTTAAAAAGTTGGCTGGCCAGTTGCTGTGTTCAATATTTTGCTCACCTCAGAGTTGCGAGAGTTTCCAAGTGAAGCCCTCCCTGGCAACCAGAAGGGAACGGGGAAGGTTTTTGGGGGGTTTTGCCAGATCATAGAATCATAAGAGTTGGAAGGGACCTCCAGGGTCATCTAGTCCAACCCCCTGCAAAATGCAGGACATTCACAAATACCTCCCCATAAATTCACAGGATCCACGTAGCCTCTGTTTAAAAACCTCCAAGGAAGGAGAGCCCACCACCTCCCGAGGAAGCCTGCTTCACTGAGGAACTGCTCTGTCAGGACGTTCTTCCTAACGTTGAGCCGGAAACTATTTTGATGTAATTTCAACCTGCTGGTTCTGGTCCTACCTACCACAGAAGACTTCCAGGTTGGGAAACTCCTAGAGATTTGGGGATTGTGGTTGCCACCCCACCCCCACCCCCTCACAGGCTACCGGCATGGAATGAGGGGGTAGGGTTGCCAGAATCAGTTTGGGAACTGATCTCTGTAGTCTGGAAACAAGCTGTTCATTTTGGAGGATCCTCGGGTCCCACTTGGAGGCTGGCATCCTTAGCTCCCCATTCAGTCCTGCATTCTCTCTTTCAGTTGTTTAGCAGCTTTTTAATGGAATGGTGAGGTCTAGATCAGTTGCTTTTGATCGTTTTAGAAGGGGATGTCAGTTGGCTGTTGTTTTCCTTTCTCAATCCAACATCTCTTTGCTCGACACGTTGACCTTGGCATTTAGCTGAAAGTTGCTGTTTTGCTTTATTTGAATGCATTTCCCACTGTGTATTGCTTCTAGAAGTGTGGTGGGAAATAAGAGTGTGTTAAGAGCCCTGATTTATGTTTCCTCAGCGTCCATAAACTTACCAGCTAAAATGGACAAGAGCAGCGTGCATTTTGGTTTAATCAAGCTGGCTAACTGCCGAGATCAGATCTGCTTCCTCCATCGCTGTACTGGATGGAGAAGCAAGTTCTGACAAACTCCCCGGTCTGGTGAAAAAGTAGCTTCTATAGTCTAACTTCCAGAAAGTTAGCCATGTTAAGCTGTAACCAGGAGGTGCTGCCTACCTTATGGGAGCACCACAACAGGCAGTGGGGTCCCCATTTCCTGACCTGAACTGTAAGAAGAGCCCTGTAAGCTCTTGGAGGCAGGGCTGGATCTGGGGGAGGGGGCAGAGGGGGGTGCTTGCCCCAGGCGCCAGTGGAGGGGGGTGCAAAATTGGGTATGGAGTCCATTGTATTCTATGGGACCATGAGATAGAATGGCCCATAAGGGGGTATCATTTTTTTAATTTTGTCCCCCTTCAAAAAACATGTAGATCTGGTCCTGCTTGGAGGATTGGCAACATCAGGAGGGTGTGGCCTAACATGCAAAGGAGTTGCTGCTACAAAAAAAGCCTTGCATATGTATATATAATGGAAAAATATTAGGGGGTGGTATTGCTTATTTTTGCCCCCCCCCCCAAAAAATATGAAGATCCGGCCCTGAAAGACACAGGGCGTTTTCGCACTTACCTTACGCCGGAGTGACGTCCCTCTTCACCGCGCAGCGTCTGCGCGGATTTCGAACTAATTGCTCCGCAGAACCCGGTTTACATTTGCAACGCAAAAGCCGCGGGACTTTGCGGCTCTTCCAGGTTCTGCGGAGCAATTAGTGCGAAATCCGCGCAGGCGCTGCACGGTGAAGAGGGACGTTGCTCCGGCGTAAGGTAAGTGCGAAAAACGCCCATAGTCTTAACATATATCTAATAGTCCTTCAGCTTTTGAAGAATCCTCGGTCCAGCAGCTCCTGAGGAGACCACGTGATAGTTCAATATCCAGTATTTTCAATAAGTCTCGCACACAGCAGTCTTGAAACACAGCGACAAGGTAGTACTTTAAATTCCCTCGTTTCTCTAGACGCTTTGACCAGCTTTCCAATAGCAAATCAGAGCATGGCAAGATTCCAACATTTTCACACACAAGCAAGTTACATAAACTCTGATAAAAATCTACGGTAGCTATGGGACAATTACAGCTGGATTGGATCCCACAGTTTCGAAAGCCAGCACAGGGCAATGTGAAGGAGAGGAAGAGCCAGTCGAGAGAGAGGTGCTTCACTGGAGATGGGCACTGAAGAAGACTTATCACATAGAAGATTAATTTAAAGGCTGGTGTGCTGCACTCTTGTCACACTCCTCCTGACCTTTCCTTCCCCAGGTTTCAGCTGCTCCTGTTCCAGGCTCCCTCCTTCCCCTACAATAGTGGTCCCCGACCTTTCTGAGGAAGAGGACCCCTTCTGAACAGCCTTTTTGGCAATCCCCCCATATAACAGTAATTTTACTATTGGTATCTGTTGTTAAAGAAAATACTTAATTACGGAAAGATCAAAATGACAATACTTAATGGAGAGCCAGTATGGTGTAGTGGTTAAGTGTGCGGTCTCTTATCTGGGAGAACCAGGTTTGATTCCCCACTCCTCCACTTGCACCTGCTGGAATGGCCTTGGGTCAGCCATAGCTCTGGCAGAGGTTGTCCTTGAAAGGGCAGCTGCTGTGAGAGCCCTCTCCAGCCCCACCCACCTCACAGGGTGTCTGTTGTGGGGGAGGAAGGGAAAGGAGATTGTGAGCCGCTCTGAGACTCTTCGGAGTGGAGGGCAGGATATAAATCCAATATCTTCATCTACCTCACAGGGTGTCTGTTGTGGGGGAGGAAGGTAAAGGAGATTGTGAGCCGCTCTGAGACTCTTCGGAGTGGAGGGCGGGATATAAATCCAATATCTTCTTCTTCTTTTGCGATAACTTTGTGGCCTTCCAGGAGTTCCTGACTCCCAGGAGAACCACTGCTCAACATAACTCTGGGCTGGCACTGAAAAGGGAGGGATCTGAACAAGAGGCGCAGACACCATCGGGCAAAATGAAACAAACAAAACAAAGTGAGTGGAAGATTCAGTTCAAGTAATTACTTCCTGTTCTCCAGACTTAGAGAGGGGGGCTTTAATTATTGCTTCTGTCACTACAGCAAAAATGAGATTGCTCATTTTTTTTTTATTTTTATCATAGCACAATCCCAAAATTATAAAGGCGATGAGGAAAAATGTTAATCTTGTTGGCTGCAAAGACAGAAGTACTAATTAAAGACCCGGGCCCCCAACTGCAGCAGCAGCAAGTGAATAGGTGGTAAAATTATGCTGAAATATGGAATCCATTTTAAAACTGGAGACACTTTTAAAGATTCCCCCTCACCCCCGAGAAACCTCAATTGCATCTTTGTCAATCCACACATCAGGTCTGACACTCTAATTGTTAGAATTGTTAGAAACAACACAGAATATACGAGGGCAACATGTTAACTGATGACATCATTTGTTGATGGATGTCATCTGTAAAAACAACATGAAAAAAATTATAGCCATTCCAGGCTAAATGATCATGTTGAATCAAGCACAGTGGCCGAAAAAGCCTGACTACATAGGAAAGCTATGTTAGCGAAACTTAGGCTCCTCGCTGATTAAATGTGCCAACCTGCTTAGCAAAACCAGTGAATAGTTTCTGTATTTTTCTTGATTAGATTTGAATAATACACATAATCTTATATATCCTGCATTTCTTCTCCCCTTGGCCCTATTTTTTTCCATAACTCCTCCTACATAAAACTGAGGAACCATTCTTGGAGAAGTGGGCCCTAGTTCCTAGTTTTATCCTAGTAAAATGGATAAAAGGAAGTACTTCTTCACCCAAAGGGTGATTAACATGTGGAATTCACTGCCATAGGAGGTGGCGGCGGCTACAAGTATAGCCAGCTTTAAGAGGGGATTGGATAAAAAATATGGAGCAGAGGCCCATCAGTGGCTATTAGCCACAGTATATATATGTGTGTGTGTGTGTTTGTGTATATATGTATGTGTGTGTGTATATATATACATACATACACACACACACACACACACACACATATACATATATATACATATATATATACACACACACACACATATATTGGGCACTGTGTGACACAGAGTGTTGGACTGGATGGGCCATTGGCCTGATCCAACATGGCTTCTCTTATGTTCATGAAAGTTCATGTTGGAATAAAATATTGTTAATCGTTAAGGTTCCACTAGATTCCTGAGAAAATTATCAGACCCATTGATTCTTTGCCCAGTGCTGTCAAACCAACTGATGAATTCAGTGATTTTTTCTAAAAGATTCTCCTGATACAAAAGTTCCTATAATAGAGATAACATTTTAAAACTAATCTACTCACGTGCTAGTTTGAACTAAGTCTTATATAAGGATATACTGGTCAAGAAAGTGTATTCGTCTTGTTACACCTTAAAGAAAAATATGTTTTCATTCTAGGAGTAATAGCTACCATGAACAAGAGCTCACTTGATTAGGGAATCAAACCTGAGTCCACTGCTCTTAACCACTACACAGTACTGGCTCTCACAGCAGTATCCTGTTGAAAATACAAAAACCAGCAGCTGGTCAAAGTCCTCTACCACGAAACAAGACCCACAGATTGCTTTAAAGTCTGACAGCAGTGGAAGAATGTGGTAATCCTTATATGAACAGTGCTAAAAATTAATTCAATAGAAGCCAAATTATATGAGGTTAAATGAGGTTATGAAGAAAAAAGTTTTAAATATTGGGACCAAAAGGCATGGAATGTAGGAAGTACATTGTGAAATATATTATGAAAAATTTGGATGCAATGAAGAAAAGTAAACAATTTCCTAGCTGGTATGTAGTATAAAACTATGCAATAGGAATAATTTGTGATAATCCAATTTCGCTAGTGTTGCTTTTTCTGGAAATCTTTGGTGCCCTCTACTGGACATAAAACAGTATAAAAGACTTCTTACTGATTGTTTTTAAATTTTTATGTTGATTTGATTGATATCATAAATACTGGTTGCTGCAGCCCTGCTCTTTCATATACTTTTAATACTATAAATGAAAAGTGACTACCCATAATCATACCACTACATAAAAGAAGCAAAGACTGGGAACATGTGTCTTGCAATTCAGTCCCTGAATTCACAACACAGCGTGTGTGCACGCATGCAAAGGTGACCAGTGGGAGACCGCAGGTCACCGGATGTAAGGACATAAATACGTTCCACTTATGAAGATCTGTGGTGGGAAGTTTAACTGGCCAGGATTGGACCTGGCCAGGTAAGAGGGTTGTTCCGGGAGATGTATATAATCGGGGACCCAGCCCCGCCATGTTCTCTTTGTGATGTAGTCGCAAATAACGCATGTTGCCTTCTACAAGTCTCGTAACTCAGTACATTACACTGGCGATGAGGATGGGATGCTAGCCAGGTAGTTCCCCCATCGGGAAATCGCCGACCTGGCCGGAGACGAAGAAGGCATGCAGCCCAGAGAGGCAGAAGCGCCCACCGCCGCCATGGTAACCCCAAGTGGAATGACGGGTCACATTGCAGAATTCGACCCCGCCAAACCCAAAAGGTGGGAGACCTATGCAGAGCGAATCGACTGCTACCTATGGGCGAACATCATTACGGAAGACAGCCGGAAGCTCCTGAGTGTCTGCAGGGATGCCACATTCGAGATTGCCAAAGGTCTCTTGGCCCCCGCGAAAACGTATGAGGAGGTAGTCAAACTCCTGACTGGGCATTTCTCGCCCCAGCCATCCGTCATCGCCCACTGATTCTTGTTCCACAAGAGAGATCAAGGGGTGGGAGAGACGGCCACCGTCTACCTGGCCACTCTCCGCCAAATCGCGGGAAACTGCAGCTTCGACAAGCTGGAGGAAGCCCTGAGGGATCGATTTGTCTGGAGCTTCTGGGACGAAAGGCTACAGCAAAAACTTTTCACAAAAGATGAGCTGACCCTCCAACTCGCCTTCAATGAAGCCACCGCATTTGAGAGAGCTGCCAAGGCCCTCAAGCGGAAGCCGTCCACCAGGAGGAGACGGCGTCGGGCGACCCCGAAGAGGAAGAGGCACACCAGCTCCGCCGCCAACCAGGAAACGGGCCGAAATCCTTAACCTGGCTGCGAGCTACAGAGAGGCCTGTCACCACAAAGTGCGCTAGCTGTGGAGACCCACATGAGCGACGGGACTGCTCCTTTCGCAACGTTAACTATAGGAACTGCGGAAAAGTGGACCACATCGCACGCGCTTGCAGGGCCAAGACCAACCGCAGGCACCAGTCCACTCCCACGACTCGATCGATGCTCACATGACACATTACAGAACAATACAGCCAGAATAACATATTTAAATTCCAATGATTTCAATAGACAGATGGATATACTTGTAAAAAGCAAATAATTGAACTCTGATATCCTATAAGCACAAGTGTATTGGTGCTTTCTGACTCTCCCCTTGGCCCATGATGCATACCACATTAACCATTGTCCTGTCAACTGCCACTCAAGTGTACTTATATCCCATTGGCTGGGTCTACTCTTCTCCCCAGCCCACTGCTGGCCCAGTCATGGCTTCCCTGGCTGAAAAAAAATGCCTGTCTCTCCTTAGGTGGCAGCAAGTAATTACTTTGATTTTAATATGGCCAATGACCAGCACAAATCAGAAAAATTTAACAAAAAAGTAACAAAAGCTAAAAAACAAAGCTACTTGAAATATTTTGTAAGTATTTTAGCTTTGTTTTTTAGCTTTTGTATACAGTATGTCATGGGTGCTGGGGGCCCTGCAGAGGAAGCCGAGCCTGCAGAAGAAACTGTGCCCCTGCCACCTGCACCAGTGCCCCTGCCTCCTGCTGAAGAAGATCCAAGCCCCCTTGCCTCGCCCTCTCGGGTAACTCATGTGCGTGACCGCCTTCGTCAGGACCTCAGGGATCGGAGGAGGGCGGCACGCTCACGAGCAAGACGCTCCCTGAGCCCTGAGTTTTGAAAGGATTCTGGCCCTTCTAGGAGTGAGGGTACTTGAGTCTCAGCAGGATCCTGGCCGCCTTCTGAGTCAGCAATTAGCCCAAATGGGCAACAGACAGCAGAGGGCTATATAGCTGTGGGCTTTGGGAGGAGGCTTTGTGGAAGCAAGTAGTCACTTACCTGATGCTCTAGCATCCACTTCGGCTTCTGACTCTGGCTTTTGGAATCCCTGACTTTGGCACTGACTTCTGGACCCCCTGACTTCGGCTTCTGAACCTCTGACCTTCGATACCTGGACGGTGATTCGGCTTTGGCGCTTTGGACCTTCCTTGCTACCCAGCTACAGACCTTGGACTGCCCCTGGACTTCGCCTGGCCTGGCCCCAGCCCGTGACACAGTAGGAAATAAGGTATACAAAATAGCAATTAAAATTTAGCTTCAGAACATAATATATCTTTGCAAACTTTACATGCAATTGAAAAGAACCTTGCACAAGGACCTGCAGTCTGTGGGTTCACACCCATAAGAAACTTCCTACTGGGGGTTTCCGGTAACGGCACGCGCTTACAGACGTGTTTGTTGGAGCTCCGGCTCTGCAGCGTCTGTGCTGGTCTTTTTGGGGGGGTTCTTCAGCTGGTAAGAACTCGGTGGTGCTCCTGTTGGAGGGGCACTCGTGTGGAGGAGTGCTGGGTGCTCTGTGCCGGTTTTTCTGAGCATAGAGCCCGTTCAACATATTATTTCAAGCCCAGATAGACCTGACGCCTTAATGGCGAATTAGCTGTGACCACCGGAGAAGGGGAGTAGGCGAAGCGGCATTTGGAGGACAGAATAAATGGTAAAGAAGGGGGAAAAAAGTATATCTGACCCTAAACTGGAGACATAAACGAAGGAAAGAACTTACTAAGTGCGTTGTTTTGCCCCTACTTTCGAGTGGAATCCGAAGCTGGGGGGAAAGAGATCTGGTTTGGCGAATGCACAAAGGTAGAAAGCAGAGGAGTGGTGGAGGACTACCTTGGCAGCAACGGCAGAGGTTGGGAGTCGTAGACTGGCTATGATTGTAAAAGTTTGTGAAGAGCACTGAGACAGAGGAGGTGAAGAAGGGGGGAAAAGAGGAAAGAAGCAGGAGATTTCTGACGATTTAAGGGGAGCCTTCATGAACTTCTTTTCCTCTCCCTTTTCCCATGTGCATGGCGATTTTCTTAAAGAGACAGGGAGCTAAATAAAGGCTCAACGGTGGTTATAATATACAGGGTGGAAAGAAAGTCACCGGACCTTTGAAATGAGTTGAATCTGAAGATGGGAGACTTTTGATGTTAGTATAGAGTTTCCAGGAACACAAGGGCAGAGGTGAGGTGGAGAGGCTGGAATTCCGTTGGCAGAGATGTGGAAGAACAGGAATGGATTTACTGAACTGGCTTTTTGAACTGGTAGCAGAAGAGAGGAGCAGAGATTGAGATTAAGAAGAGGAAGAAAAAGGAGAAGAAGAAGAGGAAGACAGAAGGATAAGCGGTTGGGAAACATTACGGATTCAAAAGAGACAGTTAACAAATAATTAATGGATTGAATAATTAACTATTGTTAATTTGATTACTGCTGATTTTCTGTATGATTTTCTATATGTAATGAGTTAATGTGAATGTTCAGGTGAAGGGTGTTTGGTGGTAAAGAATAGTAATTTAAGGATATAAAAACCAACTGGTATGTGAGAGTGTTAAAGGAAGGTGATGTATGAATTTTGAGTGAAGTAAGGCGAAGTAGTAGTATATGAATTGGAATTGGGGTGTCAGTAAGACCTTGGATAATAGAAAAATGAGTATGACATACAAGTAAGACAAAATAGATAGGTTAGTCCCACTATTGGCAACTTTAAAACTGATGGAGATAATGTCCTCACAGGAAGTTATAGAGGAATTGCAGAATTCTATGCAATTGTATTTTATGAATGCATTGAGTCAGGTGCAGGCAAATCTGACAGAACAATTAGATGGAGTAAATAAGAAATTAGATGCCCTGCAAAAGCAATTGACGGAAGTAAAGGAAGAGATTCATGGCTTGACACAATCTGCAAAATATGTGGAAGGAAAGTTGGAAGTAGTGAATGAAAAGCCTGAGGAGATTGAAAAAGTTCAAAAATACGAAGGGGACAGATTAGTGAGAATAGAAACGGTGCAGGTAGTGCATATTTCAGGAATGCAGAATATTCTAGAGGATAGGTGTGACCATATAAAGGAGGTGATAGTAGAGATCTTGACACCAGTTCTTGGTATGAAGAAAAAGGAATTGGAGAAAGATATAGAAAATGGCTATAGAGCTTGCCTTATTTATTTCAAGGAACACCGCCTGCTGAGAGAGGTTTATATAAGGTGTATTAGGAGAAAAATGAAGGAATTGGTCTGCCAGACGATGAGAGACAAATAATTAAAGTTATATCGTTGGCATATTACACCAATAAAACTGAAGAAAGTGTATTCCAAAATTGCTGGTTGCTTTGTTGCAGGGAAACAAATTGATACCATGCAATTCACAAACAAAGTAAGAGGATTTGAAATGCCAATTTTTTTTTCTTCTTTTTTGGACCACAGTGTAGAAGAAAGAAAGTTTTCTTTTTCGTTAGTTCTAGACTTAGCTGAGGTAGATACTCTGATGGAGATACTAAGAGAAGAAATTAACAAATAGATAGAAGGAAAACGGAACTTATTGTATGAAAGTGTATTCCAAACTTGCTGGGGGTTTTTTGTTGTTGTTGTTGTTGTTGTTGCAGGGAATTAAATTGATACTGTGTAATTTATAAATAAAGTAAGATGACTTGAAATGCCAAATGTTCTTTTGGATCACAGTGTAGAAGAAAGAAAGTATTTTTGGTTGGTTCTAGACTGAGCTGAGGTAGATACTTTGATGGAGATATTAAGAGAAGAAATTAACAAATAGACAAATAGAAGGGAAATGGAACTTATTGTATGAATGGTTATGGGGGAAAGATAATAAGAATATAGTGTAAAAAGGGGTTAACTGTAGAATGTATGATTTGGTTTAGGTTAGAACAAAGGATTTGTATTCTAATTATATAAGTATATAATGCATCCCGCGGTCTACATCCCTAAGTTTATGTTTCGTGTATATATATATATATATATATATATATATATATATTGTTATTGTTGTTGTTAAATGTAATAAAAAGTTAAAAAGAAAATTTTTTTTTGAAAGACTGGAATAGCAGGTGATGGCAACCATCTGGTGGAGGCTTGAGCCAACGAAGAGGCTGCTCTTGCTGTTCCTTCTGCTTAGCTACTGGGCAGCCAGCTGGCTACTGAGGTGAGTGAATAGGCAGGAACACCTTTTCTTCCATATCTCATGACAAGGATCAGGCCATTGGAGAAGCTGCCTTCATGTCCTATTGGCTCATCCTGCCAGGTCCTCCATTTTCCCTCAGTGGCTGTTGCAACTATAGTATTCCAAGCTTGGTTCTGTCAGTAAATGGAAGGGGGGGAGGCCCTTTCCAGGCCTATTTTGGCCTTTGAGGGAGAACTCATTGGGGCCTAGGGGACTATGGCTGCCCGCTGTGGGTGTCTTAATGCCACCTGATTGTCATGACTTAACTAGGCTTGACTGCTTGTTGCTGTTCAGCAGCAGCCAATGTGACATAGCAGTTAGCATTTCAGAGCAGGGTCTGCCAGACCAGGTTCTTGCTGTGGAAGCTGACTGGGTGATTTCGGACCACTCACAGTCTTTCAGTGAAACCCACCTCATAGAATTGTTGTGCAGATCAAAAGAGGGAGAGGAGAATGATGTAAGCTGCTTTCGTCCTCACTGTAGAGAAAGGTTATATTTTTCCTAGGCAGAGGCTGCAGTGGGGGGGGGGGGGAAGAGATGGAAAGCTGAAGTCAGAGGGGCAGATAAAGGTAGGTTGATGGTTGACTGAGAAGGAGATAGGGTTGTCAACTCCATGATGGGAAATTCCTGGATATTTTTTTTTCTGGAGGGGGGAGGGAGTGGAGCCTGGAAAGGTTGGGGTTTGAGGAGAGATGGGACTTCAGACAGGTGCTATAGACTCCAGTAGGAGAGCCAGTAGCAGAGACTTGAGCATGTACGTGTTGATCCATGATTGAATTCTTTGTACTGTGGCTCCAGTTAAAACAGCATTGAGAGAAGACTGACAAAGGGTAAAACCAACGAAACCATAGGAAATCCAGTCTTTTGATCTCTTTGTGAGGGTGCAGAATGATGCCCGTTTCCACCCAGATTCTGAACTGCAAGAAGCGACCGAAGACAGTGCCTCTGAGACGTGACTTTAGAAAACAGTCTGGGGGAGCGTCGTGTGAGTGTTCATTCTATTATTTTGCTATATGGACTTATTATAAACTGCACTAAATGTTTGTTTACACACTTTTTGTGTGTGAGTGATAATTCAACTGGTGAGGTTTTGAAGGATATATTCCCCTGGAGAAAATGGCTGCTTTGCAGGGTGGACGCTGTGTCATTATACCTTGCTGAGGTTGCTTCCCTACTGCTTTGGTCCCCACTGTGGAGAAATGCCAAGGGTTGGGGGTGGGAAGGCAGCAAGGGTGGGGTGAGTGAAAGCCAAGGGTGGGTGGGAAGACAGAAGGGTGGGGGTGAGTGAATGTCATGGGTGGGGAAGTACTGGAGTGCCAAAGGTGTGGGGGTTGTTGAGAGGAAGAGGTGTTTTGGGGATGGATGGTAGTTGGAGGTGGTGGAGGTGGTAAATTGGGGGTGGGTGGGAAGATAGGAAGGTTGGGGGGGCACTCACCCAGAGCCACTTTTTAGAGCCTGTTGTATTTTTCTTCCTAATCTAGTATAAGTCAATCACTGACTCAGGACAGACTTGCCTGGTCACTAAAGGTGGTTATCCATCCACCACTTTAAAAAAAAATCACTGGAGAAGAATTGTGGCCTATTATTGCCTTATCTGCTCTTTTAGGAACAAGTTATCGAGTGGTGGCAGAGCAACTCCAGGCCTTCCTGAATGACACATCTTCTCTAAATATCTTTTAATTATTTTTCAGACCTGGATATGGAACACAAACTGTGTTAGTAGCTGTAGCTTATCTCCATCTGGATACAGAAAAAGTGTGTGCTTCTTTGTTGCTGATGACAGATCTACCTATCTTTGATATGGTGGACCATGCCACCCTACTGACACATCTGGCGACAGGAGAAGGTAGCAAGAGATGTGATTTGGATTTGTTTAAATCATTCATCACACAGACTGAAGTCAGTTATGATCAACATAGAAATTGTTTTGTAAGGTTCCACAAGGACGATGTGTCTATCAGTGGCTTCAGTAGCTATGTTGACCAAAGGGAACCTCCACATTTAGAGGCAGTAAACCTATGTCTACCAGTGCCAGTACACAACATCTATGCCATGGTGTTGGACCTCCAGAGGAATTAGTTGGCCACTGTGAGTTGGACTAGAGGGACCACTGGTCTGATCCAGTAGGACTCTTCCTATGTCCTTATGCCTACAAAGCTTAGTCTTATCCCCTGTGCTATTAATCATTACATAAAGCTCTTAGGAGAACTCATTCATGGGTTTTGAGTGAGATATCACCAATATGCTGATGACATCAAACTATAAATTGACTGGTGATGTTGTAGAGGTCCTAAAGCTATCACTGGCAGTTATGGTTAGAGACTAAGAGTGAACAAGTTGAAACTGAACTCTGAGAAGATGCTGATCAGAAGGCTGAATTTCCTATTGCACTTCCCACATTTGACGAGGTTTAGCTGACCCTTGCTGACTAAGAGGTCACACGTGACACATTTTTACTTGAGAAATAAGTTAACCCAGGTGCAAAAAATTACTTGCGTCCATATTCATCTAGTCCAGAGGATGGATTAACGTCAGTCTGGCCACGTGGTTCCATGCCACAGTAACCTTGAGGCTATGCTATAATAAGGCACTCTGCATGAGTCTACCCTTGAAGACAATTTGGAAACTCCATCTGGTACAGCATGCTGGAGCTCAATTACAATCAGGAGTTAGGTGTATGTGTATTACACCTATTCTGTAGTCAATCCATGAGTTATATTTTACACCATACGTAATCCTCAGCAATTCCTATGTTAAATCAACCAAGAGTGAAGTGTGAGCAAAGTCTTTGCTTTTTATCTTGCTTCTGCCATGAACTTACAAGTGGACCTTAAGCTCACGTGTAGCTCTCTGAACAATCTACAGAGTAGGGGCTTTATCATGCTTTGGAAACACCCCTCCCCCCCAGTATTGTATATCCAGCCTGATGAAGAGTTATTGGGAACTCAAAAGTGTGCTCATTGTTTTGTGATATTTTGACTGGTTCTACTCTATGGGTTTGCTTCTTGGTTCCTTTAGGATTGCCAGAGTATAGTGACAACATTCTGACGTACCCGACAAGGTCTAAATTCCAAGGCCTCCTTGGCTCCTTTCTAACCACTTCCTTCCTACCAGAAGCGTGCAGGGGTATCAAATGTCTGGCCTGTGGATAATAACTAGCCCGCCCAAGGCTTTAAACAGGCCTGCTAGGCTCTTTTCTCTCTCCCCGCCCTGGTCCTTACCCTTTGAAGCTCTGAGACACCTGAAGTTCCTTGCTCCTTCTGCCTTGTCAGGCTGCAGCATGAAACAAAGCTGCAAGGAAAATGAAGATTGGATTTTCCATTAAGGTCTCTGTGCCCAGATAGATAGGGTCCATTCTACGTTTTCCTTGCAACTTTGTGCTGTTTCAGCGTTCCTATAGTCGGCTGAAGCTCATGCTTCCTGGAGTTGTATCATTGCAGATAAAGGGCTGATGCTTCAAGCCAGCTTGTCTCTGCTTAGCAGTTCTAAGAACTGGTGCCTAGCGAGTATTCTAACTTAGGAACCCACAGCCAAAGGAGGATATTACACTGGAGTGCCAATGCCAACCTGGGTAGACCCCTGGGGGAAGGAGAAGCTTGCATTGCCATTTCATTATTTTCCTAGGCTCAGAGTATTTTATATATATTTTTTTCTTTCCACTGTGATCCTTGTGGTTTTTCTTTTTGTTTTATTTTAAAAATTGCATCACCAAATCCCACTATTTCCACACCTTTTATGTTTTCCCAGGCACAGAGCATTATATATATTTTAGGGCCAAGATTGCCATTTTAGTAAATAAATCTTATGACTATCTGGTTTTATTTTAGGTGTTCATAATTTTATCTTATATTAATATTTGTAATTAATTAGGTTACTATGGTTGAGCCTAATGGTAATTGCATTTCTGAAATTCAGTATTCTCTCTCGGCTTGGCTTCGCGAACGAAGATTTAAGAAGGGTGCAATAGTCCACGTCTGCTGCAGGCTCGCTGGTGGCTGACAAGACCAATGCGGGACAGGCAGGTCCGGCCACAGTGGCTGCAGGGAAGAGTCTGATTTAGGGTTGGTGCTGTAGCAGTGCGATTCTTCCTCAATCTCCTTTTGTCCTCAAGACCAGCTATGCGTGCGTTCTCAAAGGAAGAGACAGCCTGGTGTAGGGTGGCCAGACCGTCCCGGTCTCCCGGGACTTTCCCGGTTCTGGCCACCCAATCCCGGCTCCCGGGCTGCCTATACCGGGACCATTACAAAGTCCTGGTATAGCCAGCGGGGAGCCGGCGGACCGCGTGCGCGGGCCGGGAAGGCGGGGAGTGAGGCAGCCAGCGTCCCTGCGCGTGTGCACAGCGGTGTGCGCATGCGCAGGGACGCTGGCTGCCTCACTCCCCGCCTTCCCCGCCCGTGCGCGGGGTCCGGAGAGGCCGGCGCTGGTCCCTGGAGGCCTCCAGAGGCCAGCGCCGGTAGCGTGGAGAGGCCGGCGCTGGTCCCTGGAGGCCTCCAGAGGCCAGCGCCGGCAGCGTGGAGAGGCCTTCGCTGGTCCCTGGAGGCCTCCAGAGGCCAGCGGAGGCTTCGTGGAGAGGCCTCCGCTGGTCCCTGGAGGCCTCCAGAGGCCAACGGAGGCTTCGTGGAGAGGCCTGCGCTGGTCCCTGGAGGCCTCCAGAGGCCAGCGGAGGCTTCGTGGAGAGGCCAGCGCTGGTCCCTGGAGGCCTCCAGAGACCAGCGCCGGCCTTTCCGGCCACCGCAGCCGCCGCCAGCCCCGCCAGCAGCCCGGAGGAGAGACCGCCACCGCCCTGGATCCAGGTAAGCCAAAAGCGGGGGGGGGGGGCTGGCGGAGGGGGGCGGCTGGCCTTCTTTCCTTCCCTCCCTCCCTCCTTCCTCCCTCCCTCCTTCCTTCCCTCCCTCCTCCCTTCCTTCCTTTCTTCCTTCCCTCCCTCCTCCCTTCCTTCCTTCCTTCCCTCCTCCCTTCCTTCCTTCCCTCCCTCCTTTCCTTCCTTCCCTCCCTTCCTTTCTCCCTTCCCTCCCTTCCCTCCCTCCTCCCTTCCTGACTGAATGGGCCACTGGCCTGATCCAACAGGGCTTCTCTTATGTTCTTATGTGACACAGTGTGTTGGACTGGATGGGCCACTGGCCTGATCCAACAGGGCTTCTCTTATGTTCTTATGTGACACAGTGTGTTGGACTGGATGGGCCACTGGCCTGATCCAACAGGGCTTCTCTTATGTTTTTATGTGACGCAGAGTGTTGGACTGGATGGGCCACTGGCCTGATCCAACAGGGCTTCTCTTATGTTCTTATGTGACAATACTGACTTTGGTGGACCCAAGCACTGATTCAGTGTAAGGGAGCTTTGTGTTTGTGACTGGAGTGGACAATACTGACTTTGGTGGACCCAAGCACTGATTCAGTGTAAGGGAGCTTTGTGTTTGTGACTGGAGTAGACAATACTGACTTTGGTGGACCCAAGCACTGATTCAGTGTAAGGGAGCTTTGTGTTTGTGACTGGAGTAGACAGTACTGACTTTGGTGGACCCAAGCACTGATTCAGTGTAAGGGAGCTTTGTGTTTGTGTCTTCTGGTGCAATTTTGTTCTCAGATCCTGTATTTACTTCATCAGTATATGGGATAAGGCACTTTCTCAACTGTGCTGCATAATGCAGCCTATTTATTTTGTCCTGTTTGCTCTGTTGGCTCTATCTGCGCCACCTTCATCACTTTCGGGGTGTGGATCCCCCAGTGGGGTGGTCTCGCGACTCCCTCCGCCGGCTGTTTCTGATAGCCCTGCGCCCCCTCTTTCATTTGATATGTGTCCCGTGCGGATGCCACCCTCCCGCCGGGAGATGCCGCAAAATGAGCCCCCTTGAGGCTTATGGTGGCAGGGCTCGGGGGAAGCGAGCTAGACTGCTGTTCTTTTGAGGGGTCATAGAGTGTTTCGAGCCCGTCCCTGTGGCATCGGTCCCATCGTTGTGGGGCTCCTTTCCTTTTAGGTGGGGTGAGTTACTAAAACAGGGAATGAAGAACTGCTCTGCCAACTGCTGAATCCCTCCTTGCATTCATATCCACAGAACAGTTGTTGAACAAAGGTATCAAATGAATACATGTTCTCAGTTTAACCCAGGCTTGAAGAGCAATAGAGCAATTAACAGACTACATTCATTGCTGTGTGACACTCTTGGCATTATCCTCCAATTCTGACATTGTTGTTTTCCCATGCAAATGCTATCCAGACCAAATGTTCTTTCAGTTTGTTAAATTCACTGTTTTGCCACCAGAGTCTAACTTTGTACCACTTTGCATTCTTAACCACTGCCCACCAGCTCACTGTACCCCATATCATTGTCTGATGAAGTATGCATGCATACGATAGCTTACATTCTGAATAAAACTTTGTTGGTCTTAAAGTTGCTACTGGACTTTGTTCTATTGTTTCTGACCAACATGACTGCCTACCTGGATTTCCCTGGGAAAACTAGAGGAAAAGCACACAGCAGGCAATTCAGGCACTTTCTAATGGAAGGGGGAGAAGAAGGCAGAGAGAACAGATACAAAGGTAAAAACAACCCAACTTGTTTGTTCCAGGCAACACTTCTTGAATTTTGTTGCCCAATTTTAGGAGACATTTAAGGATTCTTTATCCACAAATAAATGACTATGGAACACATGCATACTTCACATTTACATGTTTATTTAACAAACAAGAAAACCACAAAGAAGATTTCTTAATAATTTCAAAACAGTTTTAAAAGTTACGTTAAACAAATTAGACTAATTCTTTACTCTGGTATTTCTCTGCTTTGCAAATTCAGTACTGGAATCAGATGTATTTCTTTTGAACCACTGCAGTCTCACCTTAGATCATACAACTTTATTTGTATTATTGCATACCATCTAAACTATGTTAAGATACTAGACAAAACTGTTTCCATATACTTTCTTCTTTAGAACCCTCCTTCCTAACTCCATGGCCCACAACTCCTTAAGATCAAGGCAATTAAACCTCAGGACTGTCACTTAGCCTGCCAACAGTGTACACTATTTTTTGCTCTTCATATGAAGGGCTTTCTGATTACTGAACCCATGCTCCTAGAGTGAGACTGACTGAGTTCTTGATTTACCTGTTGCTTCTGGAATCCAGTGTCCAATTTTATATGTTAGAAACACAGTCACAATCACTACAATTGTTGTTATTGTACCAGATAAAACTGTTGACATCCACCACTTATAAAAAACCTCCACTGGCTCCAAAGCTGTGAAAACATAGAAAGAGGAAAATAAGCCTATAGCACATTGAGCATGGTCTCATCTGAGTGAGCATCTGAGTGAGGCCCTCCAATTCCATTGACTGCAACATAATCACTCAGCAGATAACACATTTGATCTGATTTTGCTTATAGACTTGTAAGGAAGTAACTGTATAGCTATTCTATCTTGGTGGCATTAGTTAATTATTTTTAAATAACATCTGCCATACCAGATAGGATAACAGATTCTGTTTTCCAGGGAAGGTCACCAAGAGCACTTCTGTTACTAATGCAACAAGTTTTAAATGTCTGGAGCAGGTATATGGCTCAGTAGTACAATATCTGCTTTACACTGAAGAAGGTCCCATTTTCACTTTCCAGCATCTCCTGCTAAAAATATCAGTAAGTGATGTGAAATTCATCTACCTGAGACACTGGAGAGTCGCTGCAAGTGACAATACTAACCTTGAAAGCTGACGGTATAAGGCAGCTTTATACGTTCAAAGTTCTATATCATAAGATTTCTATGCATACATAGAAATATATGTGTCATTTTAATGTTTACTGTGATTCAGTACTTCTGAAGATGGTGATAATGATAGTGTGTTTCCTTTTAGGTTTTGAATCTTTCATTCACACTATCATTATCACCATCTTCAGAAGTACTGAATCACAGTAAACATTAAAATGACACATATTTTAGCATCTCACTGGGTTTATAAAACAGACTTGGCAACAGTGTCACCCAGTATTTATATAGGGCACTATTTCCCATTTGCAGGGTCAGGACCCGGTACCCGGCCACGGAAGCCTCACTACCGGGTCACAAGAAAAGCCAAAGCTAGCCCCGCCCCCAGCTCTGCTCTGCTTCCTTCTGCTCTGCTTCCTTCCTTCCACCATCTCTCTGTTGTGCAGAGAAAAGCTAGCCTTGAAGACTGACACAGGCTGCAAAGCCTGAGCTCCATTTGGCTTCCTTCCTTCTCCCGTCTCTGTGTTGTGAAGAGAGGAGCTGGGCTGCCTCTCCTTCCTTCTCCCCCTCTCCCAGTGTTTGAGACAAAAGCTGGCATCTACTGGCACTTTAGATTCATGAAGTATTCTTCAAGGTATGAGCTTTCATGTGCCTTGCAGTATGTGCTTTTGGGGAGATTTCCTGGGAGGCCTGGGCAGCAAAGAAGGGGTGTGTGGTTTTTTTCAGCTCGGAGGGGCAGGGAGTGGGCATTCCAGTAGCTATTTTTTTTTTTACCAAATGACTCCTGGGCAGAATTGTTTCTGGCTGGGGTAATCTGATGGTGAATAAGGCTCTTTTCCCCTTTGTCCCCCCCTTCTTTCTTTTTCCATCTGCAAGGGATGCTCTGTCTGTATTCTTGGTGCGGGGGGTGGGGGGAATCAACAGTGGGAGGGCTTCTATTGTCCATTCTGTCCATATGTCCATTCTGGTGCTTTTTGGGCACTGTATGAGAGAATTTTGGACTGGATGGTCCACTGGTCTGATCCAACATGGCTTTGCTTGTGTTCTTTCTTTCCATGTCCTTCCTTTCCTTTCCTTTCATTTTTTCCCTTTCTTTCTTTCCTTCCATTTTTACTGGATGAAACTTTTCTGTTCATCATACTGTTGTTGCAGACATAGGAGCTCTGTCAATGAAAAATTGCCACCCCCAGTTGTAGCCAGCTGGCCTTTCCATGAGATTTCTATGTGAGTGAGAGTGAGATGTGTGGGGCAGAAAGAGATTATTGGAGATTACTGCTGTATATCTCAACAGTACTGGAAGTGATGGTACTATGAACTTGGCACCATTTTACTGCTCCTGCTTTTAACAGTTGTCTGACACCAAAATTAAACTCCTCCTGTAGATATTAAAAAGGATGAAAGAAGTTCACTGGCTAAATATCTGCACAACAGGTTGCTTTTAAAGGCATAGGAAACACAGCCAGTAAAAAGCTGCAAGCTCCTCATAAATATCCTTTTTGGGATAACTACAGAAAAGCTTGTATGAACTTTATATAACTTGAAATTAATTCATTAATTGCAGTACAATTCTCTGCTACCTTTCACAGCAATTTCCCTGTGTTTCAGTCAAGGAAAAGTATGAAAAATAGCTGTCAAAAGATCTTCTTGAAACCAAGCAAGCTTGATTGTAGTTTGAGGAAGAGTTTCAGCAATAGCAGCTGAAGGAAGGGCCTACTAAATGTGTCAGCATATTTTGAGGTACAGCAGCTGCCAGGGCCCAGTGTGGATGGTACACAGCACTGGCATTCCTGATAGCAATGGCAACAGCACTTCCAACTGCATACACTGGCCAGTGCTGTTGAGGAAGGGGTGTGTAGGTGGTGCAGGCAATTGAACATGGGCATTAGGAGTGCTTGCAAGCTGGAGAAGAACACACAAACAGATAGGTGCATACAGGTGTGAGGGTGGAAAGAGAGGACCCTGGGAATATATGAAAAAGTTGCAGACCACCCACTTTCCACCTCCATTTTGGCTCAGCATGAGTTTCAAAGAGATTTTTCTGAAAACAAAGTTACTTCAGAAGAAGAGGCAGGTTTGGGGGAGTGCCCTGGAAGTGACATCACAGGAAAAGGTGGAGTTTGGGTTTTGGTGGAGTTTTGGTTCAGTGTGCCCTGGAAGTGACATAACTTGGCCCTTGACCTGGAAGTGACACCACAGGAAATGACATAATTCCTGTCTCCCGGCTCCATCCCCAAAGTCTCCTGGCTCCACCCCCAAATTTTAGTGGGCCACAAAGGAGAAGTGTAAAAATAACCAGGCCACAGGGAAAAAAAGTTTGGGAAAACCTGATACAGGGTATTCAAACTTGGAGTGACTGCTTACACTGTATGCTAGTGATTGCTTCATGCCTATCAATAGGTTGTGAAATGAATATTAACCCATAGGAATGTTCTGGTGATATTGGCTAACGAGAAGAAAAATAATAACAAAGAAAATGCCTTCTAAATACTGATTTAATGCTATTTTCAGTAATGAACAGAATTCATTATTTACCCCTCTTCCATCCTGGCATAAATACAAGAAGTTGACCTCGTTCAAGTTAACACCAGTAGAATAACAAAAACTTGTTGAAGTATCAAAGAACCTGAGGACCTTTTTTCCACCAGAATGTTGCCAAACGTTCAAATGCATAACTGGAAACAAAGAATATACCTAATAGTGCCTCACAGATCCATGAGGCATAATCCGTACATGGAGATGACACAAAACGTCTTATCTTTGGATCCAACTGCAGACATAATTCCTGAATATTGTCAACTTCCCTGAAACGCAAAGTAGCAGGATTAAGCTACTCACATCTGGACAAATCACCCACTTTATAGTTTGTAAAATAAAGTGTTGGGAAATAAAGCAAAGAATACAGTAGGCAGTCTAGTTCTAATAGCATATCATATAGTGCAATGTATATGTGCATCAAATCTTTTAGTTAGAAAGGTCTTGGTCCAGAAAAGACTTCTGGATCAGACCAGTGATCCAGCTAGTCCAGCGGCAAACCCGTTATTCTGAAGGGCCAAACACAAGGGCTTAGAAGTCAAGGCCCTACCATGATGCTGCCTCCCACCATTTGTACTCAAAGGTTTGCGGCCTCTGTATATAGTGGCTCACTTTATAGTGGCTCACTTTATATGGCTAGTAGCTGGTGATAGACCATGAATCTGTCTAATCCCTGTTTAAAGCAATCTGTGCTTGTGCACACCACTACCTCAACCGGCATCTTTGAATTTAACTTTGAAATAACGGCATTTATAAAAAGCAACGGACATACTAAATATTCTTTCCTCTAAACATTTATTGTGCTGGAACATCTAAGAATTCGTATGTGCAGAAAACAGAGGACTATAATATTCCTATGCCACATTGTTGTAATAGTTAAAAGTTCCTCTGAAAAACTCTTGTTCTTTGCAATAGTTATACAGCAATAGAAGAAGATCCACTAGTACAACCAGTCACAATTTATTTTCAACCCTTGCCAGTTCTGCGCACACCCCATTTTCCTCCTCCATTCTGCTTTATCACTCTCTACTTCTGACCTCTCTCTTCCCTGCTTCTCTCAATGCCATTAGCAGATCTTCACAATTTTTACAGTAGGTCTTGCATGAACTTTAAAGGGACTGCAGTAGATACCTGACAAACAGCTGTTTGTTGCATCTACTCAGTAATTCCTGAATATATCTGAGATCTTGGGGGAATTCTTTTCAGTTTCCCCAAGAAAACTTGGATACATATGGTATGCTGAAATATACCCCCAAAATATGAATAAATTATTTTTCAGGTATATTTTTAGCTTGGGTAGATCCAAACACATGCCCCTGTTAAATACCAAGCTGCTTAATAATATTTGATTGAGATAATCCTTTCAAAAATCCAAGCAATGCTATCAACAGGTCAGGTGGTATATGGCTTAACGTTATAAACATTTGTCCCCAAGTGTTTAATGGAAGAGAACTACCACCAAAGGTGAAGCCATCCTAACCTTAGAAGAGGGCAAGACTAACATTGATTAGTTGTGCTGGTAGACAGTACTGCCAAGTAACAGTGACTTAGGGTGATCCTACAGGAGTTTTTTTTAAAGGCAAGATACTTTCAGAGGTGCTTTGCCATTGCCTCTGGACTTCCTTGGTGGTCTCCCATCCAAATAGAAACCAGGACTCACCCTGTTTAGCTTCTGAAATCTAGATGAGATTGGCCTAGCCTGGGCCATCCGGATCAGGTCAGAGCTATTTGGACAAATTTTACTTAATTGAATGGTGTTAGATACCAGACTACTACTACTACTTAAAAAAAACCCTGTATAATGATTTTCTCCAAGGATATTATAAGGATACGTTAGTCTCTTGATAAAAAATGATCTACTAGTTACTACTTAACAATGATTTCAGGAGGAGTGTTGAAAGATCTGAGTCAGACTGAGTTGACAAGAGAGAGGAGGTCCTAAGGCTGATAAATAATAATAAATAAATAAATTTTATTTATACCCCGCCCTCCCCGCCAAATTAAAAATAGACAAATCACTAGGCCCAGATGGCATAGATGCAAGAGTTCTCTCACATGTAAACTTGTGGATCTCCTGACAGAAATATGCAATCTATCACTAAAATCTGGTCCATTCCTGAGGACTGGAAGGTAGCTAATGTAACTCCAAACTTTAAAAAAGGTTCCAGAGGAGATCCAGGAAATTACAGGTCTGTCAGTTTAATGTCAATACCTGGTAAGTTGGTGGAATCTGTTATTAAAGGTAGAATTAGCAGGCACTTTGATTTACAAAAGCTACTGAAGAAGAATCAGAATGGATTCTGTAAGGAAAGATCTTGTCTCACTAACCTTTTAGAATTCTCTGAGGGGGTGAACAAACATGTGGGCAACAATGACCCAGTAGATGTTGTTTGTCTAGACTTCCAGAAAGCTTCCAATAAAATTCCTCATCAGAGGCTCCTAAGTAAACTCAGAAGTCATGGGGTAAGAGGACAAGTCCTCTTTTGGATTAAAAACTGGTTAATTAACAGGAAACAGAAAGTATAAATTAGCAGTGGAAGGTGATACGCAATGGGATATCTCCGGGCTCGGTACTAGATGGGGCTCTTTAACGTGCTCATTAATGGTTTGGAGTTGAGAGTAAGCACTGAAGTGGCTAAGTTTGTGGATGACACTAAGTTTTGTTAAGGATGGTGAGAACTGTGAGGGGCTCCAGAGAGAACTGTTGAGGCTGGGTGAGTGGGCATCAATGTAGCAAATGAGGTTCACCATGGACAAGTGCAAAGTAATGCACATTGGAATTAAACATCCAAACAATAAACATACATTGACAGGATCTGAACTCATGGTAACTGACCAGGAGAGAGATCCCGGAGTCGTGATAGATAACTCACTGAAGATGTTAACTCAGTGTGCGACTGCAATTCAAAAAGGCAAATGCTATGCTGGGGATTATTAGAAGGGAGACTGAAAAATCAGCCAGTATCATGATGCTCCTATATAAATCCATGGTGCAGCCTCATCTGAAATACTGTGTACAGTATTGGTCACCACAACTGAAAAAAGATATCACTGCATTGGAAAAGGTGCAGAAAAGAGCCACCAAAATGTTTTCTTCCCTATGAAAAATGGTTAAAGAGGTTAGGGCTCTTTAGCTTGGAGGAATGACAATTGAGGGGTGACATGATACAGGTTTACAAAATTATGTATGGGATAGAGAAGGTAGAGAAAGAAATACTTTTCTCTCTTTTTCACAATACAAAACCCAAGAGAACTCAATGAAATTAATGAGCAGTAGCCTTAGAACAAATACACCCAAAGAGTAATTAAATGTGGACTTCACTACCGTAGGAAGTAGTGACTACAAGCATATACAGCTTCAAGAGGGGACTGGATAAACATATTGAGAGCAGAGATCTATCACTGGCTATTAGCCATAAGGTATTGATGGAACAAATACTCCCTCTAAGCTATAGAGTCTTCTGAGCAAAAATTCAACTTTATGAGCCACTGGCATTAAAGTTGTGAGCTACCGTATTAGTTTGCTCTGAGGCCATTTTTCTAGAGATAAGACAAAATGTGTGAGCCAGATGCTAAAAAACCTGCGAGCTAGCTCATACTAACTCAGCTTAGAGGGAACACTGGATGGAACACTATGTCAGGGACAGTGATGCTCTGTATTCTTGGTGCTTCAGGGGCAACAGTGGGAGGGCTTTTGGAGTTCTGGCTCTGCTAGTGGACCTCCTGATGGCACCTGGGTTTGGCCACTGTGTGGCACAGAATGTTGGACTGAATGGGCCACTGGCCTGATTCAACATAGCTTCTCTCATGTTCTTATGTTCTAAAGGCAAGTGATTTTCCTGGTGGAGGCAATAGGATGGATGGTGTTCTGGATGGAGTTCTACTTCCCCTAAAAAAGCAGGTTTGTACTTTGGAGGTGCTCCTGAACCTGGGCTTAGTGGTAGATAAACAGGTGGCAATGGTGGTCTGGGTTACATATCAGCAGCTTCAGCTGATGAGCCAGCTATGGCCATTCCTGGACAGAAAAGATCTTATCACAGTGGTGACAAGATGTCCTGATAACATCTGTAGTACATTACTGCAATGTGCTCTGAATGGGGCTGCCCTTGAAGACTGTCTAGAAATTACAGTTGGTACAGAATGCTGCAACCACAATGTTGACCAGAGTGAGACGTAGAGACTATATAATTCAAGTTTAGTTCTACCCATACTGGCTTTCCAGTTTGTTTCTGGTCTCAATCCAAGGAAGTGATATTGACCTTTGAGTCCTGTATGGCCTGGGAACAACATACCTTAAGAACCGTCTTCTCTGATACAAATCTACCTGCTTACCTGCTTCAGTGGACCCTGCCATCTGAGGCTAGGTGGGTGGTGACCTGAGAAAGGGCCTTTTTTGTTGTGGCACAAAAACTTTGGAACTCCTTTCCCAAAAAGATTTTGTCTGTCACCCTCTACACTGCTACGCTGGCTTCTGGTTGAGTACCAAGTCAGATTCAAGGTACTGGTTTTGACCTTTAAGGCCTTGAGCGGTCTGGAACCAATGTATCTTTAGGATTGTCTCCTTTGTTATGTCCCTGGTAGAGTGCTACACTGGCAGCAATTTGCTGGTGATCCCCAGCCCTAAAGAGGTCCAGTTGTCCTCAACAAGAGCCAGAGCTTTCTCAGTTCTGGCCCCGACCTGGTGGAACTCTCTACCAGAGGACATCCGGGCCCTGCGGGATCTTATGCAATTCCGCAGGGCCTGTAAGGCAGAGATGTTTCGCCAGCCTTTTGCTTGAGGACAGTTTCTCTTCCCCCCCACCCCCTTTCAATATGCTCCAGCAATCTGGATGAAGAACAAAATCACCAGGACGCCATCGGGATCTTAGAAATCTACTGTTTTAATTTGTATTATTGCACTTTTAAATCCATATACCAGGGGTGGCCAAACTTGGTTAATGTAAGAGCCACATAAAATCAATGTCAGATGTAGGAAGGAAGGAAAAAAAATAGATGGGGAGGGAGGGAGAGGTAGAAAGAAAGCAACTTCAAATGCATTCTCCAAGCCACTGCTGACTTGGCTTGGAGAAGAGATTTAAAGAGACAAATGCCTTCTCCAGGTCACCCCTGCAATATACTGCAATATACTAGAGCCCGGCCTAGGCCAGGATGGGGCGATTCAGTAAACGGTGGTGTTGTCGTTAATAATGACGGTGATGATATCTTTTGACACCAAGTGAAGATTTTTTTGTTTCATCTGGCATATGCTCAGTAATGGTTATTGGCCCTCCTACTAGTGTTACATGTTTTTAATTGAATTTTATAATTTTAACTTTATTTTAAATTGTTTTAATGTTTTTATGTCCACCACCTTGTGGACCGTGATTGGATGGAAAGGTAAAAAAATGCCAGGTGATAAGCAACTGACTTATTTTCTTCCCTTTCCCAAATAGAGTTTCCTTTGTAAATTTTGATAGTTTTCATCAAGCTCATATAATAATAATTTACCATATAGTGCATTTTTGAGGGTTAGAAGGAATTGCACAAATAAATACTGAAGAGGCAAAGTGCATTTTTTCTTTGGAAGTTTGAAGAACAAAACCTTCACTCTGTTTTAAAAGTTCTCCCCCTCTGGGCAGAGAACAAGCAGAAAGGGGGGAAGTCAGTCCAGTTGTTTTCCAGATTCATCCCATCTTCATATGCATTCTAATAGGTCTGGGCCAGGGGTGTCAAACATGTGGCCCAGGGGTCAAATCAGGCCCCCGGAAGTCTCCTATCAGGCCCGCGAGCAAGTCTGCTTCCTTCTCCCTCTCTCTTGCTTCCTTCAGTTATCAGAGACAGTTAAATAAAATATTGCAAGAGTGCCAATATCTTAAGCATGTTTTATTTAAAGTTTTAAATATATATATATATATATATATATATTTGTGTTTGTCTGTGATTAAATTAAGTAGTGTGATTAAATCTTAGTTTTTAACTTGCGTGCAATGTTAAGAAAGGGTAAGGTGACATCCAAACTCATGGTACAGCTACCCAAAAGGCTTTCTCTCTCATGGCCTTTCCCATATCTCAGACAGTGGAGACAATCAGAGAAAGGCTACCTCCCAGCAGGCACTAATTTCATATTAGGCCACACACCCTGATGCCAAGCTGGGCAGAATTGCATTCCTGTTCATAAAAAGCCCTGCCTTTAGACCAAATAAAGAGGCGGTCTGAAATCCTAGGCAGCCATATCCAATGACTTTTATACCCTCAGCTGGGTCAAGGAGGACTGAGTTGGACATGCAAGGGTTTGTACTAGAAAGCACTCTGCATATTTTTTAGAGATTTTGATTTTGTGTGTGAGAAAGCAACCCTTTGGATTAATAATATATACCGCTTACATTAAAGTATCTTGTGACATTATTATTTAGAGGAAAAGAAAAAAAAATAAGAATCCGTTAAATGAATATTGCTTAAATGAATTTACCTTGGCTCTAGTATTCCTTTCATGGGAACCAGCTGCGTTTTTAATCTGAGACTTGGATTCATGCCCTGAATCCAGATTTTTTGAGAGATTACCTGAAGTACCCATTCCTACAAGAGATTTAACAGAGACAATGAAACAGACATCATAAGAAAACATCTCATTTCTTCCAAGCCGTTATTATTCAGTAGCACTATTCTTTCAGTACATATGAACTGGTATATTTTCATACCAGTTAAAGATATGACTGAGATACTAACTACAGTGCACGTAAGAGCAACACAACATCAGGTTTGGGAAAGAGGGAAGAGAAATAGCAAAGGAGGTTAAGGGCCAAACCACATTTAACCATGGAGATCTGTGATTAAATCTCCACAAGCATATTCATACAGCAGAAAGCAATGCGCAGGAAGGTGAGGTGGGTACTGATTCTATGGCACTGGGAAAGAGAGGCTAATGTTCCCCTGCATTGATTTCTCAATTTGAAATGCTATCCTCCAGGCTGCCTTAACCGGGGTGGGGGCGGGGCACACTCACATTGTGCCTCCACACACACACACACACACACCCCGTTCCAGAGTTTAAAGCAACATTTCTGAATTGGGAACCAGTATTTGGAATTAAGGAATAATGCATAGGGAGAAAGACCTAAACTTCCCTCTTGTGGTGCTATACCCCAAACTGCTACCCCCCTCCCTCAGCTGTTTTTTGTAGTTAAAGTACACATATATGGGCCTGATAATGGGTTCCCAGCATCACATGAACATTGGCTGCAATTTTGCTTTAAATTGTTCACCTGCAGTTCAAAGTGTGTGTCTACTCCTGCACAGAAAGGAAGAAAAATGGGGTTGCACTTACATGAAATTATTATTCGTTAAGTGATCTTCTGTGCAGGCACACATGGGGACTGCACTTTCATGGACCGGCCATGGAGAAGAACTAGCAAACTTTATAGAGAAGTTTCTACACACCAAGAGTGGTCCCCCTTTCCTCCATTTTCAGTGTAGGCTTTACCACTCAAAGGGTGATGTGACAGAAGAGGGGCGAGCATTCTTCCTTTGCTGCTGTAAAGAATGTGCATGAGTAGAGAAGCCCACAGTGGGGAAAGGAGGAAGGGATGTGTGCAAGGTAAGTGCAACTCCATTTTCATCTTTGTGGCTTCTGTGCAGTCCAACATGGGAGAAAAACAAGTTGCTTACCTGTAACTGATGCTTCTCAAGTGATCATCTGTTCATTCACACCTTTGGGGATAAAGTGTCTGTGCCAGCTCCAACCAGTAAACTTACAAAGCTCAGCAAGGGAGAGTTCTGTGTTACACACAGGAACTCTGACCACACATGCCCAGAGGCAGGGTACAGACATCCCACCAGTTCCCTCTGACCACTGTGCAACCCCCATGTTCATATCCAGAGGTCTGATAGCAGAGCGGAATGCTGGGCAGGTGGTGTGAGTGCACAGATGACCATACAAAGATCATCAGTTCCAGGTAAGCAACTTGTTTTTCTTCATTGTTGTCTCTGTGCATCACACCTGTGGGAGAGCAGCAAGCTCTGGCATACCTGAAGAAGGGTGCTGACAGTTACTTAGTTGCAAGCAGACCACAGGATGGATTGTTACACACAAATATCTAGGGTGTAGTGCTTCATGAAGGTGTTAGAAGTCACACACATGGTTGCCTTATAGATGTCTTGTACAGGAATACTGCTGAAGAAGGAGGTGGACATGGCCACTGCCCTGATGGGCCCTGGTAGTAGGCGTTTGGCTAGTAAGTAGCACAGTTTAATAGTCCTGATAATCCACTTTTATCACCTTTGTGCTGATATTCTATAGTTTTTTTCACTGTAGGGCACAGGATATAAAGAGATTAGGGTCATTGTGGTCTACTTTCATCCTGTTGAGGTAGAACAGCAGGGCCCTTTTAATGTCTAGAGTGCAGCAGTCTTTCAGTGACATTTTTAGGGACCAGGGGGAAAAAATCCAGAAGTGTGCTATCAGTGTGAAGGAAAACGGTACATCTCCCCCCATGATAATTGAAGTGCTATGAGCAACCGCACTCGATGTGGCCGACAGGTTGTGATTAGTATGCAGCTCTTTCATCAGCTTGTTGATAGCCCTGGTGATAAGGGACAGTGGAAGGAAGAGGAACAGGAACTTGTGCTTCCATGCGTAGAGAAGACCATCCCCCAGGGATAACAGGTCCATCCCCCACCCTGGCAGCTGAAGGCTGGGCAATTTCTGTTCTCTTTGTGGCAAAGACATCTATAAAAGGGCTGTCCCGATCTTTTGAACACAGGCCAAAGGCGAGTCCAATTGAGCTCCCATTTGTGCAGTAGTACATCTCCCCTGCTGAAGAGGTCTGCTTGGATGTTCTGTAACCCAGAGAGGTGAACCCTGAGGTGTCTGAGGTGATCCGTCTCCAGGCTGGAAGGAATGGTAATGAGGAAGGTCCCTCAAGCCATGCATTCAGTCCATAAGTCCATTGCCAGTGCACAAAGTCTTCTGGATACTGTGTCCCCCTGGCAATTTATGTACCTGAGAGAAGTGGTGCTGTCCATAAGCATGGACCCGCTTTCCCTTCCACAAACTGCTGGAATGACTGTAAGGCGAATTGATTGCCAGGAGCTCCAGGCAGTATATGTTGTGTTGTTGATGGTGTATGCTCCATCTGGTACTCACACACAACCCCCTTACATGAGCACCCCACCCCCAGAGAATGGGCAGATGCTGTTAACGTGATGCACACATTATGTCAGCAAATTTGGAAAAATGCAACGGTGGCCACAGGATTGGAAAAAGTCAATGTCTCCTGAAAAACCTGTATAAAGGTCAAGAAGCAACTGTTAGAACAGGATATGGAACAACTGATTGGTTTAGAATAGGAAAAGGAGTTCGACAAGGATGTATATTGTCACCTGCTTATTTTATAGAATCACAGAGTTGGAAGGGACCTGCAGGGTCATCTAGTCCAACCCCCTGCATAATGCAGGAAACTCACAAATACCTCCCCCTAAATTCACAGGATCTTCATTGCTGTCAGATGGCCATCTAGCCTCTGTTTAAAAACCTCCAAGGAAGGAGAGTCCACCACCTCCCGAGGAAGCCTGTTCCACTGAGGAACCGCTCTAACTGCCAGGAAGTTCTTACTAATGTTGAGCCGGAAACTCTTTTGATTTAATTTCAACCTATTGGTTCTGGTCCTACCTTCTGGGGCCACAGAAAACAATTCTGCACCATCCTCTATATGACAGCCCTTCAAGTACTTGAAGATGGTGATCATATCACCTCTCATCCGCCTCCTCTCCAGGCTAAACATCCCCAGCTCCTTCAACCTTTCCTCATAGGACTTGGTCTCCAGACCCCTCACCATCTTCATTGTCCTCCTCTGGACCCGTTCCAGCTTGTCTATATACTTCTTAAAATGTGGTGTCTAAAACTGAACACAACACTCCAGGTGAGGTCTTACCAGAGCAGAGTAAAGCGATACCATCACATCACGTGATCTGGATACTATACTTCTGTTGATACAGCCTAAAATTGCATTTGCCTTTTTAGCTACCTCATCACACTGTTGACTCATGTTAGCTACCTTTTCACACATACTACTGTTAAGACAAGTCTCCCCCATGCTATAACCATGCATTGGATTTTTCCTACCTAAATGCAGAACTTTACATTTATCTCTGTTAAAATTCATTTTATTGATTTTAACCCAATTTTCCAGCCTGTCAAGATCATCCTTCACCAAAAGGGTGATTAGCATGCGGAATTTACTTCCAGTAGAGGTGGTGGCGGCTACAATCATAGACAGCTCCAAGAGGGGACTGGATAAGCATATGGAGCAGAGGTCCATCACTGGCTACTAGCCACAGTGTATTGTTAGAACTCTTTGTCCGGGGCAGTGATGCTCTGTATTCCTGGTGCTTGGGGGGTGGGGCACAGTGGGAGAGCTCTAGCCCCACTGGTGGACCTCTTGATGGCACTTGGGGTTTTTGGCCATTGTGTGACGGAGTGTGGGCCATTGGCCTGATCCAACATGGCTTCTCTTATGTTCTTATTCTGTATCCTGTTTCTGTCCTCGACTATATTTGCAACCCCACTCAATTTCATATCATCTTCAATTTTAATAAGCATTCCCTCTATTCCTTCATTCACAAGCACTCTTTGGGTGTGATCTGTCAACCAGTTACAGATTCACCTAACTGCAACAGGATCCAAACCACATTTTATCAACTTGTCAACAAGGATAGTATGTGGAACCTTATCAAAGGCCTTACTGAAATCAAGATAAACTATGTCTACAGCATTCCCCTGATCCAGCAAGGTAGTCACTAGGGTTTGTAGAATCTTTCGGGCTCAAGTGCCATGTTCTACTGGAGAAAGTTTTTCTTCCAGACGTTTCGTTCTCGGCTGCGGAGAACATCCTCAGTGGCGTTGCAGCTGGAGCAGGCGCTCTGACCTTCTTGGCTGCTGTGCATTGAGTGAGGCCAGGGCTGCTGGAGAGCTGCTATTTCTAGGCTGGAGGGGGTGTGGTGAAAGGGCAATAGGTTTGTGGATGTGCCCATTGTTTGGTGGGGCTTCCTGGAAGGGTAGTGATAAGGAAACTGGGCTGTTGAATGTGACCATTGTTCTGTGTTAATTGCTGGGAGGGTTGGAAGGGGTGTGAAGATAAGGAAGATGGTTGTTGACTGTGCTGATTGTTCTGTGGAATGTGCTGGTTACACAAGGTAGTCACTTTCTCAAAAAAAGAGATCAGGTTAGTCTGACATGACTTGTTCTTGAGAAACTCATGCTGGCTCTCAGTAATCACAGCCATCCTTTCTAAATGTTCCAGGACTGACTGACTGGTGATTTGTTCTAAAACTTTTCCAGGTATAGACATCAAGCTGACAGGTCGGTAGTTACCAATGTATAGTTGCCAATGTATAGGCTCTTCTATGCTTGGGTACTGCCAATAATGAGAGATATGCAGCCGGTGCAGTTAAGTACTTGTGGTTCTCTGGAATCAAAAAATGAGGTACCTTAGTGTTACCTTCCTGCCTCTCAATGTCGAGTATCCTTTGTTGTATCAGTGCTTTCGCATAGCAGCTGCCTAGTCAGAGGATATTGTTTCCTGCTAGTCCAATAGATTGTAGATTCTGAAGAATCCCTTTTGCCCAGGACAAATAAAATCCATCTTTTAAAAATAAGGCCATAAGACCCTGTGGATTCTGCCTTAGTCTCAGCTAGTGAAGAATGGAGGTAAGTTTCCCCTTAGCTTCAACTTTAACCAAGCCCGATTCTAGATGTAAACTTGCATTAGTCACACACTTGGGTACTTGGAAGATGGATCTTAAAAATTTGGATTGCATTTTTTCCAGAGAAGTATAGTTAGTAGGTGGAGGTCTTAACATAGAGCCATAGAGCAATTATGGCAGAACTGTTGCCTGATAAAGACAAAGGGCTACTGGAAGAAAATGGCACTGTTAGTATGATAAAATCTGAGGATGCCTTGAGTAGATATCTGTCCTACAGTGGCCACATGATGCATTGTACTCTTTCCAGAGGCATGAAACATTACCCCTAGATACTTGGTAAGGGAAACTTGTCCTAATGTGTGGCCCTCTTGTTTCCATGACCTACTTTCCTATTGTTGTTGAAGGAAATAATCTTGGTTTTGTCAGAGTTGATCATGAGACTATTAGTAATAATGTAGAGATCAAAAATCCTAAGAGCTCTCTTCAGGCCCACCAGAGTCCGAGACAGCAATACTGTGTCATCAGCAAATAGAAGAGCAGGAATATACCTATCAGCCAGTTGAGGTGGATGAAGATCTGTGGAGCTTAGATGTTCAATTAAATCATCAACATAGAGATTTTAAAAAGTTGGAGCCAGAACACAACCCTGTTTGACTCCTTTTGTTGTCTGAATTATGTTGGAAAGATGACCAGCTTGATTGCATCTAACTCTTGAGGAGGTACTAGTATTAGATATATTGATAATTATTAATCTTAAAATATACCTAGTTGATCCTAGCTAGTTGAACAATGTAGTTTTAGAAGGAAGATTTACTCAGAAGCGATTCTCAGTGAATTCACGGGGGTTTATTTCCAAGCGATTACAGGAGTACAGCTTTTGTTATTCTCATCCCAAGCATGAGATTTTCTTTATACAAAATCATCTCAAAGAGGTATTAGAGACAGTTACAAGAATGACAGTGTCTTTGTCTAACAGTACTGTGCCTTAATCACTCACCTTTTCATAACTGGAGTTTACTTCTAAGAGCTGACCTCCTTTAAATCGACTGCACATGTACTCTGCCTCACTATAATTCAGCTGACCAAATGTAGAAATATAATAACAACGTCCACTGAAGTATCTCCAAGATGGATAACAGAATTTGCTTTGAAGTTCTTTTAAAAAGACAGCAACCAGAGTAAAATAAAGATGCATTATATATAGTTACACTATGTATTATATATATTCAGGCAATACTGAAGACAAAAGAAAATTTATGTAGAATATTTAGTGCATGACCTGTGGGTAGCAGCAAAGCAGACATTTAGAGGTGTTTCTGTTATGGTATACTTCAAATATTAGACAAAATTATTAAGATAGTTTAATATCTATGAAAAACTTTTTGAGTAAGGAGATACTTGTCAACATATTTCACTATTAACCTCTTTTATTTATAATATGGAGTTTCAAATTTCTACACCTTGGACAAATTAGAATTCTAGAATCATAAAATCATAGAGTTGGAAGAGACCTCCATGGTCATCTAGTCCAACCCCCTGCACGATGTAAGAAACTCACAAACACTTCCCCCTAAATTCACAGGATCTTCATTGCTGTCAGATGGCCATCTAGCCTCTGTTTAAAAACCTCTAGGAAGGAGAGCCCACTACCTCTCGAGGAAGCCTGTTCCAGTGAGGAATCGCTCTGTCAGGAAGTTGTTCTTAATGTTGAGCCAGAAACTCTTTTGATTTAATTTCAACCCATTGGTTCTGGTACCACCTTCTGGGGTCACAGAAAACATTTCTGCACCATCCTCTACATTGACAGCCCTTCAAGTACTTGAAGGTGATCATATCACCTCTCAGCCACCTCCTCTCCAGGCTAAACATCCCCAGCTCCTTCAGCCTTTTCTCATAGGACTTGGTCTTCATACCCCCTCACCATCTTCGTCACCCTCCTCTGGACCCGTTCCAGCTTGTCTATATCCTTCTTAAAATATGGTGCCCAAAACTGAACACGACACTCCAGGTGAGGTCTTACCAGAGCAGAGTAAAGCAATACCATCACATCACGTGATCTGGACACTATTCTTCTGTTGATACAGCCCAAAACTGCATTTGTCTTTTTAGCTACCGCATCACACTGTTAACTCATGTTCAGTGTATGATCCACTAAGACCCCTAGATCCTTTTCACACATACTGCTGCTAAGACAAGTCTCCCCCATCCTATAACCATGCATTGGATTTTTCCTACCGAAATGCAGAACTTTACATTTATCCCTGTTAAAATTCATTTTATTGGTTTTAGCCGTTTTCCAGCCTGTCAAGGTCATCCTGTATCCTGTTCCTGTTCCTGTCTTCTACTGTATTTGCAACCCCTCTCAATTTAGTATCATCGGCAAATTTAATAAGCATTCCCTCTTTTCCTTCATCCAGATCATTTAGAAAGATGTTGAACAAAACAGGTCTCAGGACAGATCCTTGAGACACTCCACTTGTCACTCCTCTCCAAGAGGATAAGGAACCATTCACAAGCACTCTTCGGGTGTGATCTGTCAACCAGTTACTGATCCACCTAAGGGTAACAGGATCCAAACCACATTTTACCAAAATGTCAACGAGGATAGTATGTGGAACTGTATCAAAAGCCTTACTGAAATCAAGATAAATGATGTCTACAGCATTCCCCTGATACAGCAAGGTAGTCACTTTCTCAAAATAAGAGGTTAGGTTAGTCTGACATGACTTGTTCTTGAGAAACCCATGCTGGCTCTTAGTAATCACATCCATTCTTTCTAAATGTTCCAGGACCGACTGTTTGATTATTTGTTCTAAAACTTTTCCATATATAGATGTCAAGCTGACGGGTTGGTAGCAGTGTACCCTCTAAGCTGAGTTAGTGTGAGCTAGCTCACAATTTTGTAGCCTCCAGCTCATACATTTTTGTCTCAGCTCAGGAAAAATGGCCCCAGAGCAATCTAATTTATGCAGTAGCTCACAACCTTATTGCCAGTAGCTCACAACTTTAATGCCAGTAGCTCACAAAATAGAATTTTTGCTCACAAGACTCCACAGCTTAGAGGGAACATTGGTCGGTAGTTACCCAGATCCTCTTTTTTCCCCTCCTTGAAGATGGAGACAACATTCACCCGCCTCCAATCTTCCAGTACCTCTCCTGTTCTCCAAGAATTCTCAAAAATAATAGCCAGAGGCTCAGAAATTACATCCGCAAGCTCTTTTAGAACCCTTGGATGCAATTCATCTGGCCCTGAGGACTTAGTTTCATTTAAAGAAACTAGGTGTTTATGTAACTGATCCTAGGTTGGAACTTCATACCCTCCATAACTAGTAACTGTACCAGGGTTATAGACGTAATGCCTGATAGAATCATAGAATCATGGAGTTGGAAAGGATCTCCAGGGTCATCCAGTCTAACCCCCTGCACAATGCAGGAAATTCACATATACCTCCCCCCACCCCCAGTTACTCTGCCGCATGCCCAGAAGATGGCAAAAAAGAAAAAAAAACCCTCCAGGATCCCTGGCCAAACTGACCTGGAGAAAAATTGCTGCCTGACCCTAAAGTGATGATCAGCATTTTCTGTGGTGTGTAAGAAAGGGCCATGAGAACTAAGCATTGATGCTTCCTGCCCTTCCTCTCAGAAGTTCACAGAATCAGAATTGCTCTCAGATGACCATTTAGCCTCTGCTTGAAAACCTCCAAAAGAAGAACCCACCACCTCCCAAGGAAGCCTATTCCAAATATGAATTAGACCATCTGATTCAGCTACTGAAATAAAAAAGGGTAAAAAAGGCAAAGATAGTCCCTCTGTGCAAGCACCAAGTTGTCACCAACCCATGGAGTGATGTCACATCATGACGTTTTCTTGGCAGACTTTTTACAGCGTTTACTGAAATAGCTGCTCCCAAACAAAAGCCAATATTATTCAGCTTTCATTCAGCATGGCTAGAAGGCATTTCAAGAGACCGTAGCCTTTTTAAGTGCTTTCAGTTCACTTCCTGAGTCACTCAGTGCCTTCAGTCCACTTCCTGAGTTCACTCAGCAAGTGAACTGAAAAAAATTTAAGTTTAAATGCCTTCGAGTCCACTCCCTGAGTTGTGCTGCCACAGTGGCATGATTCACTGAGAGAAATTCTCTGTTATACCTTATTGGGACGTTCCCCATAAGGTATAATAGAGCCAAATTAATTTGGGTTTCCTGAATATTTACCTGAATTCTGAAACAATATTGATATTAGGATTCTAGAATATTCAGAAATATCAATATTTCTTGGGAGCAATCGATCAAAATTTTAAAAGCCCAGTTTTTTTGCACACCCTTCGTAAGATATACATAGCACTTTCCTTATAATATTTTGCTCTCTGATCCCAAAATAATTAGATCTGAGTATATATTTTTGCCTTGTTTAATTTAAAAGGTGTGTCTGTGGGTATTTAAAAGGAAATGACTATAACATGCCCATTTGAATTTTAATATTACACAACACTTTGATCTAATTTTCAATGGATGAAATCTATGCCATCACATTGTTATTTTTATATAGTGCTTATGGGGACAAACACAGTGAGAAACTCATTACTTCACAAAAAGTGTCTTCTGAAACTCACTGCTAAGAAATGAAAACAATCAGGTACTGTATGACAACTGCATAACGTAGTTCTTTCTGGCACTTCTGCAAATCTTGGTAATGAGGAGCAATGCTAAAGAAGGACATTATGCGGTGTTGCTCCTTCCATTTAGTGTCAAAGAGGGCTCCTACCTGCAGCCAAACTTTCTTGGCTGCTGTTCCAAAGGTATATTTTCTATGATAATGCAGCAAACCTTTCAATTGAAACAGGAACTACTCATTACATAAATATAAAAATTGGCCTCATCATGCAAGATTCCTTCAAGACGAAAGTTACAGCAGTACTCACTGAATTCACAGAGTCTTAAATCATTTGTTTCTTCACAGAACAGTTCATCAACACACTTTCCTGTCAGTCTATTGCAAGGCTTGTTATCTGGGCATGCTGGGCACCTTTCCTGACAATGACTCCCATAATGTCCTTCACTGCAGGCTGAAAAAAAAAATTAAAAATACAAAGTATTGTTTGGAAGACAGGAGGCCTCTGTGACCACTCCAACAAAAAGCAACATAATATGTAAACTGAATCCCCTGTTTCACAGACCTTCAAATATACGGAGTAGATATATCTATAAGCCATATAGGAATGCATAAGAGGAAGACACAATACTTTGCTAAAGTATTGCTAAACTTTGCTAAAGACACAAATATGCAGATGCATTATATGGACAAATATATTTGCATTTAGGAGTAATAGGGCTTACTTCTATTCATTATCAGAATTTACTTTCTTTGTTTTCAGGCAGAGAATATATACAATGATAGTGTCTACTGCCAAGATCATCTTGAATGTCAAAGACTAGCCAGTACACAACAGAACTATTAAGTATGTCTAGGGATGGGTACAAACGAGCTCACAAAGGTTTGTGACAAATTCCGGTCAGTTCATGATTCGCAAAATGATGTTCATGAATTGAAGAGCTGCCATGAATTTTCACAAGTTTTCAGACTACGGTGAGTAGAAACTTGCTGCTAAGAAATGAAAAATTCAGGTACTGTGTGACAATTGTTCTTCACCCCCCCCCCCAAAAAAAAAACTACTTTGAACCATTTGAACTTTGGTGTTCTGCTCCCTGCTGCTCAGCTATTTTTCACTTAGCCACCTACTTTCTGCTTGGGCTTTCAGCAGAGAGCAGAAAGCAAGGGGTTAAATGCCTTGGAGCCATTTAAAGCCTTGATTTCTGCAAAAAATGAGGGGGGGGGGTAGAAAGCAGGGCAGGGGTCACAAATTGATAGAAACCAACTTGATTTGTGTTGTGTTGATTTGTGGTCTGTGTTGGTTGATGGTTCAGCCATGGACGGTGAACCAAACTGCAAACATGTGGTTCATTCCCCTTCCTAGCTATGTGAGACTGGAATTTATTCAAGTCCTCAGGAATGCATCTGGACCCATCATTCTCTGGGTCCCCTTCCCTTGCAGATGTTCCATGTTTCTAAACAGGCATTAAGTAGCTGATCCTTGTACAAGAGATTATATCAACTTTCTCCATTACCAAACCATACAGCATTATGTACAGCACAAAAAAACCCCTCAAATCGAGGTCTTAACTTATTATATGCATGGCAAGGTAAGCATGTGTTTTGAGAAAGCCCCACTGCAGCCATGAAACTCTTGGCATACCTGTTGAAATTCCCAAGGAGAAGAAATCTTGAGGATGCTAACCCCAATCAGAGACCATCAAGGCTCAGGCAGCTTTGACAGAGAACCAATTCGATTTGTGAGGTAGAGGGATGGGTGGGATACTGCCTGAAGCTCCTTTCCACGCTAGTGAAAAAAAGGCAAACCTAGAAATGTTTTAAATATATGAATTCTCACTCTGTCTAGTGAATACAACATGTATTCAAAAAACAGATTTTGACTGGCAGAGCAGCTGGAGAATATAATAGAAGTCCAATAGACTACAGCCAGTCCTCCTCCCCAACTGTTTAGGTTGGGGATGTTAGGGTGAAAATCCACTGAAAAACTTAACATCACAGTGATCTATGTTTGGTCACCTTGTCATCCATGTTTAAATCTTGGATGTTTTAATATGAATTGGGATTTTGGAAAGGGCATGCTTTTCATTATCCCAAATTTTGAGGAGCATTGTTACTAGTTCATGATTCTGCCTTGAGTAAATTCTTTCAATTCTTGAACTGTAGGATCATTATTTTTGCTTCCGTTTCTAATCCCACCCCCTGAGGAAGCAAGAGTAGGGAGGGAGTGGGAGTATGACCTGACAAACAGCTCTATGTGCCTTTTAATTTTAAAAGGCCATTATTCTCTATAGCAGTGGCCTCCAACCTTTTTGGCACCAGGGACCAGCCCCAGGGAAGGCCCGCCCACCACAGCCCCAGGGCTGGCAGGGTGCGGGCACAGAATTCGGCCTCCCCCTGCTTCCCCCCCCCACGGTGCCTCCTCCCCCCTCCATTTTTACAATTTTAAGGCCCGAGAAGGGGCAGTCAAGCACCTTCTGGGCTCTTTAAAGGGCGACCCCCCACCAATCAGCTGATCAGTGAAGAAAACCACAGCAGCGGCAATGAGTGACCCGCTGCTGCCGCAGTTTTCTCTGCCGATCAGCTGATCAAGGGTGGCCTTTAAAGAGTCTGGAAGGCACTTCACCGCCTTCCCGGGCCTTAAAATTGTGAAAACGGAGGGGGGGGAGGCACCACGGGGGGCGAGGCACCACGGCCTGGTTGCTAACAGGCTGCAGACCAGTACTGGTCCATGACCCAGGGGTTGGGGACCCCTGCTCTATAGGAAGACCTAGCCTTCCAATGCCAGTCCAGAGGCCAGGCCTACTTCCATTAAACTAATGGCCCTCCTGTCCAGTGAGGTGTGAATAATTTGGCATATTTACTGTTTAGATTTTCTTCCTTATAGCAAACTATCTTGTTATGCAGTTTTTGTCTATTCTCCTCTGCTCTTGGTGTCTGAGCACATGTGTTTTGTGAGTAACCAGTTTATGTATTTTTCTTTCAACAAGAAATGTTCAGTTGTTTAACAAAGCATGATACTGAAGAGGCTGATGGAGCAACTCTACTTCCAGAATTTGATAGAATAAAGAATCTTCTGGAAAAGAACAGACATATAGACATCTGTCCTGCCTTTGAATTTTGCCTGTGAATTGAACATGTTTGATGGTTGGTGATTTGTCCCATGACCTAAAAGAATTCAGTTCAAAAACAGATGAATATGGGAATTTCTGCTGATTTCTTGGAATAACATTTCTCTAAAATATTATTCTCACCAGGGGACTGTTACCTGTTTTCATGTAGGTAGTATCCTGCCTCCTGCCACCTAAGACTAAATCTTTACCGCTGACTGGTACATACTGCTTTCTCCAGTAGCTGATTCCAGTACATTTTTCTTCTAAAAAGCAAGCTGATTTTGCATGTTCTTTATCTTCATAAACTTTGTTCCCCAGTGGCATAATAAGTATCTTTCCAGGGTATTCCCAAAATACGTTGGCAGCTGAAAATATTTTAGAATAATACTTTCTGGAACAATTCGACAAACTATATTCACATAACTTCAACATTAACTGCTTCAAAAAACCCCTCTGAATCAGGAAAAAAGACGATTGAGTTTTGGGAAGTCTGACTTTAGGTTCATGCTGGTTCCTTGTGTCTAACTGAGTTGCAATTCCTCTCCTCCAGCTTTGCTGGAGAAATACAGTTTTAGCATGGGACTAGATTATGTGGACTTTTAAAAATCTATCCCTTGGGACTTGTCAAATTGTGCAAAGTATAGTTTTCTTAGCAGAGGCGGCTCTCAAGGCCTTTAGCAATGGGATTCTGATTTGGCGATAGCACTGTTTTTAGACCTTTTTGCTTAAATACTAATTTTGCCAAAACACTAATTCCCCCAACTATGTGCTATTAGCACTGCTCATTTGGTGTGAGAAATAAATTAATTACACTAATTGGACTGGATCTCGCAGAAGATTTCTGTGGGCAGAAAGGGCCAATTTTTGTCAATCCTCTTGCTACAGATTTCCAACCCACCATGATGCTCTTGGGGGTGCTTGGTTCCCCCAAAGCGACATTTCAAGGGGCATTTTTGGGCTGTCGACGGAAGTGGGGAGGGATGAAAAAGTTAAGTTCTGCAGATGGAAAGCCCTGTCATAGAAATGTATAGTGGATCCAAGTCACTGTCTAGGAAGCCATGATTCCCGTGATCCTCACATACCCATCCTCAAGGTATCTTTCTTATTTATTTCTATTTATATTCTGCCCTCCCTGCAAGCAGGCTCAGGGTGGATTACAAGTAATAAAATAACAAAAGAGATTTAAATACTTAAAACCTTGTTTTCAATAAACACCAACAGGATACACAGTCAGGATGAATTAGCTCAGCAGTAATGCTCAGTTTGACTGGTTCCATATGGTCAGCATTGACAGTGACTAGGGAAGGCTGAGATAGAATTGGATGTCCGCTCCCTCATTCGAAAGTCCGGCAGAACAGCTCTGTCTTGCACGCCCTGAAAAACTGTAAAAACTCCCACAGGGCCCTAATCTCAAGAGGGAGCTTGTTTCACCAGGTCAGAGCAAGAACACAAAAAGCCTTAGCCATAGTCAAGGCTAGACAGACATCCTTGGGGCTAGCGAAAGCCAGAAGATTTTTCTGCTACACCTCTATGGGCGATTTCCCACACAGCTTACCGAGGAGCGAAGTCCCTCCTCACGGTGCAGCATCTGCTCGGATTTCCCACCAACTGCTCCGTGGATTCAGGAAGTGCCGCACCTTTTGCGTCTCAAATGGAAATTGCTAAAACCCTAGTTTACGATAGCAACGCAAAAGGTGCGGCACTTCCTGAATCCGCGGAGCAGTTGGTGGGAAATCCGAGCAGACGCTGCGCGGTGAGGAGGGACTTCGCTCCTCGGTAAGCTGTGTAGGAAATCGCCCTATGTGATTTACTTCTATGGCATTGCTTCTTTCTACTCAGTCTACGACGGTGACTGATCATTCTGTTGCTTCTCTGAAATTACTGAGAGGAACTCCTGATAAGAGATGTAGCAGATACTTGTAACCTGGTGACTGCTCAATTAAGTTGTGTATATAAATAATAACATAAGGCATCATACAAATAAACGAATCTATTCAGTTCCATTTCTAAGTATTATATGCTATCAAGAACAGCAAGTAAGATTTATAGTTATATAATCTTTGTACATTTTAACTCAAATTACCTTTTAGAAAAATCTCAGACATCTTTTGTTTGGCAAATCAATGCATGCATTCAGAATTGGACTGAATTCTCTTAGACAGAGGTTCCGATGACATTTTCCTTACCTTCACTCCTTTTACAAATCCAGCCAGCCAAGGAAGAACAATCAGCTTTTCTAACGATCCCATTGCTGTCCATCTGTGTACATGAGTCAGTAGCTTTTTCAAATTTGTCTTCACTGAGGATCAAAGGTACAAGATAATTATTCCAAAATATGGATTGAAAGACTAAATACAAATCTAACAGAAATGGAGACGAAGGAAGATATTTTTAAACTGATATATAGCAAAATTTGATGTCGACGTTGAAATTTGTTCCCCCGTTTCAATATTCAGGTTTTGGAATCTAAAGCTGGCATCTTAATTAAAATTCAGATCTTTTGGTTTTCATTGCCTATCCAATGGGATGTTTTTTTGACTGGCTGAAATAACGACATTTGTACAAAATTTACAAGCCAGCTGTTAGATACTGTTGAAAACATTAGTTGCTACTTCTAAACGCTGCCTTCTGAAGGTGGAAAGTACCATTAAGGGACAGCTGATTTATGGCAACCCCGTGGGGTTTTCAAGGCACGAGATGTTCAGAAGTGGTTTGCCATTGCCCGTCTCCACATCACAATCCTAATGTTCCTTTGAAGTTTCCTATCCAAATACTTCCCAGGGCTGACCCTGCTTAGCTTTCAAGATCTGATGAGACTGGGCCAGCCTACGCTACCCAGGTCATGGCGTTGCCTTCAACTTTACAGTAATAGTTATCAGCGCAAAATGTTTACAGCTACTGCAAAAATTATGAGATGCCAAATATTTATTTACTTCATTTATACCCCAGTTTTCTCCCCAGTGTAGCCCCAAAGTGGCTAACCATTTATCCTCACAACAACCTTGTGAGGTTGGCTAGGCTGAGAGCATGTGATTGGCTCGAGGTTAGCCAGCCAACTTCCATGGCAGAGTGGGGATTTGAATCTGAATCCTAGTTCAGGATTCTAATTACTACACCACCCTTGCTGCCACGCCTCATGTGTAATGTCAAACATTTATTAAATGTCTGCCAAATGTCTAGCATCTAGAGAATATTTATCACCAAAATATGCAGAGAAAAGGGGAATGTTGGAAGCACTTCTGTTTCACCTCTAATGCAAAGTATAGGAATATTTTGATCTTGTCTCTGCAATCACAATTTACATTTTTTGTAAATCTGTAACCAACCTTCCAGAACAAACAGGCAGCAACATTATGGGATTCTCCTGATATAGCAGATGAGGCACTAAGAAAGGTCACTAATTTGTTCTGCTTTACTGCCACAGTTGGCACATTCTGAAGAATGTTTTCTGAGCCATAGTTCAAAGACAAAAACTACAAAATAATTACTGCAGATCTTCTGGCATTACTGAAGATTAACATCTTAAAAGAGAAAATAAATAAGCCCCTTCAGCCTCAGAGAGGAATGAGTCAGGAGGTGAAATAACAGAAGTCCTCTGTCTGCAGGAGCAAAGAAAGCAGAGAGAATGAGTGTGACCACTTCCTGCTATATGTCAGAATGGGTGGGAAACTGCAGAAGAGAAAGGGAGTGCATCTGATTTTCAGAATGCTCCGAGAATCTTCTTCATAGCTGTGGGGCTGCAGAGAATTCACAACAATGTATCCTAAGTATGTTGTCTTGAGTTTCACAAGCAATATATGGGGCAACACATGAACATAGGTTCTCTTACATGTCCAGTGGATTTTTAGCTTTTGCCTTTGCTGAGGCTATCCACATGAAATCCTTGATCACAGAAGACAGCCAAATCTAGAGAAAGAAAATATTGAGACAAAGGCTTCCAGGGTATCTGAAGGATAACATCTCAATAGTTCTTTGAATATTAATACTTGCAAGCATGACAGAGAGGTGTCAAACTGTTTCCAGTCCTTTTTCTAATGCCCTCATCAATGGCAGTCAGAGGCTAAAGAACAGAGTTTTCAAATAGAGATGGATTAGGCACAACGGAGGATGCTCAGCTGCTTCCTACCCTCCTTCTTATAGGCTCAGTTGAACACCAAAAAGGCATGGAGCTGCAATGAAGGAAGCCAAGCTACTTCCTGCCCTCCTGTTGATGGCTCCGATCATTGGCATTTGGAATTCAAAGTCATATTAAGGAGAGAACAGAACAAATAATAGCCCAAACAGGCAGGGTTGTAGCCAGGATATTTTTTAGGTCAGGGGGCTTTTAAAAAAATTTTTAGGGGCACTCAATTTTTTTAAAAGCTCCCTCAGTTGTGGGACCTCCACAGGAAGTCAGGAGCAGGGCCCCCAGAACTCCCTGTAGCTACAAGCCTGCAAACAGGGCATTTGCCTCTGAAGAACTTATTCATTCAGCCGTATTTGCTGATACAATGCAGTGTTCACAGATAAAACTCCTTTAATTAATGAGGCAGATTTAGCAAAACAACTCTGATAATTTGTTCTGCAGAAAGTTGTGCCAGATGACCTTAAATTCTTGCCTTTGAAATGTAGTTCTGAAGATAGAATTTTGAAATACGGTCACAAGGTCTACAAAGATCTGCAAAAAAAAAGCATTGATGAGGCATATCTACAGAACCCCTCACCTCACTTTCCACCCTCATCAGAAACTGATTGAAACTGTAAATTAAGGATCAACCCAAGCATATGGATATACTTCTAAATGGAATATAGCTCCCTCTCAATGTTCATGGGTAAACCTATTTAACTCTACTTCCCATCTATCTAATCTTTAAAGAAAGAGAAAAAAGTTCCTCGTTTAACTCAATAATGGAATTATGCGCGGAGCTTGTCACAGTATTTAATACTGAACAATGAACTCCAGACCTATAACACTATTTCAGAAGTTTTTAAAGTTAGGTTGCAAATGATGGAAGAGAGCTCTGCAAACTCTTCTTAATCTCAAAAAGTATATGGAATATTCATATACAAATTGAGGGAGCCGAAGGAGGGAACTTTTCAGTTGAAGAGTAAAATCCCATTCACGCATCCAGAAACATGCTTTCAGTGCCGCATAAACTGATGTTTGCTACCTTTTCCTTCTGATCACTTGGCTCTGGCAACAGTGAAGTTTCATGGTAAGCAGTACAAAAATTCAGCGCTTTTGCCCAAGTTGATTGCATCACCAACTCTATATAGTAGCAGTTGTTTTCCCAGTACCACCACCCAGGATCCTTTGGGCACTTCAGATTAATCACACCTGAGAAATAAACAGCAACATTTTGGGAAAAAAAAAACCAGCCTGCAAGTCAGTTGTCTTTTTATACGCTATAATGGCCACTATTGTTGAACCAAAAAAAGTACTGTTCGTTAGTGAAGTGGTTGCATCCAATTGTATGGTAGAATCTATATATCTAATTCCCAACTGTGCGCTCTATGTGCAGATACTTATTTCCACAGGCAGGGGGCATACTCTGCCCCAACAGGCTCAGGGGAGTCTAGGTTTGCAGAAAAATCTTCAACGCTTTTTTTTTTTTTTTTTAACATTGCCGGGAAGGGGGGGGGGGGTGAAATCCCTGCCCCCAAATAAAAAGCATTGTCTTTTAAAAATGATTTTTATTTGAGGGCCCATCTGCTGCTTCTGCTCCTGTGAAGGATTGGATGGGGAGAGGGAGAGAAAGTAATATACGGGCATGGGAGGGAGAAAGAAGGGGGGATTGGCTAGGGGAGAGAAAGGGAAATATAGGGGTACTGACTTGGGGGAGAGAACGAAGTGGGGTTGGCTGGGAAGAGAAAGGGAAATATGGTGTGATTGGCTTTTGGGGATAGAAAGAAGGGGGGTTGGCTTGGGGAACACAGAGAAAAAGAGAAAGGAGATGTTGGTTTGGGAGGAGAGAGAAAGAAGGGGGATCGGCTGAGGGGAGAAAAAGGGAAATACGGGAGTATTAATTTTGGGGAAAAGAAGGGGGAATTGGCTGGAGGGAGACAGAAAGAAAGGAGGAGAGATTGACTTGAAGAAGAAGATATTGGATTTCTATCCCGCCCTCCACTCAGAAGAGTCTCAGAGCAGCTCACAATCTCCTTTACCTTCCTCCCCCACAACAGACACCCTGTGAGGTGGGTGGGGCTGGAGAAGGCTCTCACAGCAGCTGCCCTTTCAAGGACAACCTCTGCCAGAGCTATGGCGTACCCAAGGCCATGCTAGCAGGTGCAAGTGGAGGAGTGGGGAATCAAACCCGGTTCTCCCAGATAAGAGTCTGCACACTTAACCACTACACCAAACTGGCTTGATGGAGAGAGAGAAAAGGGGGATTGGCTTGGGAGAAACAGAAAGACAAAGAAGGGGAAATTGGCATGGGGGAGACAGAAAATATAAGAAGGGGGTATTGGGTTGGTGGGGGGGAGAAAAGAGAAAGAAAGGGAAATTGGCTTAGGGGGAGAGAGAAAGAGAAAGGGAAAGAAGGGAGAGGGGGAAAGAACAAAAGTGGGAGAATGTGTCCTTCCAGAAATTTTCTTGCAGGCCCCCATTTGTTATTTTCTGATGCTTGGGACAGTATTCCAGCTTGGATCCAGCCAAGCATTTTCATCAATAGAACATGAAGTTCCCACTTCCCCCTCCAGCTGAAGACTATACTGCCCACAAAAAACTGCTCCAGAGGGTCATGTTCCTCCTGGAGCAGAATCTGCATGGCAGCAAGAGACAAGAAAGTTGCATCCTACAGAAGGAAATCCACCCACCCATGGAAACACCTGTCTGGATACAAGTCTCTGCCCATTTATTGAAAGAAACCTTGAAAGAAAGAATTAATTTTCACAGGGACCACTGGGAACTACATTCAGTTCAATATTCCAACTTCAAACCTATTGCCAATGTTAAACTTCAAACCTAATACCAATTTTATAAGAATGTTTTGGTATGCATATCTGCATGATAAGCATTCTATCAACTTGTGAAAGTCTGTTGCAATATTTTAACTGTTTCATATTGAATTAGCTATTACGCTGCATTCGGCAATGCATAAGCAGGAAAGTAAAATATGCTCAGTGTAGTTTAGCTTGGGCAAGCAGTAGCACAGTGGCTGCAACAGCACAGTATTTTATAGGGATGGGCACAGACCAGAAAATGCTGGTTTGGTTCACGAACAGAACTGGATCGGTTCTTTGGCTAGTCAAGCAACTGGTTCCCTATTTCTCCTCCCGTGACCTGGCTGCAGTGATACCTGAAATGGTCACCTCCATGTTGGACTACTGCAACTTGCTCAACACAGGGCTGTCCTTGAATTTGACCCAGAAACTTCAGCTGGCGCAAAATGCATTGGCACATCTCCTGGCTGAGACAGCCTTGAGGACACATATACAGCCAATGCTTTGCCAGATGCTCTAACCCACTGATGTTGTGCACTGTACCAACTTGTGCCGTAGGTGGCAACTTGGGCCCACTTACTTAATAGACTGGCTCTTTAATGGCATACATATAGCATATACCCAGGGTTATGTTGCAGGATTGGTTTGCCACTATGTATCAATTATTCTTGTTTTCAGGGTTTTCATTGGAATTATATAGAAATTGTTTTTTATTTGTTTTATTGGTTTACTGTAACCCACTCTGAGACCACTTGTGAGGGAGGGCAGGATAGAAATCCCATAAACAAACAAACAACCCTGCTTCCACACCACGGGTTAGGTTTAGGAGAAGGAAGACCCCACCCCGCCCTTCATAAAAAGACACAGAAGTTACTTCTGCTTCCTCACCAGCTGCCTGCTAAGGAGAATAATTTTCTATGGCACCATCAGTGTGCATGGTGTTTTACATACTAATATAAGCAAAAAGATATACATTTGAAGAAGAAGAAGAAGATATTGGATTTATATTCCGCCCTCCACTCCGAAGAGTCTCAGAGCGGCTCACAATCTCCTTTCCCTTCCTCCCCCACAACACACACCCTGTGAGGTAGATGAAGATATTGGATTTATATCCCGCCCTCCACTCCGAAGAGTCTCAGAGTGGCTCACAATCTCCTTTACCTTCCTCCCCCACAATAGACACCGTGTGAGGTAGATGAAGATATTGGATTTATATCCCGCCCTCCACTCTGAAGAGTCTCAGAGCAGCTCACAATCTCCTTTACCTTCCTCCCCCACAACAGACACCCTGTGAGGTGGGTGGGGCTGGAGAGGGCTCTCACAGCAGCTGCCCTTTCAAGGACAACCTCTGCCAGAGCTATGGCTGACCCAAGGCCATGCTAGCAGGTGCAAGTGGAGGAGTGGGGAATCAAACCCGGTTCTCCCAGATAAGAGTCCGCACACTTAACCACTACACCAAACTGGCTCTCCATTTGCCATTGCTCTCCATTTGCCATGCTAGCTCTCACATTTGTGTCATGGGGAACAAAGGGAAAGGAAGAAGGAAGATGGAATAAAGAGTAATGGGAAAGAATGTTCACAAAATCAATTAAATGTACTTAGCCTGAGTTTTGGCAAGAAGTAAGGGATTATGACAGGGGTGGCTAACGGTAGCTCTCTAGATGTTTTTTGCCTACAACACCCATCAGCCCCAGCCATTGGCCATGTTGGCTGGGGCTGATGGGAGTTGTAGGCAAAAACATCTGGAAAGCTACTGTTGCCCACCCCTGGATTATGACAATGACTTCACAGAAAAAGTCAAGTTCAAGGAATATAAAGGGCTGCTGGGATAGGATACTCTAGGAGGATGCTACAGTTATTTAAGAAAGCGGGAAGGAAGAAAGACAGCATGGGAAAGCCCAATCTCCTCGGGTCTTAGAAGCTAAGCAGGGTAGGTAATTGGAAGGGAGACCACCAAGAAAGATGCTGCAGAGGAAGGTAATGGCAAACCATCTCTGCTTCTTACTTGTCTTAAAAGCCCTTTGCTGGGTCGCCATAAGTTGGCTGTGACTTGATGGCATTTTGCACACACACAAGACAATTGGAAGCCTTTGGATAGTTGAGGCCAGTGCAGCTGGAGAAACAAAGTCACAGGCAGGGATATACCGAAATATGACAACAAACAGATAAGACAGGCCAAGGTAAATGTAGCCTTTAATCATGACATGCAGTCATCATAGGGATTTAAGGAAGGCTGAAGAACAAGAACAATGAAGACAGCTTTTTTGGTGCTCTAGACAGTTTTCCTTTACTTTATCCATATTCCATTATTTCCCATTGTATTAGTAGATCTGAGCCCTGGCATCTCTCTAATGTGCTTTTTTGGCAATCCACCTATTAATTTTTACACACAAACACACATCTACTATTGGTTAGAACAGGGGTGGGGAACCTTTTTTTCTGCCAAGGGCCATATGGATATTTATAACATCATTTGCGGGCCATAAAAAATTATCAACTTAAAAAACAGTGCTCCGCCGAGAAAAAATGATTCAGGCCAGCAAAATTAATGCAAATTAATTATTTTTCTATTTGCCATCGTGTGGGGAGAGCCTAATCTGGCACACACAGATACACACACACACACGCCCCGCCGCCCTAGGCAAATGCATAGGTCCAGGGGTTTTTTGTAGAAAAGCCCAATGGGAACTCAGTAGCATATTAGACCACATCCCCTAATATTAGTATATTAGGTCACACACTCATTAGCATAGTAGGCCACACCATCTGGGATTTTATTTATTTATTTATTTATGATTTATATCCCACCCTTCCCACAAAATTGGCTCAGGGCGGCTCTCTGATAATCAAGTGCAAACTGAACTGTGACAGTAACTTTTCCAGGCCCCGCAGCAATTCTGGCTGCTGCACAGTACATCTGGGACCTGTGATCCCTGCCTGGCCCTGGGGAGGCTGCTGCACAGCACAGCTGAGCCCCAAAATCCTCACTGGCCAGCCAGGCCCCAGGGAGGCTGCCACATGGCTCGGTTCGGTCCAGCAATCCCCAAGGGCCACACCAAGTGACCTTGAGGGCCATATATGGCCCTCGGGACGGAGATTCCCCACCCCGGGTTAGAAAGACTGAGAACAGGTAATAGTTGCTTTTCTAGCATTGGGTAATGAAAACTGATCACATTTCTCACATTACCTCTTCCTGCTCAGCTCTTCCATTTTGCTGTAACATTGATCGAGACCAAATTATTGACTTCAATGAATAACAGTTTAGGGAGAGAAGAGACCAATCACCAACTAAACTTTAAATTGTGTACCTTGTTCACATTTCTTTGTTACATATTCCTCCTTGCACTGCTCATTTTCAATGCACTGTCCGTTTAATGGATTGCAGTTATCAGTCCCATTACAGGTGCATATTCTGCCACATTTAGGACCAAAATATCCTGGTGTACAAGCTACCAAAACAGAAGTAAAAAATCACTTGGGACAGCTAGTTAAAATGCTGACAAAATGTCAATATAACAGAATGGCATTATATATAAAAGCATTATATACATTATATGTAGCATTATATAAAAATACAATATAGTCCAGGGGTGTCAAACATGGGGCTCAGGAGCTGAATCAGGCCCCCGGAGGGCTCTTATCAGGCCCTCGAGGAACTGGCTGTCATCTGCTTCCTTCTCCCCCTCTTGCTTCCTTCCACATAACAGCTTGCTTTGCAAGGCTAGCTCAATCACACAGCAGAGCTACTGAACCAAGCCTCTCTTCCTTCCATTGGCTGAGGCTCCTCCCCCTCCTGGTCCCCTGGGGAAGGAAGGAAAGAGCCATAGCCTCCTTTGCCCAGTTCCCTTAATCCCATGGAAGAAATACCAAGAAGACAGAGTGCTAATGTTTTAAGGACGTTTTAAATTTTTTTAAAAAAATCTTTAATTGAATTTGTCTGTGTATTTTATAAAGTTTATATTTCTGCTACTTAATTTAAATAGGTACACACATGGCTCAGCCTGACATGGCCCGGCCCAACAAGGTCTCATTTATTTCATATTCAGTCCTCATGAGCTTGATACCCCTGATATAGTCTATATACAGAACATCATAATATACAAAAGTGCTTACACCTTGTAAAAAAGACAGGTTAGAAGCAGCACAGAGGAAGCTAGAGATGAGCAGAATTACTGTAAGTTGAAAACAAATGGAAAAGGAGTAGCAAAAGTAAATGTTTTGCCTCATCATCAGATTTAAGTATACAATTTCCTCCGCAGCAGCATAAGCTTATCCTTTTTTCAAGGTGGTATAAACCTTTTGCAATAATTATAATGGGAAATTGGAAAGATACAGAAGTAAAGTGTAGCTGCTTCCTTAAAATTAAAAGCTACAATTGCAGAACAGAGATATTCATGTCACTTGAGCAAAACAGGGTAAACTGATAAAAATTATAATTCAGCAATGAATCCTTCAGATGCAGTAGTTCTTCTGCAACAGTGGCCAGCAATCTACGGTTCCAGATCTAAATGTGGCTTAATATGAAACCAAATATGGCTCTTCAAAAAAGATTTTTTTTATTTATTTACCTTAGATTTCTATCCTGCCCTCTTTGAAAATGGGACTCAGGGTGGCTAACAATCATTTAAAAACAACAATTTTAGGTTACAATTTTAAAACGATAAAACTTAAACAATTAAAACTACATATATGGTGTGTACGATGAAATCTCAAAGTTAAGGTAAATTGGAGGTATAGGTGGGATGCTAAAATAACCAGCATATGGAGGGAATGACAAGCAAAGGTTTCTGAAACTAAAGGGATTCTTAGAGATGCTTAACAGAAAGAGAAATGAGACAGGTGAACAGTTGTTAATAACTGAAATGCAATCTATGCGCAGATTTATGCTAGTGAACTAAAACACACAGGGAGATCCTGTGTATATTTATAACATACTTTGAGACTGCATGTGTCTCACTTTCTAATAGGGTTACCAAGTCCAATTCAAGAAATATCTGGGGACTTTGGGGGTGGAGCCAGGAAACTTTGGGGGTGGAGCCAGGAGACATTGGGGTGGAGCCAAGATCAAGGCTGTGACAAGCATAATTGAACTCCAAAGGGAGTTCTAGCCATCACATTTAAAGGGACAGCACACCTTTTCAATTCCTTCCTTCCATAGGAAATAATGAAGAATAGGGGCACCTTCTTTTGGGGCTCATAGAATTGGACCCCCTGGTCCAATCTTTTTGTACCTTGGAGGGTATTTTGGGGAGAGGCACTAGATGCTATGCTGAAAATTTGGTGCCCCTACCCCAAAAAACAGCCCCTCCAGAGCCCCAGATACCCACGGATCAATTTTCCATGATTTTCTATGGGAATAAATCTCCATAGGGAATAATAGAGTTCCCAGCAGACATTTCCCTCCCCTCCCCCCACTTTCTGATGACCCTGAAGCAGGGGGAGGGTCTCCAAACCGGGGGATCCCCTGCCCCCACCTGGGGGTTGGTAACCCTACTTTCTAATAAAGGAACAAACAGTATTTAGGCTACAGAAACTTAATGGATTATAAAACTGACTTGCCAAGTATCAATAATGCCAGGCCAGGGACCTACGTATCTTTGGGACCACGTCTCCTGATATACCCCAAGACACCTTATGCTCTGGTGATCAAAATCTGCTGGTGGTCCCCAGCCAAAGAGGTCTGCAGCCAAAGAGATATCTGGCTGTCCTTTTCTGCCCTGGCCCCAAACTGGAAGAACTCTCTGTCAAATTCCATCTGGGCCTTGCAGGATCTACTTCTTTCCATAGGGCCTATAAGGCAGAAATGTTCCGCCAGGCATTTGGTTGAGAGCAGCAACGATTCACCCTGGCACTCCCACCTCCACCCCCCACCCCGAGAGATAGCTACACCACTAGAAGTTAGATAGTGCTACGTGATTGTGCCGTTATTTGGACTTTGATGCCATCTGGGGGGGGGTTGGAATTTGATGTTTTATTCTTTTACGCTGGTTTTAATCTATATTTGTGTGTATCTGATGTAAATCTCCCTGAGCTGGATTATTGGGAAGGGTGGTCAAAAATCCTAATAACAAGAACCACTAGGGGTGTGCGTTTGGCTCTACTTGAGCTGAAAATATACACAAAAAATACCTTATTGGTATTTTGGGGTATATTTTGGCTTCCCTAATGTATCCAGGTTTTCTTGGGAAAATGGGGGGGGGGGCGGAGTGAACAAATCCTGGATATATCTGGGAATTACTGGGTAGACCTGAAAACAGCAAGCCACTCCTGCCTCTCAGCTGTTTGTCAGCCTTCTGCTACAGTCCCTTTAAAGCAGGGGTGTCGAACACATTCGCTACAAGGGCTGGAACTGACATAAGTGTCACTTTGTTGGGCTGGGTTATGTGTGCTATAAAATATAACACAAGGTACCAGAAATATAAACTTTATAAAGGTGATTTCAGATGTCAAATGGGAAATAGCAAGTGAATGACAATAGCAGGCTAGATTGGATTAGGTGTGATAAGCAGAGGGATAGTAGGCACGGAGATACCAATATTGGTAATGAGACAGGAAACCTAGGTCTCAATTCCATCCAGGAGGATGCAGTCCAGGAGGATGCAAAGAATAAATGGACATAAGTCTGACACTAGAAACCACAACATTCAGTTGCTAACCTAAGAGTAGCGGTGCTCTTTCAAAGGAATTTCAAAGTGAGATCAGAAAGAGAGACTACTGAATTGCATTTGATAATGAAGCTCAAGAAAATGCATTCTCTCGAACTGAATTGAGACCTAGTTTTCTTGTCTCCAGACCTGGCCCTAGAGTATCTGGCAAGGCAAAATTCTGATCCCTGCCCCCCCCCCCCCCCCCCGCAATAACCAATTTGAGGAAAGCCTCCACATCCCACGGCTCTGTGACAGTCCCAATAGGTGCAGGCGGGGAGATCTTCCGCCTGCATTTCTAGCCAAGACCCGGCCACCCCACACTTAGATGGTGGAAGCCCAAGTCACGTTGGGGGCATTCAATTTGGAGACCCCCCAGAGGCTGGCACCCTAGGCAGGCACCTTTCTTGCCTAGAGGCAGGGCTGGCCCTGCCTATCCCATTGCTAATGTGTGCTGTTGTCATCTGAAATCACTCTACTCTCCAAGACAAAAGGATCAATCCAAATGTTCTAATTCCTAATCAGAGTTCTTCTGAAAGAAAATTAATCCAGATAGCAATAGAGAAACCCATTTAAAAACTTTTCAGAATAAGTCAAAATAATTTCCTCCATGTCCTGTGTGTGTTTGTGTGTTTGAGAGAGGGAGATGGAAAGAGAAGGGAAGAGAAGCAACAGGCAAGAAACAGGAAGCAAAGAAGGAGCTGGGGAAAAGCAATGTACAGTGCAGTTGCAGCCCTGGAGAGGAAGCAGAGGTTTCTCAGGGGACAGATTTGAGCCCTGCATGAGCTGGATATAGCCCATGGGCTGCATGTTTGACACCCCTGCTTTAAAGTTTAAAGAGAACAGAAGACAGTCCAAGGATCAGCTGTGACAGTGGGGGACAGACTATTCCCGCGGGCTTGGGGCTGGCTTCTTGTGCATCCCAGTTTAAATGGGGCTTCAGGGGAAGCAAGCCAGACAGTATCAGCTGTGCCTGTGGGAAGCAAATTGCTCCCTGCCAGCTGGATTTTGAGCAGGTTTCTCCTGCAGTCCAGTTTCAGCCTGGCCAGGCAGAATCTGCATGCTTCCTGTGGCACATCAGATCCTGGAGTGGCTTCTCTGGCAGCCCAGTTTAAACTGGGATGCAAGAAAAACCATGCCATCTCAAGGATCAGGACAGGTTTTTAAAAAAATGGGTATTCTTCTTCTTGGGTCTATTGGACCCCCCTCCCCCACCAAAAAAAAAATGATATTTTTGAAAAATCCTGGATCTGAATACTGTTCTAGTATTGAGATCTGGGAATTTTTTTTGAAATCTCATTCCCCTCGCCCCTGTCCCAATAGACCCAAACTGAAAAATACTGGTTAAAAAACAAACAAACAAACAGCATAGCACTAATGCCAATTTGTATATTGTCAGTTATGCAAATATATTTTCTGTCTCTCTCAGCTGTCTTTCCCATGTCCCATGCCTGAGTTACTCCTCGACTCCTTACCCTCCTGTCTTTTATTCCCTCTTCTCTAGTGCCCCCTCCCCCACACCAATTCTACCACCTGTGTACGTTAACTTTCAGAGGCACAACTTGTCTTCTTCAGATGCCCTCTTGGTCACCCTGGTCACTCCAGACTGAGCTGGGGTCAATAGATGGGAGCCGGTTTCATTTGGCTCACTGCAGCACTTTCCTGCCCTGATCGATCCTGAACTTTCCTCGCTAGCTGGGAGGCCCCGCTGGCAGAGCTGATCTGCTAGAGGCAGCTCAGTCGATGCCTCTGCCTACTTGGGGTCGGTTTTCAGGGCTGCTCTGTCTGCTTGTCACTGGACCCGAGAATGTGCTTCACAATCTGGTGATAGATCTCAGTCTCGAAGGGGGACTCGGCAGTGAGCCTGAGGTGAGCCGGACTGTGGACATTGGACATTTTTGTTCAGTAGCTCTTTTTCTCTTACTCTGAATTTCGATGAAGATTGCCAGTTTAATTATAAAAGGTTGCCGATCCTTGTTCTAAAAAAGCCTATAGTAGCTAACTGAAATCTCTAAGACCAAGGCAATGTGCTTCCATATATCAGTTCCTGAGAGACAAATAGGGGAAAGCTGTTGCCATTCTGCTTTACATTTTTTTTAAATTTTCTTTTTTTTTTACACTAAAAATCTGCTGCCAGTTGGAACTGAGGCTAAACAAGGTGGATCAAGGTTGGCTTTAGTATTGTCCTGCACTCTGTGGGTTGGCCCCAGGGCTTTATTTGTATCAGGAACTAATTTGCATATTAGGCCACACTGTCCTGATGTAGCCAATCCTCCTGGAGCTTACAGTAGGCCCTGTACTAAGAGCTCTGTAAACTTTTGGAGGATTGGCTATATCAGCAGTGTGTGGCCTAATATACAAAGGCAGGTCCGTAGCTACGAGGGGGCCTGTGGGGGCACAGCCCCCTGACTTGGGGCGCCTAACCAGCTTCCAGTACCTCGGCTGCATCCTTCTCCATTCTGCCATTGTCATACACTTCTGCTTGCTTAGGGGATGTGATCATACACAGTTGCTTATGCTTGCTTAGGGGCCGGAAGAATTCTCTGACCCCTCAGCAAGCAGAAACAGCGGGGCACTTTCGGAGCCCAGGACTGAAAGTTAAGCTCCACCTTGCTTATGCTTGCTTAGGGGCCGGAAGAAATCTCTGACCCCTCAGCAAGCAGAAACAGCAGGACACTTTCAGCACCCAGGACTAAAAGTTAAGCTCCACCTTGCTTCTGCTTGCTTAGGGGCTGGAAGAATTCTCTGACCCCTCAGCAAGCAGAAACAACAGGGCACTTTCGGAGCCCAGGACTGAAAGTTAAGCTCCACCTTGCTTCTGCTTGCTTAGGGGCCGGAAGAAATCTCTGACCCCTCAGCAAGCAGAAACAAGGGGGCACTTTCATTCCCTAGGACTGAAAGTTAAGCTCCCTGTTGCTTCTGCTTGCTTAGGGGCTAGAAGAAATCTCTGACCCCCAGCAAGCAGAAACAACGGAGCACTTTCAGTGCCCAGGACTGAAAGTTAAGCTCCACGTTGGGCTGACATTGGGCTAGAGGGCGCCTGCAAGAAGAGGCCGTTCTGGCCTTCAGGTGGGGTGGCGGGGGTAGGGGGCGGATGTCTCCATTGCAGACAGGGCAGGGTAGGGTAAGCTGGCACACACAAGTGGAGGTCCCGGCTGCAGTCCGGGGCTGGGGATCAGTGGAGAGGTGATGTTCATCTTCAGGGGTTTTCTGGCCTGGTCTCGCTGGCTACCCAAGCGAGGGTGGGAGCTGCACTTGGGCAGCCTCAGCTCGCCCTCCGACAGGAAGAAATCCGAATTGGAGGTCTTGTAGCCCCAGAAGTCAGTTGCAACTTGGTGGCGCCTTCCACCTGCCCCCCCTTGTCCCGCCGGGCTTGCCTAGCTGGATCAAGCTACAGGTAAGGGCAGGAGACCGTGCAGCATGTATCTAAACCTCTGAGTGGCTCCCCACCAGAGCTGCTGGAAGAGGGGTGAAAAGGGATCACCTTGGGGCAGCTGTGGGGAGGGGGGAGGCTGTATGGCAGTGAGCTGGCAGCTTTCCTCCTCAGTGGTGGTAAGAGAGAAGGCCATGGAGGCTGGGGCCACTATGTGCCCCCTGAAAAAAATCAGTGCCCCCCAATTCTTCAAATCCTGGCTGTACAAAGGAGTTCCTGCTACAAAAAAAGCCCTGGTTGGCCCAATCAGGTCTCCTCAGGAGGCCTGGTGTTTATTTCAGAAGTTGGTGGCAACCTCTGGTAGGAGGGCTTCTGTCTCTGCCAGAACCTCTGCAGTGCTGGACCCTCTCTGGTCTTTCTTGGTCACTTCTCCTGAGAACTCAGAGTCATTGAACCGAGCAGAAGAGGTCATGACAGGTATAAAGAAGCTTCAGCTCCAATGGAGCTGAATCATCCTGAGGATTTCTGTCCTATGATTGAAGACCATTAGCAAATAATGGATGTAGAATCTCTTTCGATTGTTCAAGGAACGTGATCTGATCGTTTGAATTATGCTCGCCTGTCATTTATGAAGACTTTAAAAATAATATTTTCATATTGCTACCTCTGAAAACAATCAGGACACTCCCAAGAATTTACTGTGCAATCAGCACCATTTCTCCTCAGTGAAAGCAACCCTCCACCAGTCCCTTGGAAGTGCCTGCCATGTAAGCAGAATGCTTCCCGTAACAGAAGAAAGCACCATCAGCAGAAGCAGGGCTTTTTTGAGCAGGAATGCACAGATCCGGCTGCCTAAGCATCAGGGGGTGTGGCCTAATATGCAAATGAGTCCCTGCTGGGCCTTTTCTGCAACAAAGCCCTATGTGAAACAATGGTGGCATCAGGGGGTGTGGCCTAACATGCAAATGAGTTCCTGCTGGACTTTTCCCTGCCAAAAAAGCCCTGAGCAGTAGAATTAGTTTATCCTTTCCTGAAGCGCTTTGCTAGCCACTGTTGGAAACAAAATCAGATTAACTACTAGGTTAATTCAGGATTGTCTTACCTTTTATTAGCAAAGCTGCCAAATCATGAAGTAACCTCAAGTCCTGCTTCAGGCAGCAAATATGAATAATTTATTAATACAAAAAGATTTATTCAAGTGCATGATGGGATAACTCATCCTTTCATTGTCATAATTATGTGTTCTCTGGCATACATACCGCTTTTCAAATATGCTGTATATCCAGTTGCAGAGGATCCACTGACAAGTACCAGTCGCTTTGCCATAAAAGTTGTATAGACATTTTTTATCCTTTGAACTGCACTGCAAAGTGTTCTTTGGAATCTACAAAGCTGAAGAGCGTCATTTAAAGATGAGTGGTTTTCTGCTGTATTAGCATCTCCAACACTAACAAGATAATACCCATCAAACTTGCGGAAATCCATAGTATCTAGAAAATGAACACCGTTGGTTTAGGCAGTTAATTATATAGTTTACAAGCCGGTCTTAATTTGGATTTGTTTTAAAATGTCTGTAATGCAAACTGAATTATAAGCCCAGGGGAAAAAAATAGATTTACTGTGAATTTCTACTATATTTCATAGTGTGGCTTATGGTGGTTACTTCTCCCTTTGGGGTAGATTGGCCATTATGACCACCAGAACGTATCCCAGTGGGCCAACAGCCTGATGAGGCTACCTCTTCTGAGCGCCACCAACTGATAAGGAGGCAGGGTGTCCAAGCATGAGCCACCACCAAACTACTTGCACAAATAGTGCCCGATTTGGCTGCTGCATCACTATATGACTCAGCCAAGTAGACAAGGTAGCCAATACACAATTTACTCAGCCTGGGCTTCCCTATGTGGGGGAGGGTCCTTTCCCTCACCATTTTGCACTCCTAGTCTGCTCCCTATTCCCTTCAAGCTAGGTAGAGAGTCAAGTAATTTTCTGGAGCACACTACTTGAAGTAATGGAAAAGTTGGTGAAGGGATGTATATAAAAGAGGGACATATTCAGAAACAGATACACCACTATTTCTTCTTCTATGACAGCAAGCCATCATGATGCAGAATGGGCCAAACTTTCTTCCTCACTTAATGGAATAAAAAGTAAATATTTCAGTTTTCCTTTCTCATTCACTGTAGGGAGTGGAGGGAATTTCATTCATCTTTTGACCTTCTTCACAATCAAGTCAATTTTATAAATAATCCTTTAACGATGTGAGATTGCCACCAAATTTTGCTTTATGTTTGGGTTGAATTTGGTGATTCCTGTTCAGGTGAAGTATCTGTACAAAATTAAAGGAAATTTAGAAGAGTTTCCCTAAGGCATTTATGTAACAACTGGACCCAATCTTTCAAAACATTTAGGAAATGTCATTCCAAGAACAGATGAGTCCTAGAAGAAAACATAGTTACAAAGGGTAGCTGAGTTGGTCTGCAGTAGAACAGTTAGATTTGAGACCAACAAGATTTTCAAGGTATAACTTTTCAAAGAGTCAAAGCTCCCTTGCTTGCTAGCTAGAGCAAAAGGAGAATGTGACAGACACTATGGGAAAAGCTCAAGAAAGCATGATTAAAAAAACCCCCATGCACAAGGGCTCGCCTGATTTTTTTTCTTGCCTATGGGGCCACCCAGAGATAACACAGAGGCTTTTACAGACTTGAGAGACTCCCCAGAAAATAATTTTGTAATTAAAAAAAAGAGGAGTGGTTCCCCAACATAATGAAGATCTAATGAAGTTCTTTTCCTGCACAGAACTCAGAATAATGCATGTAGTATCTCGCATTTCGGTCCCTGAATTTACAACACAGTGTGACCACCTGCGCTGAGGTGGCCAGCGGGAGACCGTGGGTCACCTGACGTAAGGGACAAATGCAATCTGCCTATCAAGATCTGTAATGGGAAGTTTAACTGGTCAGGATTGGACCTGACCAGGAAGGAGGTTGTTCCAGGTAATGTATATAATCGGGGCCCTGGCCCCGCCATGTTGTCTTTGTGATGTACCAGCTAATAAAGTATGTTGACTGTTCCTCGTGCCCGAACCCAGTACATTAGACTGGTGACGAGGATGGGATCCTGTTGAGCAGCCAGCCCTCTGCCCAGCCACACCGCAAGCTCCACGCACCGAGCTCAATGGTTCCCTCTGTGCAACGCAACGCATGTCGTTGAGGTCATGGCTGTGGCTCCAGGACAATCTCTCCTGGAACTCCACTTGACCTGACCTGTGGGAATCATGGGTGGACTGGCTCAGCTACTACATCGAGCTACACAAGATGGAGAGAGTGGCGGAAAAGAAGGCACTCCTCCTGAGTTGCGCAAGGTGGAGACCATCCAGCTGATGAAGCGACTCATTGCACTGATCACCCTCGCAGCCGCCACTTATGAGAACCTGATCAAGGTGATGACGGATCACCTATCCCCGCAACCGACCCACCTTGCACACAGAGCTCCTTTGCATATTAGGCCACGCACCTGGTGTAGCCAATCCTCCAAGCGCTTATAAGGGTCTTTTTTTGTAAGCTCTTGGAGGATTGGCTACATCAGGGGTGTGTGGCCTAATATGCAAAGGAGCTCCTGTCAGAATTCCACCCCCGGTTTTTATAAACCCTTCGATTTTTAATGCCATATAATCTAATTAAAACCTGTTTGAACCAGTAGTCATCTGTTTAATACATCCTCAAAAAAAACAAATGATAGGTGTGCAATGTTCAACCAATCCAGTGGCACCTTTAAGTCCAGTGGCACCTTTAAGACCTTTAAGTCAGAATTTAGTTTTGCCTAGGGTACCAGATAGCCTAGGGCTGGCCTTGGCCATGAGCAGCTGAATATGGTTTGCTGGACTATAACCTGAGACCTCAAAGCTGTCTTCAGATACAGACTTCTCCAGCAATTATGTTGTATATTGGTTGTTTTGACTGCTGCTTTGTCATGTCTGTTAGGTCACCTTATTTATTTTTCGTATTTACAACCCGCCCTCCCCGCCAAAGCAGGCTCAGGGCGGCTAACAACATTTCAACGTCAACAATAAGATAATAAAACAGTTACAATAATCTATTATCTCTCTCTCTCTCTCTCTCTCTCGGCTTGGCTTCGCGAACGAAGATTTAAGAAGGGTGCAATAGTCCATGTTTGCTGCAGGCTCGCTGGTGGCTGACAAGACCAATGTGGGACAGGCAGGTCCGGCCACAGCGGCTGCAGGGAAAAGTCTGATTTAGGGTTGGTCCTGTAGCAGTGCGATTCTTCCTCAATCTCCTTTTGTCCTCAAGACCAGCTATGCGTGCGTTCTCAAAGGAAGAGACAGCCTGGTGGATGGTGTGCCTCCATGCTTTGCGATCTGAGGCTAGGTCAGACCACTGGTGATGGTTGATGTGACAGGTGCTAAGGGATTTCTTCAAGGAGTCCTTGTACCTCTTCTTTGGTGCCCCTCTATTTCGATGGCCGGTGGAGAGTTCGCCATACAGGGCAATCTTGGGAAGGCGGTGGTTTTCCATCCTAGAAATATGCCCTGCCCAGCGCAGCTGCGTCTTCAACAGCAGTGCCTCGATGCTGGTAACCTCTGCCCGCTTGAGGACTTCAGTGTTGGTCACAAAGTCACTCCAGTGGATGTTGAGGATGGTGCGAAGGCAGCGCTGATGAAAGCGCTCAAGGAGTCGCGGGTGATGACGGTATAAAACCCACGATTCGGAGCCGTAGATGAGGGTTGTCATCACAACCGCTTTGTAAACATTGATCTTTGTGCCTTTTTTCAGATGCTTGTTGCTCCACACTCTTTTGTGCAGTCGGCCAAATGCACGGTTTGCCTTTGCCAGCCTGTTGTCAATCTCCTTGTCGATCTTGGCATCTGAGGAGATGATGCACCCCAGGTAGCTGAACTGCTGGACTGTCTTCAGAACTGATTCACCCACAGTGATGCAGGGAGGGTGATAATCTTCCTGGGGTGCAGGCTGGTGGAGAACTTCTGTCTTCTTCAGACTAACTTCTAGGCCGAATAGCTTGGCAGCCTCTGCAAAGCAGGACGTCATATGCTGCAGAGCTGATACCGAGTGGGAGACGAGTGCAGCATCATCAGCAAACAGTAGCTCTCGGATGAGTTTTGCCATGGTCTTGGAGTGGGCCTTTAGTCACCTCAGGTTGAACAGGCTGCCATCGGTGCGATAGCGGATGTAGACACCATCGTCATCATCTAGATCTACTGCGGCTCTTTGAAGCATCATGCTAAAGAAGATCGTAAAGAGAGTTGGCGCGAGAACGCAGCCTTGCTTTACACCTGTGCCTATTGGGAAGGGCTCCGAGAGGTCGTTGCAGTGTCTGAATTGGCCTCGCTGGTCTTCGTGTAGCTGGATGATCATGCTGAGGAACCTTGGGGGACATCCTAAACGTTCCAAGATTTGCCACAGGCCTTTCCTGCTAACGGTATCGAAAGCTTTGGTAAGGTCGACAAAAGTCACATATAGAGCCTTGTTCTGTTCCCTGCATTTCTCTTGGAGCTGCCTGAGAACAAATACCATGTCGGTGGTGCTCCTGTTAGCTCTGAAGCCGCACTGGCTCTCTGGGAGGAGTTCTTCTGCAATGGTGGGCACCAGTCTGTTCAGGAGTATTCTGGCAAGGATTTTGCCTGCGATGGAGAGCAGGGTTATCCCCCGGTAGTTGGAGCAGTCTGACTTTTCCCCTTTGTTCTTGTATAGGGTGATGATGATTGCATCGCGAAAGTCCTGTGGTAATTTGCCTTGTTCCCAGCAGGTGACAAGTACTTTGTGAAGTGAGCTATGTAGTACTGTGCCCCCATGCTTCCAGATCTCTGGTGGAATTCCATCAACTCCTGCTGCCTTGCCACTTTTCAGTTGCTTGATGGCTTTAACAGTCTCTTCTAGGGTGGGGATCTCATCCAACTCTGTTTTCACCGGTTGAAGTGGGGTGAGGTGGATTGCTGAATCTTGAACTACACGGTTGGCACTGAAGAGAACCTGAAAATACTCCGACCACCGGTTCAGTATGGATGCCTTGTCTGTGAGGAGCACTTGGCCGTCTGCACTATGCAAGGGACTCTGAGCCTGATATGATGGACCATATACTGCCTTCAGGGCTTCGTAGAACCCTCTTAAATCACCAGTGTCTGCACACAGCTGGGTTCTCTCTGCAAGCTTGGTCCACCACTCGTTCTGAATGTCTCGAAGCTTGCGCTGGAGGTTGCTACATGCAGCGCGAAAGGTTGCTTTTTTCCCAGGACAGGAGGGCTGAGCAAGATGTGCTTGGTAGGCAGATCTCTTTTTTGCCAGTAATTCTTGGATCTCTTGATTGTTCTCATCAAACCAGTCCTTGTTCTTCCTTGTGGAGAACCCGAGGACTTCTTCAGAGATCTGCAGGACGGTAGTTTTTAGGTGTTCCCAGAGTGCTTCTGGAGAAGGGTCTGTGGGGCAACTGAGGTCCTCAATTCTTGACTGGAGTTTTGCCTGGAAGGCAGCTTTAACTTCGGCTGACTGGAGGCTGCCAACCTGAAACTTCCTCCGAGGGATACCTCCTCTCCTGGGTGTGGGTTTAAAGTGAAGACGGAGATTGCAGCGTACAAGATGATGATCCGTATGACATTCTGCGCTGGGCATTACTCGGGTGTGTAAGACATCTTGAAGGTCTCTCTGGCGCACCAGAATGTAGTCGATAAGGTGCCAATGCTTGGACCGTGGGTGCATCCAGGTTGTCTTCAGACTGTTCTTCTGCTGGAAGATAGTGTTGGTGATGGTGAGCTGGTGCTCCATGCAGAATTCTAGCAGGAGGCGCCCGTTGTCATTGCAGTTGCCAATGCCGTGTTTGCCAAGTACTCCTTTCCAGGCTTCCGAGTCTTTACCTACTCTGGCATTGAAGTCGCCAAGGATGATCACCTTGTCCTCTGTAGGGGTCTTCCGTACGAGGTTGCGTAGATCAGCATAGAACTTGTTCTTTTCTGCAGGATCTGCTTGAAGGGTTGGGGCATACACACTGAAGAGTGTTGCATGCTGCTTGTTTTGAAGTGGGAGGCGCATGGACATGATGCGATCTGAGTGACCTGTTGGCAGGTTTTCGAGTTTGGAGGCAATGGAGTTCCTGACCATGAAGCCAACGCCAGAAAGGCGGCTCTCAGCCTTTGACTTACCCGACCAGTAGAGGGTATAGCCAGCACCGTGTTCTTGAAGACTACCTTCCTCAGGGAAACGGACCTCACTGAGAGCTGCTATGTCGATATTCAACCTGAGAAGTTCGTGGGCAACTAGAGCAGAGCGTCGTTCAGGGCGACCACTGCCTACTGTGTCAAGCATGGTTCTGATGTTCCAACACGCAAGCTTTAGTCTTTGCACACTTTGTGAGGCAGGTGCATGCCTTTTCTTTGTTGTTATTTTTCGACCGCAAGTAAGGATGCCCGTTGACCGCGGCTAGCCAACTGGGGTGGGGGAGACGAGCTTTGTTTAGGCCACCTTTTCTAGGCCCCTCTCCGTGTGGAGCAAGCAGTGCTGTCCCTAGATAAGGCTGCTTGGTCGTTCAGGGTGCTGCCGAAAGATGCTTTCGTCTCCGGGTTAGCATCAGGCGACCAATATCCTGAACCGCCTACATGCAGGATCGGGACTGCGGCTTCCAGTGGCACCTTCCACCTGCCGTTTCGCCCCTTGCCTATCGCTGCAGGACTTGATGCGTTGTGGGTTGTGTGTGTGGATATGCCCTTCAGGCCTGCGCAGAGGAATTTTTTAGGTGAAGCGCAGTGTGCGCGGTACTGGCTCCACCCTTTCACCTGGGGGTCATCTGCCATGGCCCAGTAAGCCGGGACGCCGGCAGTGAGTCCTCCAGGTGGTAGGTGTTACATTAACGAGCTCTATCTGCCCGGGTTTGATGTTAGAGTTTTCCTTCTCTTAGGCTGACGAAGTTGGTGGGCCCAGCCTGCCCATCCCGTTATACCGCCGGACAATTCGGTCACACCATGACGTAGCAAACTCTGTGAAAACGGGGGGGACCAGCGAGAAGGTGTTGCTACGGATGCAGTAATGCAGGAGAGGCCATTGCAGTGACCATCTGCCAGGCATAGCCAGACAGTGACCACGCGGCGTTCACTACACCGGGAGAGGAGAGGCTATGTATTGCGCATGCACTTTCCCTGGGGGGGTAGGATTCCCAGAGGGAGCCCACCCCCCACCACCCCAATCTATTATCAATTAATAATTAAAACAGTTTAAGGTTATTAATACAATTTTAAAACAACAGTTTTGGTGCTAAAATTTATACCTTGAAGCGTACTTCATTCCACTCCAGGACCCTAATGCCTACATGCTGTTCTTTTAGAAACAGTCAATTGGGACATGAGGAATTTATCTCAGAAAATGCAAATGAAGGATCCTGGTGAGACCAATAGAGTGGATTGCTGCCCCCATAAGGGGGTGTGTTTAACTCAGACCAAATGAATATAAGGAGTGGGGTGGCCTGTTTACGTTCAGTTCTTCTCTTGTTCAATAAATGTTCTTACTTACCTCAAGCTGGCTGAATTAAGTCCAGTGAATATCATCAAGCCATTACTCAGACTTAAGTTATTATTATTATTTTTTAGTTAGGCTTTCTGAACAGATCTCTTTTAACTTCTTTCTGTCTAGTCCTTTCATTTTTGCAACCCTAACCCTCTTTTGAAATCAAAAGTGACCATATTAGACTTTGGGGGCAACTTTCCATTATGATGAATGCTTAACTTAAATACCATTGTGGCCGCTGTTCCCAATCAGTGTAGTATTACATACATAAATGATCAGTATTCATTTATATTACCCTCTTCTCTTCTCTTGCAAACCCATGGGGTTTTCCAGTAGCAGCTGGTTGCTGGCATTGAACCACTGGGAGCTTTCAGCTGAATGCAGCACCTCCTATATATTGTCCATGCTTCTGTCAACCTCAAGTTAAAAAGGCAACAATGTTGTAAGTCCAGAAAATGGCTTACAAAAGCCACAGTTTTTAGTAGTATTAAAGGAGCTAGAATTGATCATCGTTCCCTCCCACCTTAAATAAAGACATTACACAGAGTAATAGGATCAAGTGGGATGTTATTTATTAACAACTGATCTGAACCTTATTAAAGACTATGGTCGTTTTCGCACTGACCTTACTCCGGAGTGACGTCCCTCTTCACCGCGCAGCGTCTGCGCGGATTTCGCACTAATTGCTCCACAGAACCCGGAAGAGCCTCAAAGTCCCGCGGCTTTTGCGTCGCAAATGTAAACTGCCAAAAAACAGTTTACATTTGCGACGCAAAAGCCGCGGGACTTTGCGGCTCTTCCGGGTTCTGCGGAACAATTAGTGTGAAATCCGCGCAGACGCTGCGCGGTGAAGAGGGACGTCACTCCGGAGTAAGGTCAGTGCGAAAACGACCTATCTGTTAGTGTGGGCACCCTTTCTAATGGGTTGTCTGAGAGTCAGTGTTTATGTGCCATCTCAAACTGGCTCCAAGCACTAGGTGGCCAAAATCTGTCTCTAGCTAATTCTAGCCTGTATACAATGTTATGATGAGAGGAACTCTACCTCACACACATACACACACACACACACACAGAGGCAAACAATAGGGTAAAAACTGTTGAAGCCTGAGCCCCAAGGAAATCCTCTCTGCAATTCCACTGGTTGATCAGCCATGACAGCCTAGTCCAGAAAACCTCTCCTGATAATAAAATGCCTCAGGGTGACTAGTCCCCAACAGTTCAGAGATCAACACCAGACCATTCAGAGAATAGTCTTTTATTGGCAGATTAGGCTCAAGATAGTTCTTGCAAAAACTGGCTTTGGCGGGCAAATGCCCTCTACTTATACCTTATGTTAAAAGTGTTATAAATTCAACCCCAAGGCCCGAAACAAGCAACCCCTCCCCCTTAGTTCTTTCCCAATCCCACTGCAGGTGCGCACATACAGGACGTTATCCCTGAGGATCACTGGCAAGAGCTATTAGAGACTATAGTTATGTCAACTAATACAGGCATAAAAAAGATTACATATAGGTGGTACCGTACATCTGATAGAATAGTTAGGATGCCAGCAGGAAAAGTCTCAATTGTGCTGGGTTAGGGTAACAGAGAGACCGGGACTTTTCTTCATATATGGTTGCAGTGCCCATTGGCGCAAAAAAATTGGAAAAAAATACTTAAAAGAAATTAATAGTACCCTAAGGTGGTTCTACAAAATATACTACCAAATAACCTTCATGAAGGGCAGAAATACTTAGCCAAGAACTTATTAACTGCAGCAAGGCAGCTGCTTAAGCAGTGTTGGAAACAATCATATCTGCTAAGTCTTGGTCAGTGGGAACATAAAGTATAGTATGGCCGAGGTAAGACGCACATAAACTTACGAGATGGGCATGGATGAAAGCCAGATGCACGTCGGATTTTATGCGGTTGTCCAAACATCAGCATCTGGCAATGGTCGTTGGCTCGTTCGTGTCCCGAACTGCCACGACTGAGATGCGGACTTTTTTGATTGTACATTAAATCCGGAATAAGAATGCTTCCGACGACTCCCGCATGTACTTTCTATGTTTGAAAGCTCTGTTGTAGCCGACTCGTCGCAAGCGCACATCCACTTCCCTGCGAGAGCTCACTCCAAATGATATCATTGCGCCAGCAATTGTTGACGCAGCCTTCCAACCTTCCGAGGTCGGTAAAATATGCACCGAGCTTGCTGGGGGGGGAAGTGTAATGACGGGGGAAGGCAATGGCAAACCACCCTGTAAAAGGTCTGCCGTGAAAACTTTGTGAAAGCAGCGTTACCCCAGAGTCGAAAACGACCGGTGCTTGCACAGGGGACCTTTCCTAAACGGGGCGGGAGGCAGATCGCCCACCTTTGCTGTCTCCCTGCCAGGGGAGGAAGATGACCCACCTTTGCTGTCTCCCTGCCAGGTGGAGAGAAAGCAAAGAGAGCTCCTGGGCTTCCCCTTCCTTTCCGGGTGTTTAAATGGGGGGGGGGGAGGAAGATCACCCACCTTTGCTGTCTCCCCGGTAGGCGGAGAGACAGCTAAGAGAGCTCCTGGGCTTCCCCTTCCTTTCCAGGTGTTTAAATGGGGGGTGGGGAGAAGATCACCCACCTTTGCTGTCTCCCCGCCAGGCAGAGAGACAGCAAAGAGAGCTCCTGGGCTTCCCCTTCCTTTCTGGGTGTTTAAATGGGGGGGGAGGAAGATCACCCACCTTTGCTGTCTTCCCGGCAGGCGGAGAGACAGCAAAGAGAGCTCCTGGGCTTCCCCTTCCTTTCCAGATGTTTAAATGGGGGGGGGCAGATCGCCCACCTTTTCTGGCACCTTAAAAAAAAAAAAGCCAAGCACGATCAACCAACAACGGGAACAATGCTGCTTAGAACTGAAGGATGGAGGGATGTCTGATCAGAAAATTCGTTGTAAAAAAGCTGCGGGCTATAATAGCGACGGGTTAGGGATGGATTTAATGGTGAGTGTGACCACGGCCTATGAAATCTTAATGAATAAAATAGTACATAGGAGACACTGTAAAGGGGGGAAAGGCTCTCAGGAACTGTTTGTCAAATTGTGGGGTTCATTTATATGGTACTGGAATAGACTCAGGCTGAAAGAGCTGGTTAAAGAAACTATTCTAAAATACAAGTAGGCAGCTGTGTTGGTCTGAAGTAGTAGAATAAAATAGGAGTCAATTGCACCTTTAAGACCAACTTAGTTTTATTCAGAACTTAAGCTTTTGTGTGCATGCACACTTCTGATGAGGAATGAGGTACAGTAAGCAGAGCAACATATAGCTGGTGGGGTTTGGAATGCAAAGTGTTGTTCAGTCGCACAGTCGAGTTCGACTCTTTACAACTCCATGGACAAAGTCACGCCAGGCCCACCCGTCTTCCACCATCCTCCAAAGCCTGCTCAAATTTGTGTTTGTTACATCAGTAACACTGTCCAGCCATCTCATCTTTTGCCGTCCCCTCCTTCTTTTGCCTTCTGTCTTTCCCAGCATCAGGATCTTCTCCAGTGAGTGGTCCCCTCTCATTTGGTGGCCAAAGTATTTGAGCTTCAGCTTCAGCATTTGACTTTCCAGGGAACAGTTTGGGTTGATTTCCCTTAGGACTGACTGATTTGATCTTGCAGTCCAAGGGACTCTCAAGATTCTTCTCCAGCACCACAGCTCAAAAGCATCTGTTCTTCTGCGCTCAGCCTTCCTTATGATCCAGCTCTCACAGCCATACATTACTACTGGGAATGCCATCGCTTTGACTATGCAGACTTTTGTTGGCAGGGTGATGCCTCTACTTTTTGTTATACTGCCCAGGTTCGCCATAGCTGTCCTCCCAAGGAGCAAACGTCTTTTAATTTCATGTCTACAGTCACCATCTGCAGTAATCTTGGACCCCAGAAATGTGAAGTCTGTCATGACTTCAATGTCTTCCCCTTCTATTTGCCAAAGTGTGATGGGGTCGGATGCCATGATCTTAGTTTTTTTGATACTGAGTTTCAAGCCTACTTTTGTGCTCTCCTTTTTCACCCTCAACAAGAAGTTTTTTAGGTCCTCACTTTCTACCAATAGAGTGGTGTCATCTCCATATCTGAGGTTGTTGATGTTTTCCCCCGGCAATCTTAATTCCGGCTTGTGCTTCATCCAGGCCAACATTCTGCATGATGTACTCTGCATATACATTAAATAAGCAGGGTGACAATATACATCCTTGTTGAACTCCTTTTCCTATTCTAAACCAATCAGTTGTTCCATATCCCATTCTGATAGTTGCTTCTTGACCTTTATACAGGTTTCTCAGGAGACTTGTGAGGTAGTCTGGTACTCCCATCTCTTTAAGGACTTGCCACAGTTCGTTGTGATCCTCACAATCAAAGGCTTTAGCATAGTCAATGAAACAGAAATAGACGTTTTTCTGATACTCCCGTGCTTTCTCCATAATCCAGCGAAGGTTGGCAATTTGATCTCTAGTTCCTCTACCTCTCTGAAACCCAGCTTGAACTTCTGGTAGTTCCCAATCTACATACTGCTGAAGCCTAGCTTGTAGGATCTTTAACATGACCTTGCTGGCATGTGAAATGAGTGCAATGGTGCGATAGTTTGAACATTCCTTTGCATTACCCTTCTTTGGGATTGGAATATAAACTGACCTTTTCCAATCCCGTGATAGATAGATAGATAGATAGATAGATAGATAGATAGATAGATAGATAGATAGATAGATAGATAGATAGATAGATAGATAATTTTATTTGTATCCCGCACTCCCCGCTGGAGCAGGCTCAGGGCGGCTAACAGCATTATATAAAAACAAAGTTACATCCAACATTTAAAAATTCTAATGAGTTTAAAATTAATCAATTAATTAAATTAAATTAATAAAAGTGCTATTGCTATTCGTTCTTTTGTGGTGGCGGTTATCCTTAGCAGCTTCTTTCTTCAGTGAAGGCCAGTCTGAAGAGGAAGGTCTTGCAGGCCCTGCGGTATTGTTCAAGGTCCCGCAGGGCCCGCATTTCCTCTGGGAGTTGGTTCCATAGGCTCGGGGCTACAGAGGAGAAGGCCCGATTGCGGGTGCATTGCAGCTTCACCTCTCTTGGTCCGGGGGTGGTCAGCAAGTTTTTTCCAGCTGACCTCAGCGCTCTCTGGGGTTCATATGGGGAGAGACGGTCCCTAAGGTAGACAGGTCCTCGACCATATAGGGCTTTAAAGGTAATGACCAGCACTTTGTAACGAACCCGGTATATAACTGGCAGCCAGTGCAGCTCGCACAGCCCAGGCTGTATGTGCTCCCATTTAGGGAGCCCCAGCAACAGTCCAGCCGCTGCGTTCTGCACCAGCTGCAGCTTCCGGGTTCGGTACAGAGGCAGCCCCATGTAGAGGGCATTACAGTAATCCAGCCTCGAGGTGACCGTTGCGTGAAGTACCGTTGCCAGATCTTGGCGCTCTAGGAAGGGAGCCAACTGCCTTGCCCGCCTTAGGTGGAAAAAGGCTGACTTGGCAGTGGCTGCAATCTGAGCCTCCATTGATAATGAAGGCTCCAGTAAAACTCCCAGACTCCTAACCCGGTGCGCCGCTTTCAACGGCGCCCCGTCGAAGACTGGAAGAGGTATTTCCCCTTCCCAGGCGCCCCAACCCAGGCAAAGGACTTCTGTCTTCGCTGGATTCAATTTCAGCCCGCTCCCCCTCAACCATGTTGCCATATCCTGCAAGGCCCGGTCTAAATTCTCAGGGACGCAGTCAGGCCGTCCGTCCATCAGTAAGTAGAGTTGGGTGTCATCTGCATATTGATGGCACCCAAGTCCGTATCCCCTGGCAATCTGGGCAAGAGGGCGCATATAGATATTGAATAACATTGGTGAGAGAACTGCCCCCTGAGGCACTCCACAATCCAGTGTGCGCCTCCGGGACCGCTCGCCACCAATTGCCACCCTTTGTCCCCGATCCTCGAGGAAGGAGGAGAGCCATTGTAAGGCAGACCCCCTCACCCCTATATCGGCGAGGCGGCGGGTCAGTAGCCGATGGTCGACCGTGTCAAACGCAGCTGACAGATCTAACAACATCAGCACCGCCACACCGCCCCGATCCAGGTGCCGTTGGAGATCATCCATCAGGGCGACCAGTACTGTCTCCGTCCCATAACCTGGGCGAAAGCCGGACTGGCAAGGGTCTAGGATGGAAGCGTCATCCAGAAAGCTCTGCAACTGCGACGCCACTGCCCTCTCTATTATTTTACCTAAAAACGGTAAATTAGAGACCGGTCGGTAGTTTGCCAATTCGGCCAAGTCTGCTGTGCTCTCCGTGGCCACTGCTGCGTTTTCCAAATTTGTTTACATAATGTGTGCATAACTTTAACAGCATCATCTTTTAGGACTTTGAATAGCTCAACTGGGATACCGTTATCTCCGCTCACTTTGTTGTTAGTAATGCTTTCTAAGGCCCATTTGACTTCACACTCCAGGATGTCTGGCTCAAGGTCAGCAGTTTCACTGTCATGGTTGTCAAATACATTGAGATCCTTCTTGTATAATTCTTCTGTGTATTCTTGCCATCTCTTCCTAATCTCATCTGCTTCTGTTAGGTCCCTACCATTTTTGTCCTTCACCATGGCCATCTTTGCACGAAACATACCCTTCATTTCTCCAATTTTCTTGAAAAGATCTCTTGTCCTTCCCATTCTGTTATTTTCCTCTATTGCTTTGCATTGCTCCTTCAGGAAGGCCTCCTTATCTCTCCTTGCTGTTCTCTAGAAATCTGCATTCAGTTGGGTGAATTTTTCCTTTTCACCTTTGCCTTTCACTTTCCTTCTTACCTCAGCTATTTGTAAAGCCTCATCAGACAGCCATTTTGCTTTCTTGTGTTACTTTTTTGGGGGATGGTACTGATTGCTGCCTTCTGTACAATGTCATGAACCTCCATCCATAGTTCTTCCAGCACTCTATCAACTCTAGTTCCTTAAACCTATTCTTCATCTCCACTGTATATTCATAAGGGATGTGGTGAAGGTCAAACCTAAATGGCCTGATGGCTTCCCAGTTTTCTTCAGTTTAAGCCTGAATTTTGCAATGAGTAGCTCATGATCTGAGCCGCAGTCAGCTCCCGGTCTTGTTTTTGCTGACTGTAAAGAGCTTCTCCATCTTTGACTGCAGAGTATATAATCAATCTGATTTCTGTGTTGCCCATCAGGTGATGTCCATGTGTAGAGTCGCCTTTTAGGTTTTTGGAAGAGGGTGTTCATTATGCCCAGCTTCATTTTGTTTTCCAAGGCCAAACTTGTCAGTTGTTCTGGTTACCTTTTGACTTCCTACTTTGGGATTCCAGTCCCCTATGATGAGGACATCTTTTTTTGGTGTTAATTCTAGAAGGTGTTGTAGTTCTTTATAGAACTGGTCCACTTTAGCCTCTTCTGCATCAGTGGTTGGGGCATAGACTTGGATTACTGTGATATTGAATGGTTTGCCTTGGATATGGACCGAGATCATTCTGTCATTTTTGAGACTGTATCCCATTACTGCCTTCCTCACTCTCTTCTTAACTATAAAGGCCACACCATTTCTTCTACGGAACTCTTGCCCACAATAATAGATGTAGTGATCCTCTGAGTTAAATTCACCCATTCCCGTACATTTTAGTTCACTGATTCCCAAGATGTCGATGTTCAGTCTTGCCATCTCTTGTTTGACTACATCCAGCTTACCTTGATTCATAGATCTTACATTCCACATTCCAATTCAGTATTGTTCTTTGCAGCATCGGACTGTTCTTTCACCATCAGACACATCCACAGCTGAGCGTCCTTTCGGCCTTGGCCCAGGCGCTTCACTCTTTCTGCAGTTACTTGGACTTGCCCTCCACTCTTCCCCAGTAGCATATTGGGCACCTTCTAACCTGAGGGGCTCATCTTCCAGCATCATATCTTTTAGGCTTTTGTTACTGTCCATGGGGTTTTCTTGGAAAGGATACTGGAGTGGTTTGCTATTTCCTTCTCCAGTGGATCACATTTTGTCTGGGTTCTCAGCTGTGGCCTGTCCATCTTGGGTGGCCCTGCATGGCATAGCCCACAGCCTCACTGAACCGCGGAAGCCCTCTCGCCACGTCAAGGCAGCAATCCAAGAGAGGGTAATCCATGAGAAGTGGTACAAAATTAAAATCCAATAGCAGAATAGTAAAATTTACAAATTCAGAAAACCTTTGATCTGGGTTGCATTAGCATGGGAAACCATAAAACAGTAATAGGTCACAGGTTACTGTTTTAATGTTTCCCACGCTAATGCAACCTAGATCAAAGGTTTTCTTGAATTGTTAATATTACTATTCTGCTATTGGATTTTAACTTTGTACCACTTTGCATTCCAAACCCCACCAGCTATATGTGGCTCTGCTTACTGTACCTCATTCCTCATCTGAAGAAATGTGCATGCACACGAAAGCTTACATTCTGAATAAAACTAAGTTCGTTTTGAAGTGCAATCGACTCCTATTTTGCTATTCTAAAATACGTTTAATAATCTGAGTATTGTTGATATAAATGTCAATAGAGGTAGATGGATTATAGGTTTATGCTATGCACCATATAGAATGACTTAATTGTGTATTATGACTCTTCAAAGCAAGCAGTGGGCTTAATTTATTCTACTTGTGATCTTTGTAATTACTGTAACTTTCTGATTATTGTAAAAAAGACCTTTTCTATTTAAAAAAAAGACCACAGCTGTTAACAGCTACACACATTGAAAAGTCTGAATGTGTATAGCAGAGTAATCCTATTCAAAGTGGGGAAACATGTTTAAAATCTATGTACAGTAGGGGATTTTGGCAAAGGCAATATTACAGCAGTAAAATAATTACAACAGACAACTGGCTGAGGGAGGTATCAAAAATAACCTTTAAACTGTTATATACACTCATTCAATTTACCATTCTGAAGGTGTAAATGAGAAATTAGTGTATGACCAGTGCCTGCGGGTACAGTATCTAATCCCATTAAGACCTGTCCAGAAGAATCCACTGGGCAATTGAGAAAGAATCCACATCTAAAATTTTAAAAAATAAAGAAGAAATTCTATGAGAGATTGATTCGCAACTAGAAGACAGTTGTTAGATAACTTCATACCAATTTTAACATCCCTTCCCAATGCTAAAGATTACCATTTTTAATCAGAGATGCAGCACGGCAAATCCAAAGGCATACATGAAAACAAACTGCTAAAGCAGATTTTGATATGATTTTAACCTGAACACTGCATTTTAATCTATGTGGGGTGCATTTAATCTGTGCGTATTTTAATCCTTGTTTTTTCTTGCATCTTTGTTTTTATCTTGAAAATAAACTTACATTTTTATGTCTTGCAACTAGCCACTATATTGTTGACTGTCTTGAGTCTAAGGAGACATAGTGGGAAATAAATCTTTTAAATAAATAAGAACATCCTATGCAGGTATGATATTGTACCTTTTCTTCTTTACTGGTTATCCATAAAAGGTCTGTGCCCCTATGTTGCCTGCACACATCTCTTGCATCTATCCAGATTTTTTTTTCGGTGTAGATATAGTAACAGCTTCCACGCCAGTACATCCAACCATTTTCAAGAGGACACCTCCCAGCAATCAAGAATCCTAAAATGCGAGCACACACATTGCTGAACCAGACTCAAATCATTCAACCGAAAAAGGACTGTTTCATACCTAATATCACAAGCTGTGTTTGCTTTGTAAAGAAGTTTAAAATGTAGTATATTCATAATCAAAGCCCATAGCTGGAAAATCACTTCACATAGCAACTTATGTTTTACTCATTCAACACTGCTAACCTGGGCCACCTCATGATATTAATTCTACTTTTTTTCCAGTGTCAGAGAGCTTGCAACTATCTTATTTATTTAAAGCATTTATAAACCCACTTTTCTCCAGACCCGAGTCAGGACACCCAAGGTGGGTAGCAATAAAATAAAAATAATCACATAATTAAAATATAAAATAAATTGTGATCCCAATTTACAGTGATCTCGTAGGGTTTTCAAGCCAAGAGACATTTAGAAGTGGTTTGCTACTGCCTGCCTCTGTAACATGACTCTGAACTTCCTTGGTGATCTCTCATCCAAATACTATCCAGGCTTGACCCTGCTTATCTTCCAAGATCAGACAAAATAGGGCTAGCCTAGGCTATCGATGTCAGAGCATATTTAAATATGCAGGTCAGTGCATATTTAAAAACAAGGTCAGGACGTTTTATATAAAATAAATAAAATACATTTGAAACAATATTTGAAACAGCCACTTTAAAGACTCCCTGCATACTTGTTTTCAGTGGCCCAGATAACTCCAAAAATTCTGTTCCTTTTCCACTTATACTCAAAGTACTAATGCAGAATACACGGCTGCACTTAGCTGTAACTGATGTTCATCAAGAGTTCTGTGTAGGTACACATGGGAACTTTGAACATGCAAGTCAGTCATGGATATTCTACAACATCCTGACAGCATGAGACACTCTCCCATCATTCAGCATAGTGTCCTGCCAAATGTTTCTCCCCCACATGTGGAAGACTGCCTCCCTCCCTCACTTTATTGAGGCTGCTGATGGAGACAGAACAAGAAAACACCAAAAGAACTCACAGCAGGGGTGGAGGCAGGGATGTGTCCCTGCATAGAACATCAATTGCAGGCAAGTGCAATCATGTTTTCATCATTGTGCCTTCAGCGCTCTCCCAACATGGGAGATTAGTGAGCTGATTTACCAAGGAGGTGAGCAGGGGTGTGCAAAGAAAAAAAAAATCTTTATTGGTATTTCCTAATACTGATATTTTCTAATATTCCCAAATCTCAATATGGGCATGGCATTTGGATTCAGAGTTATTCATGAATCCCTCCTTTTTTCTTTTGCACCATTACCATTACCCCCTATGGAGACGGTGATGGAACCGGCCCGATTCTGCCTTCAGACCCGGTCCCATCAACTCCTTTTTGAGTTGCAAACTCCTGGAGGGAGCTTATCTTCTTCCCACCACTAGGGCATGCTGCCACCACCTGTTCAATGTAGGGGTTCCTGACCAAAAGGAACAGGACTCCCAATCCCCCTTGCCAGTTCTGCGGCCTCAAGGTCCTCTGCCAACCCAGCACCTGGTTAACCCAGAGACCACAGTCCTTCTTTGGGAGACCCCTGGAGGATTGGCACCCTTGTCAACTGTACGCCTTCCCTGGACTCCCCTCTTGCAGTAGCGTGGTCTAAGGCGGTTGAGGAACCTATGTGGTACACAGGGAGTACCTTTTAAACAGACAGAACATTTATTTAAAATTTACAACTATATACGGGCATTATAAAATAGTGAACAGAAGAACTAAATTAAACGAGGGAAAAACGCTCCTGCTTTCCCGAATATATAACTGGCCCTGACCATACCATCCAGAACCAACTCACCAGTCACTAAGACTCAAATCAAACTGCTTTTCCCTCCCAAAATCTATAATATAAAACCCCGTTCCCGCCCAGGAACTGGTTTACCTGCCTGTAGCATTCTGGGAGACCAGTCTGACAGACTTCCTGTCACTCTAGGAGGCCTCCTCAGAACTGCTATTCCTAGACAGGAGGGGAGGGGGAAGGAGGAATACACTAGGCCAAAGCCTTGTCTAGAGCTTAAGACTCCTCTAGCCAACTCCCAGACAAGCACAGGCCTAAAATGGTGTTTCTCCACAGAGACCATTATATTCAATGGGGAATCTATTTGGGGGTATCTGGGGGGCCCATGTTTTTTGAGGTAGAGGCACCAAATCTGCAGCATAGCTGCTGTTGCCTCTCTTTATAAGACACCCCCTCACACAAGTTTCAAAAAGATTGGACTAGGAGGTCCAATTCTATAGGGCCCAAAAGAAGATGCCCCCAGTTTCAATTGTTTCCAATGGTGTGTGGGGGGGAATTAAAATAGCAAGAGCAGTGGAAGTCCAGCAGAACAGAATCAAAATCTCTGCAGTAGGAATGGAAGAGGGGAGTAGTTATGGAAGCCCAGCAGAACTAGTGCAACGTGCCTAGCGAAACCAGTGCCATTGTGGCAGCGCACATCCACCAGGATTAAGTTCAAACCATAGTGTCAAGTCTGCTGTATTGTTGTTAACATGTTATCCAACTCTGGTTCAGAAGCAAAGGATTCTGGACTCTTACTGAACACCGAATGCTGCTAGCTACCTCTCCTCCCCCCTCCCCTCTTAGCTATGTCTTTGTTGTGTAGCCTGCTTTGAAATGCTGATATGGTAACAAGATTTCGGAGCCTTCTCAAGCTGGGTGTCTGTGGGAGTGTTAAGCGCCAAGGCCTTTTGCTTGGGAACGAAGGAGTAACATCCTAGTGTGAAACTATACTGCATAGAGTGCCCCTCCCGTAGGAATCCTTTGATCTTTACCTTAAAATGCTTGGTTAGTTTCTGTGTACCCCAGTCCTTCAATCTCTATCATGGTCTTCAGTTCTGTTTTCAATAAACTAGTAAACTTTGATACCAAAGACTCGTTATTGAATCCAGCCGACTTGACACATAGAATCTCTGCAATAGAAACTGAAAGGGTGGGGTGGGGTTTGCAAGCCCAGCAGAACCACAGCAATATTCTAGTGCCCAGCAGAACCAGAGTATGTAGCAAAATCCAGTGCCATTGTGGCAATACCAGCTCAAAAGGGCTGATGTCAAGCACAGAATCATAATCCAATAAAGGGATGTTGCAAGTCCAGCAGAGCCAGAGCCATGTACTAATGCCCAGCAGAACCCTGTGCCAATGTGGCAATACCAGCTCAAAAACACTGATGTTGATCACAGAACCACAATCAGAGCGGGGGGGGGGGGGGGTTGCAAGCAGAACCAGTGCAATGTACTAGTGCCCAGCAGAACCAGTGCCAATGTACTTTACTTTACTTACTTTACTTTATTCGATTTATATCCCGCCCTACCCCACCGAGGTGGGCTCAGGGCGGCTTACAACAATAAAAGCTAACAGAGGTCGATGTACTAGTTCCCTAAAAAACACAGTGCCAAAGTGGCAGTGCAAACCCAACAGAAACAACGCCAAACTTTTTTTTTTTAGAAGCCCAGTAGAATACTCAGAAGTGCATGTGTGAATGGGGGGGGGGAGTAGTTTTGCAAGTCCACCTGAACCAAGGCAGAACACAGAAGCTCAGTAGTAGGGATGTGCGGGGAAAAAAAAATTCGGTTTTACACGGTTTCGGAAGTATACAGGGGGGGAAAATTTGGAATCCCCGTATACTCCTGAATACCGCATTCGGAATAGCCGCATATACGGTAGATGCGTGGCTATTACCGAATATACGACCCTATTATACCTATGGGCCATTGAAATCAATGGCAAATAGGGTATATTTGAAGCCGCATGGAGGGGAGGGGGTTTGAGGGAGAGCCCCCAAATTTGCAGGGGACCTGCAGGGGACTCTCCCCTCCAACCCCCCCAAGTCCCAAAAAGATTGGGGCAGGGGATCCCATTCCAGGGGCACCCAAAGATGGTGCCCCTATTCCATCATTATACCCTATGGGCCATTGAAATCAATGGCAACATAGGGCATAATTAGAGGCTACTGGGGGGCAGGGGGTTTGAGGGAGAGCCCCCAAATTTGCAGGGGACCTGCAGGGGACACTCCCCTCCAACTCCCCCAAGTCCCAAAAAGATTGGGCCAGGGGGTCCCTGTCTTTGGGCTCCCCAAAAGGCCCATTGCCAACAATGATGGGGAAAGCCCAATTAGCCACTTCCTCACTGTAATTGTTGTGGGAAAAGTGGCTCTGGGGAGCAGGGGGTTTTGAGGAGAGCCCCCCAAACTGCTGTGCAGCTTCAGGGCACTGTCCCACACAAAACCCACAAGGCCAAAAAAAATTGGACCAGGGGGTCCAATTCCTGGGGCACCCAAAGCCAAACCTAACCACATCAGAGAATCTCTATAGGACCCAAATGCACTACATCCCTCTATCTACTCTATGAACCCTGCAGGCCTGGAAGCAATATAAACCCAGTTGCCAACGTCACTGCCACACAAAACACAATCTGCTCAAGGTCTGCTCTGCAGACCTGGCTGCAGCAAACCCAGATGCCAGCTCTCCAGCCCTGCCCCAAACAACACGGGGAGAGCTGGCCAACCACAACAAGCCTGCTGGTTCTGGGTCTCTCACCCAGGTGCCAGCTTCCCTGCCACAGAACACACAATCTACAGATGCCAGCTCTCCAGCCCTGCCCCAAACAACACGGGGAGAGCTGGCCAACCACAACAAGCCTGCTGGTTCTGGATCTCTCACCCAGGTGCCAGCTTACCTGCCACAGAACACACAATCTACAGATGCCAGCTCTCCAGCCCTGCCCCAAACAACACGGAGAGAGCTGGCCAACCACAACAAGCCTGCTGGTTCTGGGTCTCTCACCCAGGTGCCAGCTTTCCTGCCACAGAACACACAATCTACTCTATAAAAACAAGAAAGTGACCCAGCCCACACACACCCTCGCCAACCCCCACACCAACCAGAGGTAATTTAAAAAAACCAAAACAAAACCAGCAGAATCACAAAAGGCCAAGTGTTAAAAAAGTGGCCTTTTCACCAACAAGAAAGCTCAGGCCAAATAAGTCAACAACACCCCCACCCCCAAACCAAGAAAAGGGACAACAGGAGAAAAGGCCAAGCAACTCAAGTGTTAAAAAATGGCCTTTTCACCAATAAGAAAGCTCAGGCCAAATCAGTCAACAACACCCCTCCCTAAAACCAGAACCAGGAAAAGGGGGACAAAAGTGGCCTTTTAAACAATGGAAATTAGGCCAAACAGCACCCCCCCCCCCCCAAGAACCCGAAGAGAAGAGTAACAGCAGCAGCACAACACAGCAGCAACAAATCAAACACTGAATACTTTTAAAACAGTAAAAAAATTAACTTTTAACAATAAAGGAACTTTGCCAACCCCTCCCCCCCAAAAAAACCCTTCACCCTAACCCCAAGAAATCCAAGCCACCCAAATCAGGAGAAGTAAAAGGACACTGCACTTTTAAAAGTCCTCTCACTAAATTAAGATATGGGCAAATTGGCAAACCCCATCCCCACCCCAGGCCCCCTCCCCAAGCAGAAACCCCTAACCCCTAACCCCAAATAAGCTACCCCACCACCACCACCACCAAAATCTGGATAAGTAAAGGGACTCTAAGTCTTAAAAAGTCCTTTTACCAACAATAAATAAAAACAAGAACCCCAAGATTGTCTTACCTTGTCTTCTCTAGTCCAGGGAAGTCTGGTAAGGCTGAGTGAGAGAGCAGCAGGCAGCAGCTGAAGCCAAGGGCCAGCCAGCAGCAGCACAATCTCTCACACACAGCAGCAATGGAGGAGTCCAGCCAGGAAGGAAGACTCCTTAAAAAGCCCTGCAAAGCATGCATTTGCAATGCATTTTGCAAATGCATGCTTTGGATTGGCTGCTGGGGCTCCTCTTCCCCCTCCCCCCCTCCCTGATCCCAGGGAGGCTATGGGAGAGGTGGGAAAAAGCAACTAAAGGCGGGAAAGTAGGCAAGCAGCTCCTTTGAGGTTGCAGAAGCTTTCCCGCCTTTTGAATTGACAGCCGTATACTTCCGAATAGCCATTCGTAAGTATACGGTGAGCCGTATTCGGCTGCCGTATAATGGGCGCCTATGGGGATCGGCTGCAGCCTATTTCGTATACAGCCGAATCAGTGGTGATTCGGCTGTAAATACGGTTCGGCCAATCCGAATACACATCCCTAACTCAGTAGTGCCAAGGGCAAACACAGAGAAATCTTACACACCATTTTCCCCAGGAAGGCTTCAGAAAGGGAGAGGGAGGGGTTGCATCGACCCTGATCCTTCTCTCTCAGCAGTCAGTGTACACTATTACTGCCTCAGCAGATAAGCCTCAGGTTCTGCAACTGCCCTTCATTACAGGCTCTTCCTTTCCCACCTCTACCCCTGCAAAGAAGAATGTTTCATTGCATTACATAGACAATTGGCTTCATTATTTATGATACTCCTGTGGGTACTTCTGGTTTCTGTTCAACACACAGGTCTCACTATCCTAATCTATCCCTTTCATCTCCATCAAAATGAAGAACACTTTTTGTGCTTCTGTTTTAATTTCCAAGTCACTATAGAGAATGCAATACAAAACACAACCTACAGGTTATAGTGACAAATAACTGTAATACGCAATTAACAAGACAATAAAGTCCCATCCAAAATCATAGCCTCTTCTCATTATTCAAATTACAAAAAGGAAGTCCATAGTGTTCTTATTCTTAAAGAACTTGCAATCACTGCTTCAATAAAACCAGATCACAAAGGAACTTGTAAACTGATTTCTTCATGCAATGAGAATGACAAGCTAATTTTCCTTTATTTTGTCTTTTTTTTCTTTCACTTTTTATAAGAAGAGTTGGATTTATTATAATATGAGTGGATTATAATCTATTTCCCTTCCTCTCTCCACAACAGACACCCTGTGAGATAGGTGGGACTGAGAGAGCTCTGAGAGAACTGCTACTGACCCAAGGCCACCCAGCTAGCCACATGTGGAGGAGTAGGGAATCAAACCAGGTTCTCCATTGATCTTAACCACAACATCAAGCTGGCTCTCAAAATCCAAACTTGGATTACAAAAGATTATATCCATTAATTCAGATTATAAAAGACTATATTTTATCACCATGAATTTGAAACTGTCTGGAGCTGAATAAGCAGTTAAAGTTTGGAATTTTCCTTTTTATAGAGGCTATTTCTGGAACTCTTATAAACTTTGTTGTTAAAATTAATGAAGAACACAGAAGAAATAATTTCAAATAGACTTGTTTTCCCATTCTGTATTTTCTCTGCTGTAAAGTTTTCTATTATATCTATAGATTACCTTTTTAAAAATCGACACCAGCTTCTTTTGTTTTCCCTGAATTGATTCCAAGAGTCTAAGACAGCAACAAGAACATCTCTGCTTCCCCCTGCTGTCTCCTCTTTCTTTTTGATTTTCTTTCAGCTGATTAATATAATATAATATAATATAATATAATATAATATAATATAAGTAATAAGGCCAATTGTGAAGAAAAACACAACGGGCTCTAGAAAGAGGCTCTGGGTGAGTGCCCCTCCACCCTTGCAGTCTTCCACCCACCCAAGTGAAGGCATGTACTTCCCCCCCCACACACACACACACCTGAAGGGGAGCTGATGTTTGTCATCTGGAGAGCAGTTGTAATTCTGATTTTAAAAAGCTTTATTAATTTCAAGGAATTAGGGATAGAGAAGAAGAAAGGATAGGGAATAGGAGTACATATTAGTCTTATTCTGCATAAGAAATATTTTCAAAGAATATAAGTCTACATCTACAATACTTAAAATACATAAATTGTCACATATTATTGTCTCTAAACGATGCATCATCAACATTTTGATATTTTATGTTATAAATCTTTTTGTTAAAATGTCTATTGAATTTGACAATTCCAATAAAGGGAATTTTGTGTTACAGAGTACAGGAAAAGAGATGTAAGTTCACAGCTATAAAAAAATACTTTCAAAAATATAAGTCTACATCTGCAATACTTTCTTAAAATACATAAATCGTCACATATTATTGTCTCTAAAACTAAGCATCATCAACATTTTAATATTTTATGTTATAAATCTTTTTGTTCAAGTGTCTAATAAATTTGACAATTCCAATAAAGGCAATCTTGTGATACATAATATAGGAAAAAAGGAGATATGAGTTCACACCAGAGAATCTTAAGAGTCTTGAGTGTCTAGCCAGGCATAGAATTTCATCCAATATTTTCTTGCTTCTTCCTTAGATTTCCCAGCCAACAGCTGGGACAAAAAATCCAGCTCTGCTGTTTCCAGGATTTTCCCCACTAAATCCATTCTCATGGGAATTTCCTGAGATTTCCACTTCTGCGCCAAGAGAATCCTGGCTGCTGTATTGAAATGGGCCAACAAATGTCTCATTTATTTGGAATAGTCCTCAGGAAATAGATTCAATAAAAACAATTCTGGTTTGAATTGAATCTGTGTTTTCATAATTTTCTGTAATCATTCATGAACCATTATCCAGTAGTTCTTCACCATCTCACATGTCCACCATATATGATAAAAGGAACCAACCTGTTTAGTACACTTCTAACATTTGTTAGACATATTGGTATAGATCTTACTCAATTTCTGTGGAGTCAAGTACCATCTATAAAACATCTTATACAAGTTTTCTTTAAAAATTATTGACCTAGTTAATTTAACATTGAACTTCCACAATCTCTCCCATTCTTCTAATGTAATGTTGTGACCAAAGTTGGACCATACATTCTTTTACAACTTCATCTTGCGTCTTCATCTGTAGTAGATATGCATATAATTTAGAAATTAGCTTTTCTTTGAGGGCCTAAAAGTATTTTGTCAAATGGATATTGTTCTGGGTTGAAACCTATCTCATCTTTGGCATACCTAGATTCAACCTGCATTCTCAGCCACCAGTTCATTTTAATGTCCATGTTTTCCAACTCTTCTCTAGTTTTCAAATGATTATCTTTTCCCAACAAGTCCTCATATCTATAGTTCTGATTTGGCTTTAGAAGATTTGGATGAGTAAATGCTTCCACTAAGGAGACCTATCTTGGAAATTTTTGATAAATTCTCATTTTTAACCATGACCAGGTATGAAACAAAGATTTTTTGAAACCAGTGGTTCTTAAAATAAGAATGTCCTTCAAATCTTTGATACCATAGGTATGCATGCCACCCCACAGTAAGATCATGTCCCTCTATCAACAGTTGTCTCTTGTCATTCAGTAATATACAGTCTTTTACCCACAAAAGCACAGAAGCGCTATAATACAATTGCCAGTCTGGAAGGCCCACACCTGCTCTTAATCTGGAGTCTTGCAGTATCTTTAGTTTGTTTCTAGGTTTTTTGCCTTGCCAAACATATTTGGAGCCCATCTTATTCAGTTCTTGAAAAAACCCACTATTTAGAAATACTGGAATAGTTTGGTACAAAAATAATAACCTTGGAAGGATATTCATCTTTATTAAGGCTATTCTTCCCATTAAGGATAAGTTCAAGTCATGCCATTTTTCCAAATCTTTTTAAATTTCTTTGAGTAGTTTATCATAATTGTCTGTTTTTAGATTGCTACACTTATTTGAGATAAGTACGTCTAGGTATTTGATTCTTTTCTCATACAAAACCCCTGATTTTTGCTGAAGAGATTGAATTTGTTCCATTGTCATATTCTTTGTCAAAAATTTTGTTTTGTGGTAATTAATCTTCAGTCCTGCCCAGTGACCAAATTGTGTAATCTTGTTTATAAGACAGTCTATTGACTCTATTGGTTGCTCTAATATAAAAATTAGATCTTCTGCAAAAGCTCTCAATTTGTGTTGTTCACCTTTTATCACTGCTCCCTTGATACTTATATCTTCTCTTATCTGGTTATTCAGTATCTCTAGAGATAAAATAAAAAGTAGTGGTGACAGTGGACAGCCTTGTCTTGTACCTTTTTGAATATTAATTGCATCTGTTAATTCACTGTTCACTGTCACCCTTGCTCTTTGAAAGGAGTATATTGCTTTTACTGCTCTCAAGAAATTTTCACCACATTCCATACCTTTCAGTTGCTGTAACATAAATTGACAACGAACATTATCGAAGGCCTTCTCAGCATCCAAGCAGATTAAAGCCAGTTGTTTCTCTGGATGAGTTTCATAATATTCCAAAATATTACAAATTGTTCTAACATTGTCTTTCAAATATCTTCTAGGAAGGAACCCTGCCTGATCTTGATGTATTGTAGACTGCAGAACTTTCTTCAAACGTTGTGCCAATATTGCAGCAAAAATTTTATAGTCCACATTTAAAAGAGAGATTGGATGATAATTTTTAATATCTTTCAAATCTGCATCTTCTTTTGGAATTAAGGATATTGTAGCTTCTTGCCATGAAGCTGGTATTTGGCCATCATCTTGAATCTTTTCAATGAGATGCTTAAATGGTAACAGTAAAGACTCCTCATAAACTTTATAGAATTCAGCATGCAGTCCATCCGGGCCAGGGGCTTTGCCATTCTTTTGGGATGCCATTACATCTCCAAGTTCTCTTATTGTTATCGGTTCACTTAAAAATTTTTGCTGTTCCTCTGTAAATTTGTTAAGATTATTTTGCTTAATGTAATCTTCTAGATCTGTTTTGTGGACTTGCTTATCTTCATATAATTTTTTTATAGAACTGTTCCAAGATTTGACATATCTCTTGTTTTTGTGCTTTCTCTTTAATATTCTCATCTTTCAGGACCGAAATTATTCTTTATTTATTTCTCAAATTTATATTTCTCAAATGTTGGCCTTTTCTTTTCTCATCCTATAGGCCAACCACCTTCCAGGCTTGTTGGCATGCTCAAAAATTTTTTGTCTAGCATACCACAATTTTATCTCTGTACTCTCCATAAGTAACAAGTTCAATGGATGTTGTATTTTTTCACCTTATTTTGGAATTCCTGTCTTAAAGGTTGCTTTTTAAAATTATTTTCAGCTTCTCCAGCTTGTAACATTAATTTTTAAAAATTATCAGTTCTTTCTTTCTTTTTCTTGATACCATATCTAATTGCAAGGCCCCTGAGATAAGCCTTAGCAGTATCCCAAACTATTTGCATCTTTACATCTTGCGTTATGCTCTGTTTGAAGAAGGATTCCATTTCAACCTTAGATTCTTTAAGAAAGTCTTTATTTTCCAGAATTTAACCTTCAGTATTTAACCTCCATAATCTTTTCATTGATGTACCTTTAAACTTTATCATTACAAGACTATGGTCTGAGATAACTCTTGTTTGAATTTCTGTCTCAACTAGATCTTTGACCAGATTTGTAGAAAGCCAGCACATATCAATTCTTGACCACGTTTGGTGGCTAGGAGAATAACAGGTGAAATCTTTGGAATTTGGGTATCTTGTTCTCCATACATCAACCAAATACAATTCTTCTGCTAGTTTCCAAAAACTTATTGGTAATTGGGGACTTTTGCTTTTAGTCTGTCAACAATTTGTCATACCCAAAACAGTCGTAGGAGTAATAATAAGCAAAGACTTTTTAGCAAAACACGCTTAATAGTACGTAGGCAAAACAGTTCAATTCACCACAACAAAAACAATTCACTATAACAAGTCTTCTACCAATGATGGTTCAGTTAAAATCCAAGTCATTACGGGATCTTCCAACTACTTCAAGGTATAAATTTATAATCCAGGGCTGAATGCCCTATTTATAATCCAAGAATGAGATCAAAAATTAAAAATTAAACAAATAATCCAAGAGAAAAATACTCTCAAAGAGAAAAGCAAAAAGTAATAAAAATAAGGAAAAAACTTCAAATTTGATAAGCCAAGAGAGGAAGGGTAAAAAAAATAAAGCCAAAGCCAAAAATATTCAAACCATATCAAAAATATTCCAACCATAAGTAGAAAGGTAAAAAAAGGTAAAAGCAAAATTAAAGGGTTATATCCATAACATCCAACATCAAGGAATTATAATCCACTTTAGAGATTGGCACAGATATTCTTCTTCCAACCAAAGATCCTGTTATGTCTTATGGGTCAAACCCCAACCATTAAATCTCCAGGAATTTCCTAACCTGGAGTTGGCAACATATCTCCTTCCCTTTATCTGCCCCTGTTTCAGCTTTCTATTGCCTTCCCCCTCCCTGCAACTTCTACATAGGAAGAGGACAATCTTTCTTCACACTGGTGGTGGTGGGGAGACCAAAGCAGCTTACATCATTCTCCTCTTCCCACTTTGATCTGCACAGCCTTATAAGTTAGGTTAGGCTGAAAGTCTGTGTGTGACCCGAAATCACCCAGTCCGCTTCCTCAGCAAAACTCCCACTCTGAAGCCCCCCCCCCCCAACTTTGACTTTCACTCACCCTTGCTGTCTTCCCACCCACCCTGCAGCTGAAATAGACACTGGCTTTCGATCCCCCCCCCCAACATATGTGTGTGTGTCCCCATGTCTGTGGTGGCTCAAAGCCTTGGAACAGGTCCACAATGCCAAGAAGGAAGAATAATGGGGGGTGGTGCAGGGGGAGCATGATGATGGTCATACAGACACTGAAGCATATCATTCCTTTTGTTTGCAGTGCATTGTTGTCACCTTTTCCTGTCATATCCAGCCTTGTGGTACTTAGCACCAGCATGAGCTTGCGGCATAATTTTTTGGCGGGGAGGGGGCCTGGCATGGTTGTGTTATAGAGTATTCACTTCAAAGCAGGTATTTTCTGTAGGGGAATTTATTTGATTTCAGTTTTCCATCTTCTTCCCCCTCCCTGCAGCATCTACCTAGTAGAAGTATAGTCTTTCTCCACAATGGGGACAAGAGCAGGAAGCAAGCAACCTCAGCAGGGAGATCGGCAACAATGGTTCTCCAGGCAGAAATGGCTAATTTTGAGAATGGATTCTATGCCATGGTACTTGGCTGAGGTCCCACCCTTTCGCAAACTCACCCTCTCCAGGCCCCAGTCATCAAATCTCCAGGGATTTCCCAACCTGAAGTTGGCAACTGCTAATTCACATTGGCTGTCACAGAGGGGCTGCTGCTGAATAGGAGCAAGCAGCTGGGCCTAGTTAAGTGATGCCAGCTGGGTGGCATCAAGTCACCCAGAGGGTGCTGCCAGGCTAAGGGTAGCCAATCTCCAGGTGGAACCTGAAGATCTCCTGGGATCAGAACTGAATTCCAGGAAACAGATTTCTGGGATGCCTTTCATGAGGCCACAGTAGCTCTGCAGCCCTTTCTAAGGCTGGTTGACATAGAGGACACAGAGAAGAGTTGGCTGTCTCTGAGGTAAGATGGCCTGAGTAGGCAGGGGCAGAGGGACATGTCTCTCACAGTTTACTGTTTGCTTCACTGTTTGCTTTGCAACAGCATTGTTTGTGTGTGGGGGGGGGGGGCGGGGAAGACAGACTGTCCCAGACTGCTTACAACAGTCGCTGAGGAGGGGCAGTAGTAATCAGTAAGGCTCCAGGAGAACCTCTCAGCAGAGAATTGTCTCGCTAAAAGGTTAGTGGCCTGATGGGGTTCTGGCCTGACAGGGCCGGCAGTAGGCGGGTCACAGCGAGGCTACTCTATGACAGGGGGTAGTGGTGACAAGAGTTCAAGGCCACTCCTGTGGTTGCCACAACTTCCAATAAAAATCGAGGGATTAAGCTAACACACTGAGCTTTTATTATATCTATATTATTATATATTGTTGATTTCTGCATTTATATAGTGCCATATTTTTTTCATAACCAATATAATAGTATCCATATTTAAATGTTGTATCCTAGGGGTTTGGAGGCTTAAATAATAATAGTATATACAAATTTCTGTTAACTACAAAGTTTGCAACAAAGGTAGTCATTGCTAGAAGGAGGAGAAGGGAGGAGGAGGAGGGTTGGATTTATATCCTACTCTTCACTCAGAGTTTCAAAGAGTTTTACAATACCCTTCTTCTTCCCGCAACAGACACCCTGTGAGGTAGGTGGTGCTGAGAGAGCTCTGAGAGAACTGCTCTTGAGAGAACAGCTCTGACAGAACTGTGACTGACCCAAGGCCACACAGCTGCCTATGAAGGAGAGGGGAATCAAACCCAGTTCTCCAGATTAGAGACTGCTGCTCTACACCACTACACCAAAATGAAAGAGTTTGTCTATATAAAATATTAACTTGTATTTTTAAAAAAGTTTCTTGCTGTTTTCTGCTGCTGCAGACTCCAAAAAGAAAAGGGGGACATAGCACAGAAAGCAAGCATCAAAGCCTCAAGGCCCCCCCGCAGCTCCCCAAAAGAGAAAAAAAAACAGCAAAGGATGATTAAGGACACACAGTGGGAAGAGAAAATTAAACTAAAACACCTTTTTAAAAAACCAAGCAGAACCACCACCACCACCCCACAAGCCAAAAAAAGAACAAAAAACGACAAACTACAATTTTAAACTAACCCTGAAAAAAATAACTGCAAGCCAAATGGAAAAAAACCCCAAAAGGAACCAAAGCCAAAGAACAAAACCAGAAAATGCGATTTTAAATGCTTAGTAAAAAATACACATCTGACATTAAGTAGCAAAATAGGTTTAGGTTTGATGGTATTGTATATATTTTACTGTTCCTTGAAATTTCAGTTTACCCAAAAAACAAACTCTCAATGGGAAAAAAAAGCTTTTTCCCCATTTCCCCCCAAAAGCTTTTTTCCATGGCTATCTGGCACTAGGGAGGAAAGGCAGCATAGTACAGCCTGATCTCATCAGATCTCAGAAACTAAGCAGGGTCGGTACTTGGGTGGGAGATCACCTGGGATGACTCTGCGGAGGAAGGCAATGGTAAATCACCTCCACTCCTCACTTGCATTGCAAACCCCTTTCTGGGGTTGCCATAAATCAGCTGTAACTTTATGGCACTTTACACACACATTTGGCACTGGGTTGGCCTTCAAAAAATATTTGTATGGTTAGGCTTGTTTTGTATATTTGCATAGTGTCTATAATTAATCTGATAATTTACCAATGACATTAACTTGGGCTTCAATACAAATTATTTCCAGTTGTATGCTTTTCGGCTTCATAAAGAAATAGCTGACATACTTGCAGAAAAAACCTTCCATATGCTTGACCACTGGCTACAGAAAAATCCGGCATCCCTCCATTATTTTTATATCCTTAAGGATTTTTGTATTTACAGAAGTAGACAACAGTGAGAATAAATGAATCACCACTAAAACCCCGTTCACCTTTGTTACAAGTGAAAGAATTGTCATCGTTGCTGCAGAACAAGCTGTCTGCACACAACCCCGTGTATGGGTTGCATGGCACATCATCATCACATTTGCGGCATATGAACTCACACATCTCCCCAAATCTTCCAGGAGCACATTCTATAAAAAGTAAAATATTATATTAGAATAAAGTGCTATTGTGGCTTCTGAAACTTTACCCATTATTAACTGTTTAGCAGGCAAAGGATACGTCACATATGTGAGAAAATTCATCTATCACTGCATAATAAATGAATGCTGAACACTGGCTAAACATTCACAAAACTTTAAACTACAGCCTCACAGCTAAAGCACCTCAGCCCTTAACTGATCAAACTGCTCTATGACTTTTTGGTATTTGCACCAAACTGTCCACCACTTTTGTGCAAACTCCATTCCCTTTGCTCAGACATGATATTTATGCACATCTGGGAGATTTTTCTTTAAAACTGTTCACACCTTTTTGTACTGTCCTCTTTTCTGAATAGAATTTTTTAATCCACCCTCCCCCCCCCCCAACTATTGGAGTTTTGTACATCCCACTTGCATTCTACCTTAGCCACTCTGTACCTGGGAAAAGACAAGTTGCTGTAGGGACCGCTGGCATCTTTCAATATAGTCACTCCAAGTCATTAATGCTCTGGAAATGGTGGAAATGGTTTACTGTACCCCACCATTTAGAGGTTAATCAGGACATATGAAAATGAGTCATAGGGGGTCTGTTGCCTAAGGAAGGGGCTCCTCAGCTGCTCCCTTCCACTCCAAGTACCATCTGCTTCAGTGACAGAGACCTATCTTACCAGTTTGTGAACTTATGCTAAATGCCATAAATCAAAGTTGTCATAATCATTGAATGTCAGAGGACTTGGGGCTGAACACTATAATATGAATAGCATTGTTATATGGCCTCCAGAATGATCCACATCACAACATTTTCCCAGCAGCTGAGCAGACAGGTTAAAACGGATAAAAGGAAGTACTTCTTCACCCAAAGGGTGATTAACATGTGGAATTCACTGCCACAGGAGGTGGTGGCGGCCACAAGCATGGCCACCTTCAAGAGGGGGTTAGATAAAAATATGGAGCAGAGGTCCATCAGTGGCTATTAGCCACAGTGTGTGTGTGTGTGTGTGTGTGTGTGTGTGTGTGTGAATATATATATATATATATATATTTGGCCGCTGTGTGACACAGAATGTTGGACTGGATGGGCCATTGGCCTGATCTAACATGGCTTCTCTTATGTTCTTATGTTCTTAATACAACATACAGGGGCAGCTCGCCCACTAGACAAACTAAGCATTTGCCTAGGGCACTGGCACCAAAATCGGCCCCATCCCCATCCCCTAGGCAAATCCCTAGTTGCCTGCTTCCCCCTCCCAATCCACTTACTTTTTAATGCCCAGGGAACCGGCGACAAAGCGCTGGCTCCCAGGGCTCTTTCAAGGTGCCCCTCTCCCCCTAAGCTGATCAGTGGGAAAAGCGGTGGGGAGACCAGGGCTCCTATGCCAGCCTTCCGGCATTCTTCGGACCTTCAGCGCTGGGGCGGCAACGAAAGGAAGGATCAGCAAGCTGCTGAAAAAGTGGCAGCTGCCACCACCACTTCCTCCCGGATCACGTGGGAGGGAAGTGGGAAGGAAGCAGTGGCAACGGTGGCCACTTTTTCAGTGGCTTGCTGATCCTTCCTTTCGCCGCGGCCCCACTGCTGAAGGTCTGGAGAGTGCCAGAAGGCCGGCATAGGAGCGCCGGTCTCCTCACTGCTTTTTTCATCGATCAGCTGATTGGTGGGTGAGGGGGGCACCTTGAAAGAGCCCCGGAAGCTGGTGCTTCGCGGCTGGTTCCCTGGGCAATGGCATTAAGCCTGGGCAATGGCATAAAGCCGCCCTGAGCCCGCTTCGGTGGGGTAGGGCAGGATATAAATCAAATTAAAAAAATAAATTAATTAAAGATTGGAAGGGAGGGAGGGAAGGAGGGGAAGGCGTCGCAGGGGGGGCGGACATTGGAGCTGCCTGGGGCGCCATGCGCCCACAGGCCGGGGCTGACAACATACATACATACGTACACACACACACACACACAAATGCCCCCAAAATGTTAGAAGTCAACCAATGTCTAGGATTAGACAATCTAAAAAACTAAAAATCTGTAGAAGTATACATCAAGTCAGCGAAGAATTGTCTGAAAAGATGACTGATGGATTATGGTCCTTTAAGAATTTTATTCTGTTATTTGAAAGGGATCTGTCAATTTATACAATTGTCTGGGGGGAAATAATGAGGACTATAATTCTCCTTAATGTTTTATCTGTACTTGGGTTTAAGTACCTGATCTCTTATTTTTGAGAAAAGATAGAACAGTTCATATGGAAGCATGACTTCAGTTTGAATCGATGCATGTACCCAGATTGTTTTTTAAAGAAAAAAGAGATGTGAACATACTGCTTCTCCCCCTCCCCACCCCGTAACACTTTTAAGGTTTTTTTTTTTAAAGCTAAATCTCTTAACTTTAGTTTGAAATAAAATAAGTCTCAGCAGACTAAGGTAGAAAGATAAACAACTCCACACACTGTACTGAATACCTGATTTGATCCAGGTTTTCACTTTTTTGTTCCTTGTATTATATAATTCCATGCCAGTGTGCACCATGAATTTGTCCTCTATTTCCAACACTCCTGTACACATTTCCAAGACTAAACAGGCTTTCTTAGCTTTATCCAAAGTGGGATATATAGGAGCTCTTCCCGAAGGAAAATAAAATGATCTTCCTATGTGCTCAGTAAGGAGATCAACAGCTATTTAAAACAAAATGAATATGAAAATAATAGTTAACTTGTATTTATGAAATATGAAGCATAATGATTGTGCAGATTAGTGATGTGCAGTCTGCAAATCCAGGAACGGACTGTATATTCTGCAGCTCTGTCTTCAGGGCACACAGCACTCTTCCTTGTAAAACTTCCTGTTCAATCTGCCCCAAAATTATTTTGCTCTCCCTTTGCAACATGATAAAAAATATGGCCCTTCCTCACCTCTAACTTGACAAAAGCTCTTGTTCACATTATATCCATATCCTTACTGCCACATTCTCTATAGCCAACTTTCTGTGACCCATATCACTCAACCATCTTGTCATTTTCACCATCTCTCAAAATTCCTTGCTTCCTGTCCATTTCTGGATTCCGCACAAGCACTTTCACCCTATCTCCAACAGTCTCTATGGTCTTGTCCCTTTAACTATCTCTTTTCATATCATGATACCTGTCTGTGGTCTTCCCAATAGTCCCTCCCGGCCACCTCTCTCTTACTTCTTCCAGTTCTCAAATTCTACCCTTTCTTTGAGACCTTTGGTACAACTCCCCTTCAAGGTACAAAAAACCCGTTTCATCAGCTGTTGTGAGACCTTTCCCAAAAACACATACACCACAAAATATCTGCCTTGAGAGATAGTGAACCATTTATCAGCTTGTATGAGGCAAGTTTTATTTAAATTGCTTAGTTTACCTCCTTCTCTCTTACAAATCCACTTTCTTTGCTGTGAACAATCAGTTACAGAAAGATATTTCTTGAAGGCAACACCACAATCTGAACTAGTTTGCGTGAATCTTCTGCTTCTTCTAATTACCCTGCTCACAGATAAAACGGTCATGATCAGGAGAAAAATAGCAAAGCAATATTTTTCACAATATTGTATAACATTTTTAGAAGCATGCAATAATTTTGATCAAAATTTCTCAACTCACAATTTAAAGTAAGAATGATAATATTTAAGGAGATAAAGATTTATGGCTGCCTCAATTTGATGAGAAGCAACACCCTTCTTATAGTTCATAATCCCTTGCAAAAATTTCATGCAAAATTCAAAGATTCTGCAGATAACATCAAAGAATTTTCATCACATTATGCTATGCCCTGAGAAAAAGCTAGTCCAGCTTTTGAAAACTACTGTAGTGTTAGACATTGGAATAAAAAAAATGCTTCTAGTTCTCAAATCCAGAGAACCTCTCAGCTGCTTCTTTTTTTAAAAAGCTTATATGTCGGGTATATCCATCTTGCTTAGTAAGCTTGCCAATCCCCAGGTCCCAGCGAGGATTCTCCCGCTTTCCCAGGCTCCTTCGCACTCCACAGCCATCATGTGCCTTTCCACCTCCGTTTGGAAGGCTTCCTCCTGGGATGTCTGTGTCTTTAAGGCTGAATGGGGGTGGGGGTGGGGAGCAGTCAGAAGAACACGTCTGCTCTCAGTGGCTGTGAAGGCAGCCCAGACCCTCCGTTGGTTGCACAATCTTTTCAGAGGTCCTTCGCACAGGAAAGGTAAACTTGAACCTTTGGTTGCTCTGTGTTACTTTGAAGAAGTTGGAAGTTCAGCAACTCATGAGTAGAGATGCCAGTCCCATGCTTCAGAGATGTCAGAAACGGGGGTGGGGGGGAATGTCTGCTGGGCACTTCATGATGGGGCAGTTGTTTGAGATAGAGGCACCAAATTTTCAGCATAGCATCTGCTGACTCTCCTCAAAATGCTCCCCAAGTTTCAAAAAGATTGGACCAGGGAGTCCAATTCTATGAGCCCCGAAAGAGGGTGCCCCTTATCCTTCATTATTTCTAATGCAGGGAAGGCATTTAAAAGGTGTGCGGTTCCTTTAAATATGATGGCCAGAACTCCCTTTGGGGTTCAATTGTGCTTGTCACAACTTTGCTTATGGCTCCACCCCCAATGACTCCTGGCCCCATCCCCAAGGTCTCCTGGCTCCACCCCCAAAGTCCCCAGATATTTCTTGAATTGGACTTGGCAACCCTACTGCTTAGGCTTGAAAATCATAATTGCTATTATTATTACTATTACTACTACTACCATTATTATTACTACTACTACTACTATTACTGGAAATAATCTCACCATGCATTTTGGGAGACTGAAAATGAGTCATCTACCCAAAAATATTGATATGACCGCTTACTGAAGGTCAAACCAATCCAGCTATCATCTCCTCTGTACTGTACCCACATCTGGAACAACAACATAATATGGGGTAGAAACAGCAAGTTACCATTAAAAATTAAAAGTGTAATGTCTCAAAATGAACATATTTTTTATGATTATTCTATTTATTTTATTTATATTATTTTATAGTCCACCGTTCTCACTGAGATTCAAGACAGATTACACATTGTAAAGCGACACAATCAGCAGGGTGGGGCATCCAACAAGCAATACAATAGGATTAGGATTGCAGAAATCTGAAACTAAGCAGAGATCTGAAATAAAGCGGAAACAATGCATAACATGTTGAGTGATGCTGAACTTACAAAGTAGGATAATTATCACTCAGAAAGGTTCTAAAACCTACTTTATAGCAGAAATTTTAGTGCCAAACATAATAGACTCATTTATCCTAAGAACAACTTTCACTAATGGGACTTTTTATGTGTATCTAACACATGCTAGAACAGGTGCTTCCAACTTGGAATGAAGCAGAGTTCTGCCTCTTTGCAATCCATGTTTGGACCATGATTCAGAGCATTTCCAGAACAGATTTAGGACCTATTGCTTCTAAAAGACCATACACCCAACCTGGATATAAATGGAGAGGTAGGTGCTTTTATCTCCCTCTCTGTCTCAGAAAGGCTACAAGAGTACGTGAAACAACATTTTAGTTCAGCTTTCTGGGCTGCACTAGAGCAGTGCCTTGAGTCCATGTCAAAAGTCAGAAGACCTCACATCTAATAAGGAAAAAGTAAAAACACACCCCTTAATGGAACAGAGAAACTTCAGATAGGAGAAGTATATTTAGCACCTTCTCTGAAGCAGAGAAGCCTCCCCCCCCCCCCTTGCATTGAAAGTTCCTGATCTAATGAAGGTGTTTTTTAAATCATTATCTTTCCCTTGATGGACTGAACTCACATAAGCCCCACACAAACCATTCACATGTATTCACACACAACACAGTAACCACAGGGAAACAGACACAGCAGTGGAAACAAGCCTCAGACAAGTACCATAATTTGGAAAATCCAGAATTGTTAGTATTTGAATGGAGAAAAGTGGCACATGGATGCAAATATCTACTTTTTTTTTGCATTTCCTAATGAAGGATCACAGAATCAACATAATCAGTCTCACTTACAAACTCTAGCTACTATGAAAACAGTAAAATGAAAAACCACAAAGCATACCTTTTCAAGACTGTTTTTAATTTTAACTAGGTCTGTCCCTCTAAACCCCTGGCAGGCAGTTCTGGCATTGGCCCATGTTTCTTTTTTCAAGTCTTCCACATAGTAGCATGAATTTAAATAATAATACCACTGGAGCTTTTTGGGGCACGGGTTTGGTAAAGCTTAAAAACCAAAACAATAGATTATAATTTGAAAATACACCAACATAGATATGGACTTTTTTAAAAGAGTTTTTCAAACATCCTAAATAAAAATAATAGCATTAATACAAAGTATTTCATATAAGTTCTCCCAGTAATCTGTACAACAACAGTGCCTGTTTCTACACAAGGAGTGGCCAAATTTGCTTAATGTAAGAGCCACAAAGAATAAACATCAGATGTCTGAGAGCTGGGAGGAAGGAAGGAAGGCGGGAGGGAGGGAGGGAGGATGGGGGAGAGAGAGATGGAAAGAAAGTAACTTTAATAGCATTCTTCAAGCTGCTGGCTGGCTTGGCTTGGAGAAATTATTTAAAGAGACAAATGCCTTCTCCAAGCCAGTCGACTGGGAAGTGGGGGCTTTGAGAGCCACCCAATATGTGTGAAAGAGCCACATGTGGCTCCTGACACATGGCTTGGCCACCCCTGTTCGACACCAGGGGTTTCCCCCCCACACATACGTTTCCACATGACATCGTTCTCTATTTGTGTACAGACTATTAACAGCCCATTCTTTCGAAACACACACACACAAATGATTTATTTTAAACCCGTTTTTAAAAACTTGGCGTTTCCCAGGCAGGACACTATAAGCACAAGCAATTTCGTGTGTCTGAAGGGGAAACACAGTGTAGTTGCAGGACTCTGGTGAAGAGCTAGTCAGTTCGTGCTTTCTCTTTCCATTTGTTGATGACAGCAAGCAGCCAGTCTCTGACAACAATTAGTAAAACAGAAAAGAATTGCTTGCTTTTTGGACAGAGGGGAAGAGATCATCAGAAGCTCTGCAAATATGAGGGTTTTTTAAAGGGTTGTTAAGGATATTGCTTTATTCCTACCAAGTGTAAATTGTGCTTTTAAAAAATAAAAACAAAATAAAAACAGACAATCAGACTCTTATGAGTCTGATAATTCCATCATATAGAAGGGCCTTTTCTATGACCCAATGTAACATCTTTCCATCTGTGGGTAACTGAGGGTCAATATAAAAAGGTGCCTTTGGCTGACTCTGTCTGCCCATGTGGTGCAGGTAAGGTGGAAATGATTAAATATACTCTGTTTGGGTGTAGCCTTTATAACGAAATAAGCACCAAAAACCTACAATTCATATTGGCAAAACTTAAGGGCCTCTCGAAATCTGAAACTTGGAATATACCGTACTCCTGGTAGATTCCAATCCACAAGTCACTCTTGCATGTTCTAGATTTCTACTCACAGCGTCTAGAATCTGCAAAGATTATCTAAAAGAGCAATCCTGAGGTGCAAAGGACTTGGTTAGCCTTTTGTTGTTGGCTTGACATTAGTTCTTTTTAAAATTAGAACACTATTTTATGTAATTATCTGTATTACATACAGATCGTGCTTCTTTGAATGTATTCATATTGGCTATGGGCTGTAACATTGATAAATTTGAAATATGAAAACAGACAATCACCCAAGGGTTAGAGAATCCGGTGGGTCACATGAGAACAAAGTGGGAGAAGGGGTTCAATTTACAGCAGGTGTGAAAGGGAAACCATCACTATAAATGGGGAGAAAATGGATTACCCTGTGCCGCAGGTCCATAGCCAAGAGCTGCTAAGGAGAAAAAGCCTTGGGTCTCCTCCAGATGCCTTAGCAGCTCCAGCAGTGAGGAAGCTGGGTGGCCGCCATCCTTCCTCTCTCTGGGTCTTCCTGAAAAGACCTGGTGAGGGGAGGGAGAGGTGGCTGCACCTCACTGCTAGCTGAGATGAGACTCAGTGGCCTGCAACAAGGAGGCCACACAGCCAGCACCAGCACCCTGTGCCTCCCCACATCAGGTCTTCAGAAGACCTGGCAAGGGGAGTGAGATGGCTGGCCAGCCTCGTTGCTGGCTAAGTCTTCTACCTGCTTGCTAGCAGGAAGACTTGGCAGCCAGCAGTGAGCCCACACATCCATCCCTTCTCTTCCCCCACCAGCCAGCTGAGTGGAGAGGGGTTTTTTTTTACCCTATTAGCTCAGCTGGCAAGTGGGGGAAGAGAAGGGAGGTGCAGCTTCTTGCAAGTGGAGTCTCCTTCCTGCTTACTAGCAGGAAGAAGATTCCATGGACAAGGAAGCCATGTGGCTACCCCTCTCTCCCCCTTGCCTGCCAGCTGAGCAGAGGGGCATTTAAAATCCCCTCTCTGGAGTCAGGCCGCACATACAGCACAATTTCCCCATTGTATCCAATGGAGGACTTGTCCTGCTGCTGTAGCATGACTCCAGAGAGGGGGTTTAGTTGGCAGGCGGGGGGAAGAGAAGGGAGGTACAGAGGGAGCCAGTGCCAGAGAGGAAAAATATGGTTGATAATGGCCAACCCAGGCTCCCTCACCCTCTGGGGAGAGGGGAACTAGCAGGCTGGAGGTTTGGGCACCCCTAATTTGAGAGGGGACACTGCCCTTAATGCCCCACCACTGGCTACAGCCCTGCTGTGCTGTATGGAATCTCCATTACAAAGGTGATTTTACATAGAATTATATTAGCAATCAGACTACCACAGAAAATCACCCTGTTGTGTAAGAAGTCCCTGTAAGATAGAGTCAGCACTATATTTTGTACATTAAAGCAAAAGAACACTTGAGAAAGAGATAACCATGCTTAAAACCACCAACAATGTCATTTTACATACAGCTGAACCCTTTTAATCAACTGAAGTCCTCTGCTTAGGATGGCACTGTATGTGACTGTATGGCAGAGGTAAAATTTAAACGCAGGACTTCATGATTCACAGGCCAGTCTATTAACTACTAACATTTTCACCAGTTCCCCATGTTATTTATTTCATTTATATATATCTGTAATGCTAAATTACATACACTTAAAAGGGAGAAAGAAAGAAAGAAAGAAAGAAAGAAAGAAAGAAAGAAAGAAAGAAAGAAAGAAAGAAAGAAAGAAAGAAAGAAAGAGAAGGAAGGAAGGAAGGAAGGAAGGAAGGAAGGAAGGAAGGAAGGAAGGAAGGAAGGAAGGAAGGAAGGAAGGAAGGAAGGAAGGAAGGAAGGAAGGAAGGAAGGAAGGAAGGAAGGAACCTTGACCAGTTCCGCAGGGCCTGCAAGACCTCCCTTTTTAGACTTGCACATTCGGACTGCTAGAGAGGACCGTAAATCAAGGATCCGCCAAATGCGGTTTAAAGATCTATACCGCACTGCTGGTACTAGCAGAACTAGCGTCAATTTCCATCAGTACTGGCAGGTGAAGTTATTAACTGTATCAATTGTATTGACTGGTTTTTAAAATTGTTAAGTTCAATGTTTTATATTGTTAAATTTAACTGTTTTGATTATTATTGTATGTTTTTATGAAATGTTGTCAGCCGCCCTGAGCCTGCCGAGGTGGGGAGGGCGGGATAAAAATAAAATATTATTATTATTATTATTATTATTATTATTATTATTATTATTATTATAAAACTTAACAAAATTTGAAGGTGTCGCACCCCGCCTCCCTAACCATAGTATTCCCACTGATGGCTGTTGCCCTGCCCCGCAGAGGACCTGTTCAGGATGCGACGAGGGGCCTCAAAATGGGTGGAAGGCTAGGTTATATTCACCTTCTTGGCCTTTCCCCTTTGCTGGATTCTGATTGGTTTCTCTCTCTCTTTGTGCATCTCTGTGTCTCTCCAATCTCCAGCTCCAACTCCTCCTTGACCCCTGCCTCGGCTGCTCCCAGCTCCCTAGCCCTTCCACATTCACTCTTTCCCTTGACTCCACCTCCCTTGATAAGCCCCAACACCCAGCCAAAGTTCCAGACCTGGTCACACCTGCTGGGCCTGTCTTTGGCTGTCAGGGCAGCAGTCTTCTTCTTTAGTTTGGGAGGTGCCACTTCACCTCGTGCCATGGCTACTGTGTCTGTCTACGAGGAGGTAGGACTCTCCTGGCTTCCTGTAGTGATGTGGTGATGGGGCGCTGCTTGGCCCACACTTGGGGTCTGGCTTGGAAGCTTTTTAGAGTGGCTGCAACTCTTGCCCCATGTTGGGGCTGCATTGCCTCCCCAGACACCTGACTGTCGTCATGAAGCCGGGCCCTGGCCTGCCTGTCGACCTGTCTCCTTTCCCGGGCGCTGTCCCACAGGTGGGTACCTCGGTGGCCTGCTCTGGTGGGCATTTGAGGTCATTTGGTCCTGTCAGAGAGTGGGTGTGTGTGGCATGAGTCCCAGCCAGGAGTGAACAGGACAGAATGGGAAGGTTCCATTAATACTATAGAAGCAGCAGAAAATGGGGGAAACTTTATAAATGGTTTGGGGAAAATAAAGTATTATAAGAACTGCACAAAAAACAGGGTATTATTTACACTATATTGTTATATTATAATTGAAAGGGAAGATCAGCTATCCTTTTTTTTGTTATACCTCTTCTTCTTTAACTACTGGATTAATCCACAAGCAACCTCCTCGAGGATGATGGATGGATGTATTATGTGATTCCTATATTGTTGTACTATGATATCTTTTTATTTCTATTTGAGATCACACTCTGGAGTTTAATAAAAAAAACTATAAAACTAAAAAAAAAATACTATAGAAGCTAAGAAAATTAGCAGAAAAACTAAAAATAGGAGAGTAAAGTTGGAAACAGATGTCTATAAAATGCATGATTTTTTACCTCCATCTTGGCACTTCGGATCCTGGGAGTCTAAGCTACACATGGTGGCACTGGTGCCTACACATTCTCCATTAATACCATGACAAGGAAGTCCATTGGGACACTGTTTACATTTGAATTGACAATTTGTGCCATAGAATCCAGGATTACAACCTGAAATTTGAGAGTCAAAACCCCATCAGAATTAAGTAAAAATTTATTATCAAATACTTTAAAATATTTTCCTCCTATCCCAGGGCTTGTAGAGAAAAAGTTAGGAAAGCTAAAGCTCAGTATGAGCTTAGGCTGGCCAAAGATGCTAAAACCAACAAAAAAGGGTTATTTTCTTATGTTCAGAGTAAGAAAAAGAGCAAAGACATGGTAGGCCCATTGCGAGGGCAGGAAAGTGAAATTGTAACAGGTAATGTAGAAAGGGCGGAATTGCTAAATTCCTACTTTTCCTCAGTCTTCTCTTCTGAGGGAAACGGTGCTCAACATGGCAAAAACAGAACATATAAGGATGTTATGAAGTTCCAACCTAGAATCAGCATAGGGGTAGTAAGATAGATAAGATAAGATAAGATAAGATAAGATAAGATAAGATAAGATAAGATAAGATAAGATAAGATTATTTTTATATCCCGCCCTCCCCCGCCGATGGCGGGCTCAGGGCGGCTCACAGACACGGAACACCGTGATATAAATAAAATACAATATAAAACAAACAATTTTAAAATACAATTCAGTTACAATTCAATTACATAGTTAATTAAATAGATAAAACAGTGCTATAAAGTGCTATAGATCACAATCATGCACAAGATGGCTGGATGGCTACAGATCCGTTTAACCAGGTTCTGTCCCAAAAGCAAGCTGAAACAGAGAGGTTTTGCAAGCCCTGCGGAACTGGTTCAGGTCCTGCAGGGCTCGCACCATCTCTGGAAGTACATAAACACCTAGTTTCTTTAAATAAAACTAAGTCCTAATAAGTCCTAATTAGTTAAATAAAACTAAGTCCTAATTAGTTTTAAAACTAATAAAACTAAGTCCTCAGGGCCAGATGAACTGCATCCAAGGGTTCTAAAAGAGCTTTGCGGATGTAATTTCCAAGCCTCTGGCTATTATTTTTGAAAATTCTTGGAGAACAGGAGAGGTGCCGGAAGATTGGAGGCGGGCAAATGTTGTCCCCATCTTCAAGAAGGGGAAAAAAGAGGATCCGGGTAACTACTGACTCGTCAGCTTAACATCTATATCTGGAAAAGTTTTAGAACAAATCATCAAATCATCAAACAGTTGGTCCTGGAACATTTAGAAAGAATGGATGTGATTACTAAGAGCCAGAATGCGTTTCTCAAGAACAAGTCATGTCAAACTAACCTGATCTCTTTTTTTGAGAAAGTGATTATCTTACTGGATCAGGGGAATGCTGTAGACATCGTTTATCTTGATTTCAGTAAGGCTTTTGATAAGGTTCCACATACTATCCTTGTTGACAAGTTGGTAAAATGTGGTTTGGATCTTGTTACCGTTAGGTGGATCTGTAACTGGTAGACAGATCACACCCAAAGAGTGCTTGTGAATGGTTCCTCATCCTCTTGGAGAGGAGTGACAAGTGGAATGCCTCAAGGATCTGTCCTGGGACCTGTTTTGTTCAACATCCTTATAAATGATTTGGATGAAGGAATAGAGGGAATTCTGGGAGAGCCAGTTTGGTGTAGTGGTTAAGTGTGCGGACTCTTATCTGGGAGAACCGGGTTTGATTCCCCGCTCCTCCACTTGCACCTGCTAGCAAGGCCTTGGGTCAGCCATAGCTCTGGCAGAGGTTGTCCTTGAAAGGGCAGCTGCTGGGAGAGCCCTCTCCAGCCCCACCCACCTCACAGGGTGTCTGTTGTGGGGGAGGAAGGTAAAGGAGATTGTGAGCCGCTCTGAGACTCTTCGGAGTGGAGGGCGGGATATAAATCCAATATCATATTATTATTATTATTAGGTTTGCCAATGATACTAAATTGGGAGGGTCTGCAAATACAGTGGAAGACAGAAACAGGATACAGGATAACCATGACAGGCTGGAAAACTGGACTAAAACCAATAAAATGAATTTTAACAGGGATAAATGTAAAGTTCTGCATTTAGGTAGGAAAAATCCAATGCATGGTTATAGGATGGGGGAGACTTGTCTTAGCAGTACTATGTGCGAAAAGGATCTCGGGGTCTTAATGGATAATACACTGAACATGAGTCAGCAGTGTGATGCGGTGGCTAAAAAGGCAAATGCAATTTTGGCCTGTATCAACAGAAGTATAGTGTCCAGAACACGTGAAGTGATGGTATCGCTTTACTCTGCTCTGGTAAGACCTCATCTGGAGTACTGTGTTCGGTTTTGGGCACCACATTTTAAGAAGGATATAGACAAGCTGGAACGAGTCCAGAGGAGGGCAACGAAGATGGTGAGGGGTCTGGAGACCAAGTCCTATGAGGAAACAACCCTCAGAGCTGGGGATGTTTAGCCTGGAGAGGAGGTGGCTGAGAGGTGATATGATCACCATCTTCAAGTACTTGAAGGGCTGTCATATAGAGGATGGTGTAGAATTGTTTTCTGTGGCCCCAGAAGGCAGGACCAGAACCAATGGGCTGAAATTAAATCAAAACAGTTTCCAGCTCAACATTAGGAAGAACTTCCTGACTGTTAGAGTGATTCCTCAGTGGAACAGGCTTCCTCAGAAGGTGGTGGGCTCTCCTTCCTTGGAGGTTTTTAAACAGAGGCTAGATGGGCATCTGACAGCAATGATGATCCTGTGAATTTAGGGGGAGGTGTTTGTGAGTTTCCTGCATTGTGCAGGGGGTTGGACTAGATGACCCTGGAGGTCCCTTCCAAGTCTATGATTCTATGATTATATAAAAAATGATCCCATAATAAACAACAGTTACACAGAACAAACTGATTTGTGTTTGTCTAGTATTTTCATAAGTAGAAAACACCATATAATTATTGTGACCAAAGTTCAAAAATCCTTTAGCCTTCTGATGTGTGCATGGAAATGCCAATGCAAGAGGAACTGGTTTCAGTCCAAAGACCTTCAGCTATGACTTCCAGCTATTACAAGAAATACATTCAGCCATCCACAAACATTTATTAAAAAAAAATACAGTGCAGTCCTCAAATGACACATATATAATTTGGAACAAGCATATTTTATCAGATAAATAATCCTTTTAGTTGCACAAGAAGTCCAGGTTGTTAATTTTCTCCTTTAAAAAAAAGGTAAATTGATCTCATTTTCTTTGGGGCTCCTATTCTGTATGTGAATTGGCCTGGAAAACAGATGAGATCAATTTACCTTCTTAAAGGTGGAAATTAACAACCTGGACTTATTGTATAACTAAAAGGATTATTTATCTGATAAAATATGCTTGTTCCAAATTATATGTAGGTTCACCCATGAGAGCAGTGAGGGTTCAGAAATGTGAACATAGGTCCCACATTAGAACGCTAAATCATGAGGCTCCACTTTCACAGCATTTTGTGATGGCCAAACTTTCTCCCAATAATTTCACGTTTCTTGTGTTAGAAAAATTTGATCCACATCCATATGTACAGATTGATGTTCATGAACGTTTATTGCGACAAAGGTGTTATTGAATACACACCTTGAAAACTTTGGCCCCTATGGGACTTAATCAGAACATGGAGTTCATCCTTCCTCTAGACTGTAGTGTTTAATTTTGTGAATGGGATCATGCAGGTCCTACTGATTAGTGCAAGGTACAAGGTGCTGGTTATTACCTTTAAAGCCCTATATGGCCTAGGACCTGCCTACCTGAAGGATCGTCTCTCCCCGCATGTTCCCCAGAGAGTACCGAGATCAGGAACTCAAAATCTCCTAGTTATCCCCGGGCCAAAGGAAGCCCGCTTAAAATCTACAAGGGACCGGGCCTTTTCTATTATGGCCCCCTCCTGGTGGAACCAGCTGCCGGAAGAGGTGAGGGCCCTGTGGGACCTCGCCCAGTTCCGCAGGGCCTGTAAGACAACCCTCTTCCGGCTGGCCTATGACTAGCTGGTACAAGAAACTGAGCGTAGCTATACTGGATGTCTGCTGCCCCCAATGTTTTAAATGTTTTAAATGTTCTAAATGGTTCAAGGTTTTAAATGGTTTAATGCTTAAATTTAAATGCTTTATGCTTAACTCCTATTTATGTTAGATTCCTGTGTTGTAAGCCGCCCTGAGCCACTTGTTGGGAAGGGCGCGATAGAAGTCATTAAATAAATAAACAAACAAACAAATAAAATGTTACTGTAGTATTGAATAAGGAGAAGCTATACCAGGCAGGAGAGTTTCAGAACACTGGCAGACTGTGATTTGGATTGGTGCTTCCAAGAATACTACTACAAAATTTGAGGTGAGTCTCGTGTGCCAATTGATGATTGCATTGTATTGCACCGGTTTCTGTATAAATATGTATGTGGATGGCTGAATGTATTTCTTGTTATAGCTTTGAAGCCATAGCTGAAGAAGGCCTTAGGACTGAAACCGGTTCCTCTTGCATCAGCATTTCCATGCACACATCAGATGGCTCCCAGCAGTGAACTGCCTCTGACTTGTGGACTTTACTAAAGGATTTTTGAACTCTGGTCACAATAATTATATGCTGTTTTGTACTTAGGAAAATACTAGACAAACACAAGTCAGTTTGTTCTGTGTAACTGTTGTTTATTATGGGATCATTTCTTATATAAACGTTGAAAAAGAAAATTTTCTATTTAATGTTTTGATGCCACATAGTTCTGTATGGTACTGAGCTTGACTGTTGAATTGTGGGTTCTTATATCTGATATCAGTTCACTCTGCAAGGCATTTCTTAAGATCAAGCTAGATTAAATAATGGAAGATCCATGACAAGATCTCATGCTTGTTGTTACTAAAAATAGTAGGGGTAAGCTGTAGAAAAATATTTTTTTAGTTCTCTCTCTCTCTTCTAAAGACTCCCCAAGTTTAAAGTGAATTGGACAGGGGGTCCAATTTTTCAAACCCTTGAATAAGGTGCCCTTCAGCCATCCTCTTTTCATACTGGAAAATGAGAAAATGGCTGTTTCTGAAGAAGTGTCTAGAGTTTTTAAAAAAAAACAGATTTAGTAACTTTGAATAAAAGTAGTCAATCCAGTGTGTCCATCTAACGAGCTGCTGACTTGCCCCACCAATCACGTTGCACAGAAATAGGAGTGTTTTTTACTGAGGTAAGGTCATGTCACATTTCAAGGGGTTCACTGGGAGCCTACCTATCCAACTCTAAGCAATAAAAAATATACATTACCAATAATTGCTAATCTTCTAAAAGGTGGAAAACAGGCAGCTGTTGTGGGTCAGGCAAAGCCAAGGGTGAGATCCTGGGAGGCAGTCAAAGTCCAAGCAGGAGAAACCAAGTCAGAAGTCCAGTCCAAGAGTTCAGAGCCATATGAGCTGTTACCAAGGGGCTGTCCGCATGGGTGGAATTCTAGCAGGAGTTCCTTTGCATATTAGGCCACGTGATGTAGCCAATCCTCCAAGAGCTTACAACACTCTTTTTTGTAACTTCTTGGATGATTGGCTACATCAGGGGTGTGTGGCCCAATATACAAAGGAGCTAGAATTCCACCCCTGGCTGTCTGAGAGGTATAGTGAAGCAGTCCAAAGGTTACTCATGAATCTAGCAAAACCAAAGGCCATAGACAGAAGCTAGCGCAAGTGAGGCAGGATCCAGTCACAGAGTCATGGTAGAATGGCTTGTTGCTTCCACACATTGGAAATATGTATCTGTTCTGTATGTCCTTTGCAATGTTCTAAAGTTCCAGTCATTATAGGGTTAACACTGTGCTTGATTCCCTATTGTCTGCATGACCTGGGAAGAAGATACTGACTGCCGTCAATCAAGGTCTAGAAGCGGGAAAACCTGTTTTCTTTGTTTGGTCAGTTAGTCAGGTGACTTCCTTTGTTCAGGCAGAGAGGTCTAGAAGAAGGAGGAAGTAATCTCCATTAAGCACATGATCTTCTAGTGTAAGCATGTAGTTCTATAGTGTTTGTTATTTTTACCTCCCAGTACCCTTTCCTTGTAGAAATAAATATGTTTTTGCTTTTTCATGTTAAATGCCTCAGTGATTATTTGATCCAGTGATCCATCGCACTGTTTGAGATAAAGAAATAGAATTTCAAACAGAATTCCCTAACACACATAACAGCCTCCCTTGGCTGGTTTTTATAGGCATGTGCCTAAGGGTCAAATTTGCAGCCAGCTGCTCAGGAGTAGTTCTACAACTACTCAAGCAGCTGGTGTCAGGCCACAAGGCGAGCACTCTGTCATCTCTCCTGTAGTTATGTTCATAGTCTCTGTCTGAAGCGCTCAAAGGGCGTGGGTGATACTGGAGGGCTGGGAACAATCAACTTTAGTTTCACCTATTGACTCAGAGCTCATTGTTGGTGGCTCAGAGTTCATTGTCGGTGGCTCTGTACTAGCTGTTGGCTGTGAATCCTGACCAGCCTGTAGTCCATCTTCCTGCTTGCCAGTTTCTGCTGCCCCAGAGCTGGCTACATGTGGATCCTCTTCTCCAGAGGAATCCTCATCGAACCCTGGCTGACCCATGACAGCAGCCCACTAACAGAGGAAAAACAGAAAAGCTAACAAAAAATCGAACCACAATAAAATACAAGAAACAAACTCCTCAGAAGCACAGAAAAGAGAAGGCAGAATATCAAAATAAATTACAGAACTTAGAAGAAGCCTGGGCCCTGTCAAAGCAGGTGGGGCTGAACCTCGTTGCGGTGCTCCTCTGATCGCGCTGGGGTGTGTGTGTGTGCGGAGCACAGTGCTGTGCTGTGGAAGGGAAGGGAAGGGAGGGTTGGGCAGTTGTGGTGGTGATGGGGAAAGACAAACTTAGACATTTGTCTTGGGCATGGGGGGGGAGCCCAATTCGGCATCCCCCTTCCGGTGCCCTAGCCAAATGCCTAGTTTGCCTAGTGGGCAAGCCAGCTCTGCGTACAACTGGCAGATCTCTCCCAGTGAGGCAAATAGCAATGCTAAGATGATGGGTGAGATCAAGAAGATGAAGTATGGGAAAGGGCTAACTCCTCTACTATCCAAATGAGGTGGGGATCTCAACACTGCTACTTAGCAGTTAAAATGTACTGGATTTCTGACCATGGATTTTCTAGCTTCTCCTACAGTTTGACCATCAAACAAAAGGCACATACGCTATGTAAATTTTAACAATATGTACAATACTACTGTAACTTAAGAATCTACAAATATAAACCTTCACATTAAGGCTATGCGCTGTACCTCACTATATGATGTTGTTGTAATCTTGTTACTGAAAGATATATAAATAAAAACTTGGGGGGGGGACAATGTGTACAAATTAGATGCTTTTATTAACTTACCAGTTTTTACATACAGTAAGTCAGCAGCACTGGTACTTTTAAATACTTCAATTCCACTAACCATATAGTACAAACCCATGGAAAACATTATACCAGTACAGGTGGTTTTCTCAAAAATGCAATCTTCTTGAGCAGATCTGAGAGCATCGAACACTTTTGGCAATACATTCTGTCTGTGTATTATTATATGACCCCCATAGAGCTGAAATATGTTCATGTCTGTACAAAGAAAAGAAAAGAATCATAGGCAATAATTTTTTCATCACAATATAAAAAAACAGCATTTAAGACGCTTGAGCTGCTTGAGAGCTTTCTCTTAGATAGCAATTTGGGAAGCACCATACAGGTACCTGCAAGCTCTTGTGCTATGCTGGGGTAGCCAAACTGCAGCTTAGGAACCACATGTGGCTCTTTCACACATATTGTGTGGGTCTCAAAGCCCCACCACCACCACATTGGCAGCCTTGGACAAGTCATTTGTCTCTTTAAATCTTTTCTCCAAGCCAAGTCAGCCATGGCTTGGAGAATGCATTTAAAGTTAAAGTTGCTTTCTTTCTACCTCTCCTTCCCTGTCTTCCTTCCTTCCCTCCTTCTTTCAAACATTTAACATTTGTTCCAGGGGTGTCAAACTCACTTATTACAAAGGCTGGATCTGACATAAATGAGACCTTGTCACGCTGGGCCATGTTACTGCAGCACAAATTCTTACAGGATGCTCGTAGCAATGCACCCTATAACATGTGTGCTCTATCTTCACTAGTCATTATTCAGAACACCTAGCTGAGGAGAAATATCTCATTGCTTCCAAGAGATGCTCTCTCCTAAGGAGAACAAACAGGCTGCAGCAGGGACCTAAAATAGAGTGTTGGGTGTACTAGAAAGCCCTCACTTGCATACGGGGGAGAGAACAGTACCAAATGGAACAGAGATCACAGATTCAAAAAATAAGTTGTTACTTACTTTCATGTTTTTTACATATGAAATGGAATTCTTGGGAGCACTTTGCTGACTGCAGTGCGCTTTTTGTGTGGTGAAGAGTCCCACAGCTTTCATGAGCTTCCCCCTCAATGTCTAACCTGAAGGAAGAGACAAAATTTGAAATGCCTCGGGAGGGGGAAATGCTCAAATAATATTTTAAAATATACACCAACCCAAGTCAGCAATCAATTTTCTGGAAGGCTGCCTTGAGAACATAGTAACTAATGTAATCTTTGCTTGCCACAGACTTTCATTGCTAGCTAGACAGCTGGTAGGCTAGCACCCTGCAGGGTTTCATATTTGGCAAAGGGCTCTCCTACTGCTGCCCTTGAAACTATATATTTTGTTTCACTGCTAAACAGCGCAGATATATTTGTGCAATACTTTCACGATTTTAGAGTTTGTAAAAAACTAGAGGAGCTTATAAAGGAACAGGATTGTAGTCTGTTGCAATGTTTATTCTATGTATCACCCCACTTTTACTGCACTGACATCTAACTTTGTAATATGCTTTCAACATATGAACATATGAAGCTGCCTTATACTGAATCAGACCTTCAGTCCATCAAAGCCACTATTGTCTTCTCAGACTGGCAGCGGCAGCTTCATATGTTCATATGTTCAACTATGAAATGGGGCAGGGAGGGTTGTTAACTTGGGAAACAGTGCTGAATGGGAGTTAAAGCCACCTTTCACTAGCGCCACAAGGGCCCTTTCTGCTTTTGTGTTTACTATTGCTCTCGCCTCCCTCCTCCGTTGCTTCAAAAACCTGCTTCCATATTCACTTGCACACTCAACTCACTCTCCCATCAGATTCTTAAATTCCTTCCACATCCTTTTCCCAGCATTCTGCTGTCACTCCACTGTATATTCGTAGTTTCCAAGAGTGGTTTTTCAGAGGAGTATTTCCCCCTCCTCCTCTTAATTTGCTTCCAAGCCTTTAAAAGCGGAAACATTTCCTTGGATTTTTCCCCTCCCCTCCCCTGACAGGCTAATTGGTCTGTTCTTATTGGTCAGTTTCATACTATGCATGTCTTTTTGAAATAGGAGATTAGGAAAGTAATTGCCTTTGTCTGACTTGTTTGTAGGAACATCAAGTTAGCTTGGTTGGTTAAAATGCTGAGCTATTTAGTGTGATGTTTTGGAGTTCAATTCCTCTTTCAGGCAATTTTGTATTTTTTTTAAAAAGGTTTCATTTTAAATTAATTCTGACCACAAACATTTCAAACGTGAGAATAATGCTGTGGAACCTACTTTGTGGCAGCAGCAGCCTGTTTATTTTTTAAAGGCTGGTCCATTTCAACATCTCGTAATTCCACTTTTGTCATCTCATTTCTAAATAACAATGGGGGGAGACTCAGGCTGCAAAGCACTGATGTCTCCCCCTCATTAACTGCCTCCTCTTCAGCCATGTTGTTAGCATTGACTCTTACTAAATGTTTAGAGCAGTGCCTGCCAGTGTTTTTTTTTTCTTCCAGCAAACTCCTTGACTACTGAAAAAGGGGAGGGGGACACTAATGGTGACCCCACAGTAAATTCAACTGGAAGAATCTCCTATTTCAAAAGGCATGCCCAGTGTGAAACTAACCAACCAGGAGAAACCAACCCCAGGTTTTCTCAATGGTATGCAGAATATATACGCCGCAATTCTCAATAGAAATTGGAGAGAAAAAGATGCAGAATGCAGGCACAGCATTCAAAGTAAACCCCAACTGGCTCGACTGCAGTAAAAATCAGCAGAATGGACCAAGCTCAACCACTGCTGCTTAGGGCCATATACCATATCAAGAGTTTCATTAACAGAACTCCAGTGACTTTTCAGTCCAGGTAAGATGTTGCTTACTCCACATCCCAATAATTTAACTAATTAAAAATAGCATTGACATGATTAACATTTAACTATAATTCAGACACTCCAAAATGACTATATACGCAGTGTTTACTATTTCATTCATAAAAGGCAGTTAAGTTTTAAATTTTTACCACATTGCCTTAGTGTTTACTTTCAATCCATTTTCCCATTGCCACTCTCTCTTGTTCCATGACATTCCTATCCACATTTGTGAAGTTATCATTTCTCTCAGCCACGACTATAAAGAAAGCATATGCAGCGTTACAAACAGTGCAAAATTAGCATGGTTAAAACCCCAGGAGGAAATTTGCAACACAGAAATCCCATAAATGCAACTACAGCCATAGAGGAGATTAGCGCCAGTGCAGAGCCCAATGCTTATCGTTCTTCACATACAGTAAAAACTAGCACCCCTTCACTTCCTCCCCAGTCGCATGTTGATTATATTGAGGCAAACACTCTTTGAAAAGTAGGTCACTGTGCAATCCCAATCCATCTATCGTCCATCTCCTCAGATACTCATGCCAAAAGCAGTAACTATGGAAGAAGTAGAAGCAGCAGGCTCATTCATGCCTTATACATGCAACGCTCCTATCTATTTTTAAATCTCATAGTATTCTCTTATCTGCAATGTTGGACTGGATGGGCCATTGGCCTGATCCAACATGGCTTCTCTTATGTTCTTAAAGGGTGAAATGTCACAACCATTCCCCCTGCAACCCCCCCCCCCCCCATCCTTTATAAAGGTTCCAAGGCATTATTTCTCAGTAAACAAATGCTCTTCTTTACTTTGCCATGAAATATCCAAATTAACTATTCACATTTTTTTTTTATAAAAAATCTAACCTTTTCATTAGGACTATCCAGCTGAAGTAGACCTGTGTCTTTAAAACGTTTGCACAACTCCACAGCTTCCTTCCATTTTACTTTTCTAGTTTTTTCTATCAAGTAGCAATTTCCTTTCCAGAACCACCAACCAACGCCAAAGGGACATTTTAAACTGTACAAGCCTGACGTCGTCAAAGAAGAAGACAAAGCAGAAAATAAACATTTATTTCAAATGTATTGAGATGGTGTGGCAACTACGGCTGCCCTAACCCTGGCAAGCAGCTCCTTATCTGTGTGTGGCCTGGAAAACTCCAGAGAAAGGAGGGAAGCTGCAGAGATAGCGTGTAGGACAAAAAGACAAGCCAAGAAGGGTCTTGTGGATTCTGGGGAAGGTGTTTGCGAATTTCCTGCATTGTGCAGGGGATTGGACTAGATGAGCCTGGAGGTCCCTTCCAACTCTATGATTCTAAGGTCCCTGAAACTAAGCAAGAAAAAGAGCCACTTAAATAGAAACAAACGTTTCAAGAGGAGAGCCTTAATAAAAGAGGAATAGGAGGGGAAAGCTGCATAGGAGTATGGGGAAACAGAGCTAGTCCCAGTGGTATAACCTGGGACCCATGCCTTGCATAAGGATTTTGCCTAGACATGGACCTAACTCACCTCAGGTTTTGACCTTCAAGGCTGAAATCCACCATCATGTTAGGTTCTACTGATTCGTCTAGCCACCTAATATCTCCAGGTAGCCTACTATCAGCTACTTGTGGCAGTAATATGAAATGTTATGGCTGCATGTAGTGGTAATATAAAATTTTAGCGCGTAAAACGTAACCTCTCACAATTTGTGTATATTTTCATTTTGCTATGTGTATTCAAATACCCACTGTACCTTTTGGAAAATGAACATCTTTGAGGATGGAGAGAACAATAGATCATTTATTTATTTCATGATCTATGTTTTTCAGAAAATTTGGTGAAACGTAAAAGAGATATGGTATCTACATTAATAGCAATAGCAAAAAAACCTAATTGCAAAAAAATTGAAGGAGGAAAAACCTCCAATGCGCAACAGTTGGCTGAACAAGATTTGGGAATATTTTATTTATAGTAAATTAGCCTACTCAAGCAATTATCCTACTTCACCACACCTATATGAAAAAAAAAATCATACAACCTTGATTTCCAGTGGTTTCATTTCTAATGCAGAAACAAATTCTATCAGATAATGCACTGTATCAATCGATGATTTATTTTTAAAGTTTTGTGTTAAATGTAATATTTAGTTTTAGGTATAGTTTAGATAGATACCTTATTAATGTAGTCTTAGGATAAATTAAGTTTGTGTTCAATGTCAGTTAAAGAACAACGCTGGAAGTTTTGTGAATAACTGTTAACGAAAATTTCTGGTAAGAAATGTGTTTGTATGCAATTTAAAATTTAATACAAAAATTGTTAATTAAAAAAATTATTTCAGAGTTTCGTATTTTTTCTGTCAGGTGGTGATATGCTGAAATTCACGCAAGACTGAAAAAGCTTGATCATTTTGCATCTGGGGGTTCTGTTTAGGAACGGTCACCTGAAGTTAACTATATTTAACAGGCATCATAGATATAATAAAAGCTCAATGTGTTGGCTCTTCCCTCAATTTTTATTGGAAGTTGTGGCAGCCACAGGAGTGGCCTTGCAATCTGTCTGTCACCACTCCCCCCGTCAATGGGTAGCCTCGCTGTGACCTGCCCACTGCCGGTCCTGTCAGGCCAGAACCCCATCAGAAGGCCACTGACCCTTGAGCGAGACAGTTCTCTGCTGAGAGAGGTTCTTCTGGAGCCTTACTGATTACTACTGCCTCTCCTCAGGGCCTGTTGTAAGAAGTCTGGGACAGTATGTCCCCCCCCCCCCACACACACACATACACAAACAACGCTGTTGCAAAGCAAACACTGAAGCAAACAGTAAACTGTGAGAGACATGTTCTTCTGCCCCCACCTACTCAGCCCCAGGAATGTTAACCGTCTTACCTCAGAGACAGCCAACTCTTCTCTGTATCCTGTCAACTAGCCTTAGAAAGGGCTGCAGAGCTACTGTGGCTTCACGAAAGGCCTCCCAGCACACACAGCCTCCAAAGGCCACACAAATAGCCAGGGAGGCTGTAACTAAATGGTTAAAGTACTGGCAGTTGGCTGGTTTTAAAATGCCTGTTTGTAGTTTTTGATTTTAAAATGTCCTCCTCTGACCTATAAAGTCCAGTAGCCCTTGGGCCTAAAAAGAGCCAAGGGGAAGGAGAACTTCCCCAAGGGCGGGGCAACCTCTTTTTATACTTTTATCCAACCAGGAAGCAGACAGTCTTTGATCTACTGAAGAGTAGGAGAGACTCCTGTGAAAGGGCTGTGCAGGGTGAACAGGCCACAGAGATGGAGACCCCTGCAAGTCAGAATTGGAAACCCAAGGGATTCAGCTGCAACCAGTCTGGGGTGGACTGGAAGTTTCTCTGCCTTCTCTAGAGAAAGAGAGGGAGAGGTGAAGGTGATCTGGAGGCCTGTTGGAAAAGAGACCCTGTCCTGCACTGCAACCTCCCAGGCAGAGAAGTTAGGGAAGTGGGCAGGGATAGAGGACTGCGGTTTTCTTCTGTTTTGTTTGTGCCCTGTTGGTCCACAGTATAAGTTTTCCCTTGTAGTGTGCCTTGTCCAAGCAATATAAGTGTTCCCTGTTTATAGTGTAAATAGTTTGAATAAATATATATATTTTTGTAGTTGACTAATGGAGCCGTGATCTGACCACTTAGTCTCCCCAGCCCTGCAAGTTACCAAGAAAGAAAAGGAAACCCTGAAAAGAGAAAGGAGAGGCCTGGGTTTTTTGGGTTGCCAACTCTCCAGGGCCACCCCAAAGATTGGAGATTTCACCTTCAAACAAGGAGATTCAGCCAGAGGGGTCTCACTGTCCCTCTAATACGGCAGTGACAAACTCAGTGGGTGGTGGCAGCAAACTAAGGAAAGGTTACACCCACCAGGTGGTGGGGTAGGGCGGCAGCAGGACTTGCAAGCCTCAGATGGCTGCACAGTTGCAAGGACTGAGGGGCAGGTGCCTGTTCTGCCACAGAGGCAAGGCCCCGCTTATTTTCATCCTGGGAAGTGCTAGCCAGAGGCTGTTGCTAGGCAACCCAGGCTGCTTTTCTCAGTAAAGGGAAAGGCCTCAGGTGAATAGAATAGCATACAGTCCACCCTCCAAAGCAGTTATTTTCTCCAGGATGGGGAGAGAAATCTGTTGCCTGGAAATCAGTTCTGATCCCAGGAGATCTTCAGGTTCCACCTGGAGATTGGCTACCCTTGGCCTGGCAGCAACCTCTGGGTGACTTGATGCCACCCGGCTGTAGGGTTGCCAAGTCCAATTCAAGAAATATCGGGGCTTTGGGGGTGGAG